>NW_027041839.1:139902-594534 GCF_033297395.1 Canariomyces notabilis
GATGGCTACGGTACCTAACCCGGTAATTGGGCAACCAGGTGATACCAATGGATGAATGTTGTACATATGTAGGCACCAGCCGTACGTCGCTTGAGTTTATTTATGACTCTATTATCTCACCTCATCGTTGCTATGAGAGAGGGAGAGGTGGACGATGGCCCTGGTTTTCTCAGCAGTGTAACTAGGTACACTTACCTTTCTGAGTGTCCCGATCCGCCATGCCGCATCCTGAGACACTACGTGTGATAGAACACAAAAGAACCATCATCGGAAACTTTCTTATGGATCCATTCTGTGTATTACTAGTCAAGGTTGGTGAGCGGGCATCAAAGGCTGCTTTGAAATCCGGATTTATGGACTCTAACCCCTTCTAACCCCATAGTCTCACTGTAACCTCACAAACGACCTTAATCTCAGATGATCTTACCAAGTTCACCACTCTAACTCTACACAATCTCAGAATTTCTATTCTCACAACCATGGCGGCAGCCATTGCCAAAACCATCGTAGCCACAGGGGCTTCATCCGGACTGGTACGTCATCATCATTCATGATCCGAGCCACATCCCCAGCCCTGTTCACTTCATCCGAACTGAAGTCATAAAAACATAACACGATCACCACTAACAAACACGAATACCCAGGGCTTTGAACTAGTCAAGCAGCTCCTGGCGCAGCCGACACAGGCCTACCGGTTCATCCTGGGTGCGCGGGACGTCGGCCGGACACAGGCGGCCTACGACGCGCTCCGGTACGACGCGGGGCGGCACAGCCTCACGGTTCTGCCGCTTGAGCTGTCCGACCTGGGAGGCAGCGTCAGGGCCTTTGCCCAGCAGACGCTGCAGCGCCTGGGGCCGGACGGCAAGGTCGACTACCTGTTGCTCAATGCCGCCATTGCCAACGGGGCGGAGAAACAGGGTCCAAAAGGGTCCCGCTGGTGTGAGGCTTATGTGGTTAATCATCTTTGTTAGTGACTTCCCGGGGGGGTTACCTAGATTGAGATCGAGATTGTTGCCGTTTGGTGTGCTGACATGGGGGGTTGGGTGGTTGTTTTAGCGCAGCATTACCTTGTCCATTTGCTCCGTGAGAAGTTGGTTGCTTCCAAGGCGAGGATTGTGTTTGTATCATCAGGGGCGGTTCGGAGGGTGCAGGACACAGGTCTGTCTGCTGGTTTTTCCATTGTGGGATCAGTGACTGTTGGATAGCTACTGACAGCGAGCAGCCAGTCTGGAGAATGACCTCAAAGGCGGCTCTGGCATTCCCGGCCAGACGACGTACAGCCAGACCAAGTTTGTCCAGCTGCTAGGAGCGCACTGGTGGCGACGCCAGTTGAGAGGACAGTGCACTGTCGTGGCCGTCTCGCCGGGTCTCATTCCCGACACGGGACTCGGCCGGGGTTCGGGCATGAAGCTGAGTATGGACATGCCAGACGCTAAGACCGTCCCTGAAGGTGAGATAGTTTCTGTCACCTGTGTGTATTCTGTGTTAAGCGTCATGAAACTGAATCTCAGCAGGAGCGGCAAGCATCCTCCGCGCCTTCACCAGGGACGATTTCCCAGAGGATCCCGACCAGATCTTTCTCACCAGCTGGGGTGAGTGGTGGAGCAAGGATGTCTACGGGCTGACGTTGGATAAGGCGCTTCAGGATAAATGGTGCTTGAGCAAGGAGGAGATTGAGAAGGAGGAGGGCTTGACTTCATAAGAACTCAGGGCTGTGGCAGATTTTTGTAATCTTCAAGGGAAAGCAGGCTGCCAGTGCCAGGGGTGCTTGTGGGGCTGATCCCAGCCTCGCTGTCGGAAGCTGGGTGCCAAGACTATGCCGACCGGGGATGCGTTCCGTCCGGTAATCTTAAATTCCGGGGGCAGGTGAACGAAAGACAGACGGCATCTTGTCCATCTCTGTCCTGCTCCTTGGTTCTATCCGATCGTTTATCCTCAGAGCTCATGTTGTTAATATCTGCAAGACAGCCGAGGAGGTCCGTTACTGCTCGCCGTACAGCATGGAACGAACGGGCCTCTTCGTCGTCACACATTACCCGAAGGACAGCGAGGTGTCCGGGCGCCGCCTGACCCACCGGTCCGATGTGCAGCTAGCCAGCATCTTCGTCCCGCAAGACCCGAATCTGCCGCCCGAGGCCCACTTTCCGCTGCAGACGGTCTTCAGCCCGGGCCGCCCGCCGTATCCGCGCTTCGTCAACCGCTTCGACAGCCGCGAGATGCTGCTCGTGGTAGACGGCTCGTGCGTCAACAACGGCCGCCACGCCAACAAGCTCCAGGACCCCGTGGCCGGCTGCTCCTTCGCCTTCAAGGGCACGCCGGGCATTATGCCCCTCGACGACGGCCTTGGTACTACCAATACTACTAGCAACACCACCCCAACAACCTTCCCGTTCCTCGCCGGCACTGGCACGGGAACACGGGAACCACGGCAACAGAAGGAGCCCAGCAGCAGGAAGTATCAGGTAGCATCGCGTTCCGCCTAGAGCGCGAAGGACCGCTCGGCAACCCGGTGGAGCACACGTCGAACCGGGCCAAGCTGCGGGCGGTGATCGCGGCGCTGCAGTTCCGGGCGTGGGGCGGGGAAGGGTGGCGGCGGGTCGTGGTGCTGACGGACCTGGAGTATGTCGTGCTGGGCGCCACGACGTGGCTGTCGCGGTGGGTGCGCAGGCGGTGGCGCAAGAAGCGCGGCGGGGGCCCTTACCTCAACCGCGACCTCTGGGAGGAGCTGCACCATTGCATCGTCGAGCTCCGGGACCAGGGCTGTCATGTGTCGTTTTGGCTGGTCACGGGCGACCGCGCGTCAAGGATTATTGCTCATGCGAAAGCTGCCGCGCAGAGGGCCGCCCGGTCGCATCCCGAGGCGCAGGCTGATAAGTTTACCATGATGTGTGGTGTTATGCTTTGAGTGATGGGGATTGTCTGGGAGATGGGTAAGGCGAATCAATTGACTTGGTAGATACCTATGTAGTCAGTTCGGTCTCATACGGTGAGGTCGAGGGGGTTCGCTGACGGTGAATAGCGAGCTCCGTCTTGGAAGGTTCCACCACCTCCAGTCAGAGTTGGCTTTGCCAGGGTAGAAAGAGCAGTGTGTGTGAATTGTACTGTACAGTATGTAAGATAGCTAGTATGTTAATAACTAATGTCTCTTCCAAGGTGCATAAGCCCTCGCCATTCTGATTTGGACAGACAGCTGAAGAGGCAGAAGAATACGGGGCGAATTCCGGAGGAACGGGGACTGATGCGGGACGGCACGGCAGATGGTGGGGCGGCGGTTTCCATCGGACATGCCCCTCCTTTCCGAATCATCTTAATGCCCACCTTGAACCTTGAAGTCAAGCACGCAGACCATATTCAAATCACCTTCGAAGCACAAAACAGATTCCACGCTGTCCATTCACGATGGCGGCTTCATGGGTGCCAGATGTTGACCCTTCTAGCGATTTCTCGCTGGCCAACATCCCCTTCGGCATCATTACTACGCAGGATGACCCGGCACCGCACGCGGCCGTGGCCATTGGTTCTCACGTGCTGGATCTCAAGGTCCTGGCTGCAAATTCAGACCTGACGAAGCTCTTCCCTGGGATCGATGGCCTCGCGGAGATTTTCTCGCAGTCATCGCTGAATGCCTTTGCACAGCTCGGGCGAGCAGTCCATCGTCAGGTGCGCGGTGCTATCCAGGACCTACTCTCCACAGACACCCAGCATCCCGAGGTTCTGCGAGACAACGCCGAGCTAAGAAAGAAGGCCCTGTTGCCCCAACGGGCCGTCAAGATGCACCTACCCATGGAAATCGGCGATTACACGGACTTCTACGCCGGGTTCCACCACGCCCGCAGAGTGGGCGGCATGTTCCGCGGGATGGACAACGCCCTGCAGCCCAACTACCTGCACCTGCCCGTCGGGTACCACGGGCGCGCCTCGAGTGTCGTCGTGTCGGGCACGCCCGTGCGGCGGCCCGTGGGGCAGATCCTGCTGGACAAGGACCCGGTCCCGGTCACGGCGCCGTCGCGCAAGCTGGACTTTGAGCTCGAGCTGGGCTGCTTCATTGCGCGGCCAAACGACATGGGCAGCGCCATCCCCGTCGACGAGGCCGACGAGGGACACATCTTTGGCTACGTCCTGCTCAACGACTGGAGCGCGCGCGACGTGCAGGCCTGGGAGTACGTGCCCCTGGGCCCCTTCAACGGCAAGAACTTCGCCACCACCATCAGCCCCTGGGTGGTGCTCGCCGACGCGCTAGAGCCGTTCAGAGCGAGGCCCCTCGAGAATCAGACGCAGTTGCAGCAGTATTTGGGGGAGATTCAGCCGCCGTTGCAGCAGTACTTGAGGGAGAAGAGGCGAGATGGCGTCTTCGACATCCAGCTCGAGGTCGAGTTGACGAGTAAGCCTGGCCTGATTTCCTGGCTAACGTTAGGTATTTGGTTTCTTGCTTGACCGATGGCTAACGGTCAGGGTTTTTGGTCCAGCGGCGGAAGGCGATACGACGACGATTTCCCGCACCAGCTCCACGAACTTGATCTGGTCCTTTCCTCAGATGATTGCGCACCACACCCTGGGCGGGTGCCCGTTGAGAACGGGCGATCTGTTGGGTTCCGGAACTATTAGCGGTCAGGGTAGACTGGAGAGTGGTAGCCTGCTGGAGATGTCTGAAAATGGCTGGCGTGTGGTTGAGCTGAAGGGGATGGACGCCCGAACGTTCCTCAAAGACGGTGATACAGTCACGCTGCGTGGGTTTTGTGGTGTGGATGGGGGCAGGGTCGGATTTGGTGCATGCGAAGGGAGGGTTTATGAAGCGTTGCAAAAGGTGACAGACTGACAGCAGTCAGCACTAGCGCTGGATGTAAGGGTAATTACAGCTGTCCCTGTATAATTCTTACATCATTAACAGTAATTACCGTAATTGCTTCATTACGCGCCCAAATCTGTAGATCCACAGCGTCATTTTCATCAGTAACATCAACGGTATTGGTATTGATGTACGAAGTACAAGTACCTCAGTTTGGTGCCAACATTCTCGATCCCATGAGGCAAGAGGACTCAATGTTCCTTGCACGGACCGAGGGAAAAAAATCATGGTTAACGTTTGGGCGGATTTGGCCCGTTGTCTGCTTGGTAGGAAGGAGCTCTGCAGTCCGCACAGATATTCGTACTCATCACGTGGCTCTCCCCACCGACCGAAGGGCTGAGGTGAGCTTCTGTTCCCCAGCCTGTGGCAGGAACAGTACTGCATTTGAGAGTCCATCTCATTACCTGAACCTGAGTTGAACACACCACTGCAGGGTGAGCACCCCTGTGGCCATGGATCAGCTCGAAACACAGGTCAGTGATTTGCGCTCGTTTCTGAGCCAAGATCCGCTTGCTCCGACGCTTTCGCCGCAAGAAGCTGCGTTTTCTCCTGCTGGTCCACTCCGTTCCAACAGCCACCATTCGTCGTTTTCCGCCCGCGGAGACAATTCCGCACCACAACCCTTATCGCCCCGCGAATCCCGGTCGAGCGCGACTCCCACAACAGCAACAGCAGCAGCTAAAAGGAGGGCAGACGACGCTGATGCCGAAAGCGCTGCAAAGCAGCAGCGGAGCAAGCGAAACAGAGTAGGTTTTTGTCTGTCTGTGACCGTGGTGCATCAACTGTACCGTTCAAGTCCATAGTCGCTTACATTGGTCGCTTAATCCTCATAGTACATCTCACTTGCATGGTAAGGGTCAGCTTGAGACTTGACTTCCGCTTGCACGACCGCACTCTTCTTTTCCCAGGGACGTTCGTATCTAACTATGCCTCACCCTACGCCTACAGCAACGAGTGCAAGCGTCGAAAGATTAAATGCAACGGCCAGACCCCATGTCAGCGTTGTGGCCATCTCAATCTAGAATGCCTTTACGCGCCCAATTGCTGTCCCAATTTTAAGGACTCGGACGAGTTCAAGCAGTTATCGGACCACGTTACCCACCTACAGCACCAGGTCAACACGCTCTTTGACAGCCTGAATCTGCTGCGCCGAGACACCCTCCGGCTGGCTCCGCTCTCCGACCACGTCCTCTCGCAGTCCTCGGCTACCGTGCCACTACCAGCATCATCCCGCCATGCCCCAATCAAAGACCCCGTCCCCTTTCGGGTTCCCCAGTCGTACCACGGGCCGACTAGCATCGGCTTCACCGTCGATGTGGCCAAGAACACTCTGCACAAGATGGGCTATTCAGCCGGGTGCGATGGTAACGAGGACGGCTATCCCCAGCCTGATTCTCCTGTAATAGCGCCTGCGAACCTTCCCACTCTCACACCCAACCCGGCGGATCCTATATGGGATTTCAACGAAAGCGAGATGTTGCACCTATGCAAAATCTACGAGGAAGAAGTTGGCGCCATGTACCCCGTCATCAAGATTGGACCGGTCGTCGAACATGCTAAGGCCATAGCCGCATGGGTGGATGCCAAGCGTAGCGGTATGGCTCCGCCCCATGCGCGAGAGCAGGACCTTTTGGATGTTGAGACTTTGCAGCTAAAGATCGTTCTTTGCTGCGCCTTGACAATCCAAGAGCACGGCAACAGCGCCAAGGCCGCCAGACTCTATGAAAGTATCCAGCCGACTGTCGACAAAATGTTAATGACTGAGCCCACCGATGTTGCTAGGCTCCCTTTCCTTGCATTGTGCGCAGGGTACCGGTGGCTCTCCAACGACGAGATTCTGGCGTGGCGAGTCATAGGCCAGGTGGCCAGGATGTGTCTAGAGCTGGGTCTGCACCGGAGGGAAGGGCTCGACAAGATTGCGGATCCTCTTATTCGTAGGAACGCGCTGCACACGTTCTGGTCCGCCTACGTCCTAGATCGCCGGTGGAGCTTTAGCACTGGGTTGCCCTTCGTGTGCCACGACGACAAGATTGATCCCAAGCTGCCGTACCCGGTAAGATGAGGCGGCTGCCAGGGGCAATATAAGTCTATTCAAGCTAACCTTACCCAGGACAGTTATCCATTCCTTGTAGCAATGATCGGCTACTCGAAGCTTGGGGCAAAGGTCTGGAAGCTGGTAGACTGTTTTGAACCTGCTGTAGTCCGGGAGCTCAAACCTCATGACTTCGAGGAGCTTGATCGTGAGATCATGTCATGGTATGAGAGTGTTCCGGAGGACCTTCGGATTGGGCCGCTAGAGTGTGATAAAATGCCGGTGCCAGCGGGTCCTTCATACGACGTCCAGCGGCTGCGGATTTGGTTGAGACTGAGGTTGAATCAGGTGCGTTCAAGCCTCCAGTACCGCGAGTGTGTAGACAGATATCTAGCTGACAGCACACTCCACAGGTCCGCATATGGCTTTACACACCCATCTTGCACAGCGCCACCAGCATTGTCCAGAACGAGCAGCTCGCACGCAAGGTGGTCGACCTGGCCAAGCAAACCATCCGAATACTCACGCATCTCAACCGCAACTCGGATCTGTACCGCCGGAGCCAGGTCTTTTATCATCAGTTCCTGACTTCATCGATTGCCGTGCTGTTTCTCGCTTCCACTCATGCGCCCCTGAAATTCAGCGCCACGTGCCGCGGCGAGTTCTATATGGCCCTTGACATGGTCAAGGATATGTCTGCCCGATCCTGGGTGTCGAAATGCCTTTGGCGCACCATTCGATCGCTGAGGGCGTATGCCCGTAGACTGGGCCTTGAAGAGGACAGCTCGCGACACGCTGGTCCAGTGACGGGGCCAGCCTTGCCATCGACACAGCCGCATGAGAGCAGCAATGGGAGTGGCCCTGGTTCAGCTGTGGGCCTAACCAGGCCGTTTGACGGACGACCCGCAGTCAGTTCTCCCATCGACAATTCGCCGACACACCCGATGCCGTTACAGAAGCAGGTTCCCGCCGAGGATGAAACCAATGGATTACGATTGCACGATGAAATGTCGCGCATATACGAGTACATGGGCTCAAATACTGCCCGCGAGCTAGGAAGCCCGACAGTTATCTCGCCTGGCTTGGCCTACAGCCATAGCGGGCCTGGCGCTGCAATCTTTGGCGGCGACGAGATACCTGCGCAGGGAGATTGTGGCGTGTACCAGCACATGAGGGGCATGTTCTGACAGGGCACATAGCACGGTATCCGGCATGTTTCGGATATTCGACTCCCGTCACTTGATCTGGGTGGAAGTTCCCAGGCCCAATGAAGTGATGCCATGACGGAGATCCAATTCTGCAGAAAGCAGTGGAATGGTCCACAGGTCGACGGATGCTTGCATCGGCACTGTGTTTGAGCTTATTCTACAAGTGAGGTGGAAGAAACCGCTCAGCTGATGATGGAGTTGACGTTGTGTATGAACCCTTGCACCTGGCTAATGAACACTGGCCGAGGAACAAAAAGGTGTAATCGCTAACTAACAACGCCATGTCCCGGGCAGCCCGGCCCCTGGGTATACTCAACGGGAACCATTACCACCAACGGCGATATCTAACTGAGCAGTCAATATTTTTCTGTTTCATCTGTTTGAAACGCCTTGCAGACACCTCCCTTTCCGACTAAGAGATTACCTACATCACCTACCCCTTTTCTTGAGCTCTGCAGGCTTAAAAAGCTAGACCATCATGGTGGGGCCAGTAGGCTCTTTGGCGGTTTGGCCTTTGTTGCTCCTACAAACGTGTCTTTCACTGGCACTGGGCAAAACCATAGGATAAACGGGCTCACCACCCTATCTATATAGCCACATTCTTTGAGCCTTATCCTCAGCCATCCTCCATCCTCTTCTGGCCCGAACAGCAACTACTGAGCTCGATTCCCCACATACTGATCCGGCGGAGATGAAATAAGCACAAAGGATGTGTCGTTGACTCTACATGATAATGAAGATCCTTCTGACGGCGAGGGAGGTCTCAGAGAACTCCCGTCAGGCTCTCCTGGTGGTACTATATAGATCCTAGTCAGGGCATCCCGCGTGGAAGCAAACAACCTAGTGTAAGTAGCGTTCCAGTTCAATGAAACGAACGTGGGATAGAAGCTGATTTACTATAGTAAACGTTGCATTACAGCCGAGCGTTGGACAAGATACTGCAGGATTCATGTCAGCAATTGTCAAAGTGAGATGGCACTCCCAATGCAGGTCCTTTTGTTGTTCTTACAAAGGACCTTTATATATAAGAACGGTGAGTTGGTCAGGCCACCGAGACTACACATCAAGTCTTTCTCACTCGACCCTTGTTCAACCACAGATCTCACACTCGCACAAGATAACCTTCGGGCGCTTGCTGTGACAATGGCAAACACCGTGACATTGCGTAATATCACGCTCGTTCTGGAGCGGCTAGGTCTACCTCCACCCACGGAACAGATGCTGGTCCCAGATCGGATGCGCACACAAGTACCATCTCAGCTCGGCAAAGACACAGATGAGGACAAGCTCATCCGCACTGTCACCTACTATCGCAAGGAGTACGAGCGCCTTCTGGCCTGGTTCGATCCTGACGAAACCGCATGGATCCGTTCGGCTTTGAGCGAACCGTTTGCCTCACCCGCCACTGCGAAGGTTCTCGGCGACCTCCCAGTCGAGGTTATCTCCCAGATTCTTGGCTACCTCGATATCGCCTCGATCTTCCGCTTCCGGCAGGTCAATCGACAGGCCCGTGGGGTGGTCAGCAAGTTTCCCTTATACCGCGCCATCCTAAAGTACGGCATGAACACCATCCTGTTTGTGCTCAAGACGGGGACGGCGAGGTGGTTCACCCTGGAGGGTGTCAGGACGGCGATTTCCGCTGAGACTTGTTTTCTGTGTGACCGATTTGCGGGCTTTCTCTTCGTCCTGCGTTTGAAGCGGATCTGCTTTGAGTGCTTGGAGAAGGACAATTACCATGACCTGCGACAGGCGCCTTGCGAAGCCGTGAATCCGGATCCTAGA
This sequence comes from Canariomyces notabilis, assembly GCF_033297395.1. Taxonomy (NCBI): domain Eukaryota; kingdom Fungi; phylum Ascomycota; class Sordariomycetes; order Sordariales; family Chaetomiaceae; genus Canariomyces; species Canariomyces notabilis. Next base: position 149,771 of record NW_027041839.1, read on the forward strand.
GTCTGTTTTAGGACCGTTCCTGGCGTGTACGGTAAACCCTACCCGTTGAACTACGCTGGCAGAGGCAGATACATCAGCTTGGACCTCCATCCAAGTTATTACTGCTCTGACAGATGCAACCATGACATCATCAGCGATAATTACCGCTACATGGCGGCGATAGCACAGCCGGTCGTCAATTTCACGAACGGTCCGGTGCCTCGAGTCTGGGCGGGGGTGTCGTGCATTGGCTACCAAATTGCGTACGAGACGCCGGGTGCCCGGAGAATGACGGCACTTAACGGGAAGGTCTCCATCGACCAGGTCCGTGACCGCGGCTACTCCCGGAACGGGTACATGGAGCATTTCAAGTGGTGCTCTTTTGCCCAGCGGCTGTGGCAGGACAGTCAGGGCGGGACTGTCCCCGTTCAAGTGCCCGACTGGGACGCACCCTGAGTCCCCCGGGTGAGGTAGGACCTACGCTGCTTATGGGGGAGCAGCTGTCCGGTACTTGAAGCTAAGCCCATAAACTCATGAGGGGGCATGTGAACCCACTTCACTGAGGGTGTTTGATACTGAGTGTTGGGGTCAACACTGGATACTACTAATAAGATAGGTAAGCAATTGAGTACGGTTTTTGAACGTCCAGTTTGATGACTCTATTGGTCCACACCGTGACACCGACGCCATTTGCTGCTAGCAGCTCCTATTTAAGAGTCATCTCCCGTCACCAGCTTTCAGGGGTGCGATGTAAACACAGTGATGAAAACCAGAGAGGCGTGCAGAGAGATGTAAAGTTTTAGTAAAGTTTAGCTCAAAGGATGGTGTTGGCTTGATATACTACGCTAGTCGCCATGATCTGCCTTAATAAACATTTCCTTGATATTTCAGGCACGCTGATCTGCCACCATTTACTAGTAGTGGTTGCGAAGGGTCATCATGCCTTTAACAGCTAGATACAACTGAACCTCCTTTGAAGGTGGCATCACTCTGATGTGAGGCAACGTCACGTCGCGCTCAGAATCGCCGACTTTATACTGACACAGTCGATTCATATCATGCTGCCGGAACCATATGCTGACTGCAAATCCCTGACCGGGCCGAGGAAAGATATAGTATTGCTGTGTCCGTGTAAATATCTATCTACCTTGCGCTCGCTGAGAGCCCTCAGCTAATCCCCCTCGCTTATTGGGTCCAGTGCTATCTCGATGCTGGTTTCCTCCCGCTCAGTAGCAGTACCAAACATCACTCCGAATCGCCAACTTAACCCCATGTCTCTCATACGCCTTGATAACGTAAAAGATCGCCCTTCTCCCGATTGTCGCCCAGTATTCCAAGAGCGCATCCGAGTTCAGATCTTCCCAGGGCTTCGATCTAAACTCGATCATCTTCAGCGCCGGGCGCTGCTCTTTCACAAACCTCGGCAGCTTCCACAACCCCATGACAATGATCCTATGGTACTTCTCAATTCTAGACTTCTGAGAGGCAGTCCACTCCTCGTTCACATACTCGCCGAACCACTCGATAAGGTTGAGCCTGGCCAGGCTGGGCGGCAGCGCCTCCACCAAGCCCCGCAGCATTCTCTCCTCGAGCTCCTTGGTGCTGGCAGTTCCGGCTGCATTAGGGGGTTGCCGTGCGAGCAGGTCAAAGATGTAGGCACAGCGCGCAAACTTGCCAAACAGACCCTCCATGGTGATTGTCAATGTTCGCAGCGAGGCAAGCCGATCCAGCCACCGCAGCCTGCCAGGCGGGCCATAAATGAACGCGGTCAGGTCGGGCCCCATGCACAGCGGGAGGTGCAGTTCTCTGAGTTTCGGCGCCTTCTGAGAGAGGGCGAATAGGCGGAATTCCAGCGGGCGATGAGGCGAACTCAACATTGGATCGTACCGCCGCCACCGGTCCGTCACCAGCTCCGACATGTCGCTGCTTCTCGGTGGCTCTGAGTACAGCGTCAGGGAGACGAGGTTGTCGATGTGAATGGGTTTTTCGGTGAGGGGCAGCAGGCGGTAGAGAAAGTCGCCCACATGGATGCTCAGGAATTTGTTGATGACGTTGAGACGAGGTGACCAGCTCCGTTTCATGTGTGAGAGAATCTCGCCCAGGGAGCGGAGAGTCATCTGACTGCTGCTGATAAGGTCGCGTGAATGGACGGTTCCTGTGTAGGCCATCGCTTTGAGGTCGCGTGAAGGGATGGCTTGCGTGTGGGCCATGGCTTTGAGGGCGTCGATAAAGCGCTTAAGTCGAAGATTCCTGAAGAATTCGAGGCGCATGAGGGAGTCGAGGTAGCCGTTGAAGTGGCTATGTTCTTCGGCAGTGAGACGGACTATGGACGAGCGAGGGTATCGTCCCTGGTTCAGAGCTGTGAGCGTGTCCTCCATGCCTGGAACACAAAACTTGTCGCGCTGGTGCATGTAGATCCCAGAGTCGATGTGCCTGATCATGTAACAGGTTACGAGGTTGCAGCCACCGTAGTCCCCAAACTCAATGACCACTTTCCATAGAAAGGGAGGCGGCCAGCAAGGGGTTTCATTGAGCTGCTCCCAAGGCGGATAGCCCGTACTCGTGGTGATGCCCTGGGGAATGCTATGATGGCTTTCTACCGATGAATTTGCATCGTCGAGAAACCAAGTCCACATAACCGACCGAGGAAAGTCCGGACTGGGCTCTCTCAGAAGGAGATATAGTGTCTCAATCTTGTTCGCAAGGCAGAGGATGGCGCAGAGGACCATAGACGGGAACAAAGGATCCGTGACGTTGTTCGCCGCATGCTGCTTAAACCAACTTCTCACCTTCCAAAACGAGTGATCCTGGCCAATGTCTCCATCGAGCTGCAGGTGGTCAAGGAAAAGGGTCGAAAGGCACTCCCAGGCCCTGCCGCAACGTGAGACCGTATCTGGATCTTCAAGGGAGATTGCCGATGAGATGTGTCGAATGTGACGTCCTAGCCAAGGGTTTCGGACGAGGTTACAAAGGAGGAGACACAAGCCGTAAGGTCTGGTGATGAGGATATTGCGATACAAGAGCGGTCTGGCTATAGTGTAGATCCGCCGGCTAACGCGACAGAGCCTGACCAGGTCAGCCTTGGCTATGCAGTAGCTTGTCCACTCCCACACTAGGCGGTTGCATAGCGAGGTGCCGTTCCCCAGTGCGACGGGCTGGGGAATGAGATATTCAAAGATGCTGGTCAGGATCTCGTCAGGGAGCACGTCCAGAGTCCGTGCCATGGCCAATCCCCCAAGATCATCGGCGAGCGCTGCGAGGGTGCTATCGTAATAAAGTAATACGTCGTTTTCTTCGTATTCGATCTTCGGTCGCTTCAGACGCTGTCTCTCGAAGTTTTCGGGAGGTGGTCGCTTGCGGTTAGTGGGAGATCCGATCGTTTTGACGGATCTTTCGGTTTCGCTGGGCATGTTTTGGCGGTCGAGATGGTGTAAACACTGAGCTTTTCGTGCGCTTGCAAGGCCAACGCTGTCGGAAGTATTATAGGTTCAGGTTCATGGCAGGGAGCAAAAGCAGCGCTGTTGGCACGAGACGGAAAGGAAAACGGTTGGGATGAGTTGAAGGAGAAGTCGTGTTATATTAGATTCTAAAAAACAAATTCGCTTGAGTATCCGCGGGAATCGAAGACAAAGGGAGGTACCTGTATCAGCAATGACCCAGTTGATATGTTGAAAAATTGGCTTGAATATCGGGTGTTCTGAAAAGATGCGACGAAAATTAGATAGGTGAAGGATTTGGTGAGTGCCTCATGGGTTGCCTAGTGAACGTTTCACGGTACTGTCCAGCGACGGAATCAGGCAGCCTGTTCACGGAAAGAACTGAGGTACTCAACTGTTTCCTTCTTGAAAATGTGCACTGGCATGATCCGTCGTCGGACCGGCAAGAGCTGGCTTGGAGAGTGTAGGGAAAGTCCAGTCTGAGTCACCATGGGCAGGAAGCTGCCATATCAGCATCGAACGAGACTGCTTGCACACCTATGACATTAGTGCAAAGAACTCGCGATGGCTTGAGCGCATCCTTTGTTCTTGTCTGATATGGTCGAATGGCTGGTCCCAAGCCTAGGTCTGCCTTCTTCTATCAATCTATGTCAGACATCCCAAGGTCCTGACTCTTTAACTAGGATTCCACTCTCCAATCCATCCATAATCGGAATCCACGCATCTTGGATCGGTGGCGTCTGAGTGAGTCTGAGATGTCTGTCTTGATAGCAACATGTTGCTATTGCCAGGGAACAAATCGTATATCCAGACAGCTGAAGGTGAACCAGGTAGATCCAGGACTGGACTGGAACTTTATAGGGGATGGTGTTTTGAGAATCGATTCCATGACGTTGGCTCAAGGTTACTGGGCTTAATAATTGCATAGACCCACGGTACCCACCCATGCCACTGGCTAGGCCCTACCACTGGCTCAGACAAGAAACACTATGAACACGCTCGCCCTCCCCACTCAGCAAAAATCAAGGAATCCATCAATCCAACACAATTCGTTTGTCTTCGGACTCCAGAGAAGCACCAAGTGACCGTCGACGGGAACTTCGATGGGAATTGCTGGCCATGAAACACGGCCACGTCAACGCTCAGGCCCAGCTTGATTTTGTCACTTTGTGCAGAGGCTCCTGCGCGACCAGTTTATTAGCGTAATAACGTTGCGTTGAGTGGTTCGTTAGATCGTCGACTCAACAAAAAAGAGTCAAAAAGCCGAATCAACGTCCGATTCCAGATGGAAATACAAGGAACCTGCGGATATTGTTCCCATCCAATACGACCCCGAAAGCCCTTTCAAATACAACAACTTTGTCTACCATGTCAACCTTCGCTCGGCCATTCCGTCTAACAATGCGGCAAACAATTCCCGCCTTCAAGCGGACTGTGTGGCTATGCCCGAAGGCATAAGTTTCTCAATCGCTTGGGACAGTGATTCCTTCTAGGAGACGCGCAACCTGGATTGTGTGCCACAGGCCAGAAACTGCAAGCGGACTGCTTGTGTTACAGTGAGTTCAGGGGCCTGGAGGCCGGAGATCGCTGGTCAGGGGCTCGCCTTCAGCTCGAACTCGGAGAGGGCTGTGTTGCACAGTCGCAAACTTGCAGATTTCAAGAATCTCAAAACTCCTGCAATTCATTCGACAGCTATCCAATTACACCATCAAAGAGGTATCATACGCATGGCTAAAGATGCTAACAACCAACACGGACCCCAGTAAGAGATGTGTACCACCATTCAACCACCATACAACGACCATTCATGGCAACTGAAGCACATCTCTCTTACTGCTTCTGGTCCGCGGGGTACGACATGCCGCCAGGAGCCTGATAGGCCTGCCGGATGGCGCCGAGGTTCGCCAGCTCGCGGTACTCGGCCTCCTTGTCTTGCTGGATGATGCTGCAGCAGCCGCAGCAGCACGAGGTCGCGATGTCTCCCAGGCAGCTGCCCTGCAGGTTGTGCTTGGTGCGGAGGTCGGCGCGTTGCATTGCGACGGGGAGCCAGTGGCAGCCGACGCAGGCCGTAGCACACATGAGAAGGCACTGCCGACAACCGACGACTGTCAGCACATTCCGCTGGATCATTGAATGAAACAGGGGACAATGGAGAAAGACAGAACCCGCCATACCGAAGTGTTGATGGACTCGTAACCCTCCAGCGTCGGGCTCTTGCGCAGACGGTGGTGCGTGCGGCCGAAGACGACGCAAGGCACGTACCAGGCGAGCAGCGTGGTCTCGCGCGGTTTCCAGAATTCGAAGAACGGGATCTTCCACGGCTGTGCACTCTCGGGCGACTTAGACTTGATGTGCTCGCTGGGGCGGGCAAACAAGTCGTTGAAGCGGGCCTTCCATTCAGCTACGTCGGCATCGTTGATGGGCCCTTGTGTCTCGAGCTGCTGCTGCTGCGGTTGTTGTTGCCGCGCGGCCATCTTAATTTATCTGAAGTACTGCTTTGGAATGACTGGAGCTGGGTATCACAACGCGATTCTGGTATAGGAGGGAGCCCGTGATGGGAAAAAGACACCTGATGCGGGGAGGGAACGATGGGCCTCGGAGATGAGGTGGAAGCTCAGCTTATAGGTCTTCCTCGAGGGCCTGCAGCCTGAACACAGGCATGGCCTGGAGCAAACGCCCTTGACTGGCGATCAGCAAGCAAGACATCACGAGCGACGCCACACCAGTGACTTGCCGCTGGCGGTTGGCGTCTCGTTGGTTGCTGTGGGGATGCGGAGATGAAGTCCCAGTGCCGACTACTTGGTTGGTTATCCCCCGGCAGGGCTGAAATGGTGGCACTCTGTGCCCGAGAGAACTGTCTGCTTCAAACAGTGCGTGTCCTAGCTCTGCCTTCGAACCTCTAATCATGTTCAGCATTGTAGCCTATGGAGAGGATACGCTTATACGGGCAGATTCCGGTCGACTCGCAGCCTTTCTGAGAACAAGAGGCCCTTGTTTCGTCATGAGTCAGACAGAGCTGTAGGTAAGTTGCGATAAGTTGCGTCTACATGAGACAGGGAGTTTTTCACACTGTTGACGCGGAACTTAACGTATTAGGTACGACTCAGGAGTTACTGTGGTGCTACGAGCTGAGGACGTTGTGTAACTCTAACAGACTGCATCATGTTGGTGGCTGATCTCTAGATTCCGAGATACCTACCTACCTGGTAGGCTAGTACGGAGTACGACGCGGTAGTAGGAATGCAGTAGACAAACAGAACCTGCATATTGACCTCTAACCATGTAGTCCGGACTTGAGGTTCAAAGAGCGTCTCACGGGAAAATGAACCATGAGCAGCCCCGGACTGTCAAATAGACTCCGGCGTTGAAAGATTAGAACGGGAGAAGCAACTTTGTTAGTTGCACTACTACTAGTAAGTCCCTACGTTACTTTGACTGTCACTGGAACGAACTTGTGAGCCTAGGGGTACATGACAGCGTCGCCACCGATTATACAGACTTGACTGTCGAGAAAATGCTCATGTTTCGCAGTCTTAGCTTCTTAAAGCGGCAGACATACGGAGTACATGGGCTCGACTAAACTACGGATATTGATCACTCTGTTTACTCGTACTCCTTGATACTGGGAAACAGCAATGACTGAACCTAGTAAGATCAGACATGACAGAGTCTAGCGGACAGCACTTCCACTCTTGCAGCAGAGCCAGGCCCTGGTCTGACGTTGCTTATCGTGTCATGGAGCGGAATAGATACCTTGTAGTGGTAAGTTGCTGAGGTGGGTATCCCCTGAAGCGCATGAGAAACCTGGATATACTCGGCTAAATCAATACATCGATTGAATAGGTATTACTAGCAGGTCATGCTGTCATGGTCATGATTACATTCCTTCTCGAGTCAAGCTGGCATCAACAACATCATAATTCAAAAGAGACCTAATCACCACCGTCACTGGACTTAAGGAATTAAGGCTTTGGCCTTGCAGTCCTGGCCCTTGGGTCCGAACCCCTGACAGAACGAAGCAATGGCCGGCATCTTGGCTTCCTACAGCACCTTGTCAGCGACCCGACAATGTTGAGGAAGTGAGAGAATACTCACAACAAAATTTACTCCCCAGAGCGGCTGCTCTGCGCCAGCAACCTTCTTCTTCAGACCGACACCGACCGTGGTGCCAAAGTTGAGGCTTCCGGTGACGCCAGTCATGTATTGGCCGCACACGGTGCAGTTCGTTGCTGTTTCTGGTGTCAGTCCTCTTACAGATAGGTATGCACAAGTACTCGATCCGGGGCGGACTCACATGCAGTAGCCTTGAGAGTCGCGGACAGCTTGGGCGCATCGGCAGACACCTCGGCCAAGAACCCACTCTCTGAAAACTTATTAGCATCGCATACCGCTGGTATTGTACTCTGGCTCCAGGATGGCAGGGCACTCACCGAAAACGCTAACCTCGACCCCGATGGCGCCCCTCACAAAGCCGGCCGCCCCAACTTCAACCGACGTATCGACCTTGAACTGCTCATTATCAAAGTTGACGTCCCAGCCCGTCTTCCCCGTCCGCTTCTCATCCAGGAAATCCAGCCTCGCCTTGGAGTCCTTATTGATAGACGCCCTGCCGCCCATGGTGACTCCCACAGAGCCCCTGACAGCGCCAATCTCGGCTCCCAGACTCAGCGTGACCTGCGGGCCCAGGCTGATGACACCGGGGATCTTGACTCCCCCCAGGGGCGGGGCAAACACGGGGATGGTGCGGGTCAGGGGCTGGGTCAGGGCCGCGCTCAGCGTCACGCCCAGCACCACGTCGGCGACGATGGGATCCGGGAGCGAGATCTCGAGCGCCGCGTCCGTCATCTGAAATTTCTTGGCCGCGAAGTGCGCCTGCACCCAGATGCTGCCCGACGTGGTGCACGTGATGCAGCTGGCCGCGAGCGAGATGTCGCCGCCCCCGGGCGCCGCGCCGGGGACCGAGAAGCTGAGGGCCTTGCCCGTGAGGTTGGAGCCGAGCGGGATGGACAGGGACGGGGACGTGTCGAATTGGCCGATGGCCTCCTCAATCTTGTCGCCAATGTGCTCGATCCCCTCCTCGATCTTATCGCCAACGTTTTCGAAGAAGTCGCCAACGTCGTCCCAGAAGCCCGGGGCCCGCGCCCGGTGGATCTGTTGGCTATGCGGGATCTTGGTGTTACCCAGCGTCAGGTCGTACGTGTGCGCCGCCTGCGACCAGGGGATCTGCGTCGCGTGCAGGTACGCCGTCTCGGCCTCGTCGTTGTACACGAGGCCCGTCACCTTGTACACGATCCGGTCCGTGTTCCATCCGCACTTGCCCGCGCCCACCAGGAGGAAGAATTGGTTTTCTTCCTTTTGGTTTACCCACTTCCAGATGTCCTCGGCGTCGTTGTAGTCGGCTTCCTCGGCGAAGGTGACCTTGAGCGGGTCCTCGCTCTTGGACGGGCACGCCACCTGGCGCACCATGTCATCGATGTCCTCGAGGTTCACAATGTTCTCGGCATCCCCGGGCGCTTCCCAGTCGAGCTTGGCTACAGTGCCGTGCGTGCTGCTCCAGTAGAGGGTTTCCTTGGACTTGAGCTTCAGAACGTCTTTGAGCAGGGCGCGTTTGGCATTGCTCTTGCTGTGCATTCGGAGCGGCCTCAGGACGACTGGCTCCGGGGCGGGGGCAGCAGCGTGTGTGTCTGCGCGCGCAATGTGATGATTGTGAAGCGGCTTGAGGATGACAGGCTCTGGTTTGGCTGGAATGGCGGTTGTGCTTCTGCCATCGACCGTGTCCCGACTTGATACAACTCCTCCCGGGGGGCGAGCGACTCTTTTGGCTTCGACATGGCTCGTCGTCGACAAGGCCGTGAGGGCCGCGGTCAAGAAGGGGCTCAGGCGAACCATTGTGTTGCTCCCAAGATGCCGTGGAAGACGTATGAAGAGACTGTTGGATAGGCGCAGTCCTGGACAAGTGCCAGCCTCAAACGTCTCTCGAGGGTGAGGAACTGCCCACTTATTACTCGAGTTGAGGGAGATATCCCGTTCCTACCACGGCTGGTATGATCCCACACGTCAACCTCGCCGGGGTAAACATCACGGATATTTAACTATGTAGTATCCTCGATGCTTGTTTGTCAAACCTTGAAGGCAGTCTGATAATTCTGATTGCGAGGATCAGTCCCATGAGGCAGGGCAGGCTTGGCAGGATGCAGCTACCCCTGACCCCTGAGAAGAGAACGGGTGCATTGCGGTGTCAAAAGCCGTTGGGCGGCGCTGCGGTGGCACTCAGGGAACGAAGGCCCCCTATTTGCTGGAGGAGCCCGGGGGTGTTCCTTCGACTGACACAGGATGAGACAGGATCCGGGATGGCGGGGCTCAGCTTGCAAGCCTTAGCATCCCTCCAGGGACCACCGAGCCGAGTCTCCAGGATCCCCGGCATACGGGATCCGTCGCGGGGATTGGACAAACAAAGTTGGGGGTGGGCGGGCCCAAAAACACATGATTCGATTTGTGCGATTTCAGGTATATTGTAACCTTGAACAGACCTGCCAATCCGGGTCAGCAACGTGCCGGGCTGAGCCCAGTGTAACGGCTCCTTAATGGCCGCTCTGTGCTCGGTAGCCCAATCAAGGAGCTAGATGCAGTGGAGCCGTGCCTGTCAACTTTTTCTACGTGCAGGGTCATGCAAACATGTCATTGCCTTACACAGGAGACGTCTTGAAACAAGAAAGATCTGCTAATGGACGAACCTATTACACATTTCTCTCATAGTGCAATCATCTAGAGCTGCCGCTCGGTGAGCATATACGCACGTATAATTTCTCTACTCGAAGTTAGAGTTTGATTTGTATCATGACTGACAGTGAAGGATAGCAGAGCCTGCTTCATTACTGAGTTTATTAGATCTAAAACAATCGTATCATGGTCACGGGGTGAACTCAAAGACAACTTCACAACTCTCACAACATTGAAAATAACCAGTTTTCAGTCTATCATATGCTAATCTCTTATCATCCTCATGAGAGTCTCATGCTCACCAGATACCGGCGTACTACCCAACCGCCTGCTCAATGCTCTGTGACCACCATATTCCAATCAACCCTTTTCCTCGCCTTTCCCGGGCCGGCATCAACACCAGAGATCCCGTCAACGACATCCAGTCGTCGCCACCCTCCTCCGGTATCATGACCGGCACCCACCCCTGAGCCTCGACCTGCTCAAAGTCGTGCAAGAAGTCATGCTCGCATTCATCATCGACGAGGCTTTCCGAATCCGACTCATCATCAGACCCCGACTCGTCGGTGAGAGGCCCATCCGCGATATGATCAGTCTCATCTGATTCCATCGCCACGGGCTCGCCGTCGGTGTGACCTATTCCGACATTCTTACTCTCTTCAAGCTCCTTGACTCCAACTCTCCCCTTCTGCTGCACAGCGATCAGATTTCTGACCGTGTAACCCGGCTCCTCGCGGACGATGGAGTCCAGCGTGAAACCCCCGTCGCGCTCTCCATCTTCGTACCGCAGCCCGCTTTGGACTGCTCCCTCCAGCCTCTTCTCTTCCAGCCCCTCCATGGTATTCATCTGTCCCCTCCACCAGTCGCTAGGCAAGACATCCCCCGTGGCCGCGAGCGCATATCCGTCCCGTACAGGGTGGTCCAGCGCCTGGTGCATTGCCAGCGCGGCCGCACCGCCCCGGCGGAACCTGGACTGCTCCCGGGATGGCCTGCTCCTCCTCCTCCAAGCACGCGGCGCCCCTGCTCCGGGGTGGGTTTTGTTGTTGTTTCCCTTATCCGGCGGTGATGGTGCATGATGGGAAGGATCCAGCAGAGCTGCTGTTGGCAGCCTCGGTCTCGGCCCCCAACGAGCGTCATGCCCCTTGCTGCTCTTCCCCAGCCTTTTCTTCGGAGCCTGCCATTTGCCCCGCCGCCAGACAAGTGTCTCGCTCCTACGTGTTGTACGTGTATGGTGCTTCTTGCTCACACGTGTTCGTCTGTGCGCTTCTCCTCCCCGTCGACATCTGGATTGATCCAAGGATGATATCTCTTGAAGGAGTCGGGCCTTGTCTTGGCAGCGATCGTTGGTGCGATGGCAGACCTTGTCGGGAGAGGAAGTGCAAGTGTCGCTGATGGTTGTGGGAGTTTGCATGGATTGTTTTCTAGGAAACGGAAAATACTTTTTTTTCTTCTGCCTAGACTTGTGCAGTGTGTGTGCGGCACGGTCTAAGCGAGGTGCCTTGTCCAACTCAAAGCTGTCGTTGTTTGAAGACTAGGATTATGATGTAGTGTTAATAGAAAATTAAGATCCCCTTTCAGTGCGATTTAACGGATAAAAAGGGGTTTTGGATAGAGTCAGGTGAGGAGGCTGGACGAAGTGGAATTTGTCCGACTCTGAGCATTATATAGCTTCCTCTGATGATGGTCTTTTCGTCATTGCTCGCCACTTCGTTCAAAGTAAACAGTTTCGGCGCTGCTTGATTTGCGGGCCGGATGGACGGCCAGGGGCCTCACATATCGCTACCCTGCCCATGGAGGTTGGGCTTTGTTGGGACCCTCCCGATGGTGCGGCACAGCAGACCATGTTTGGTCGCCGCTTGAGTCTTGACCAGAAAGTCGGCCGCCTTTTCGAATGATAAACGTAACAGGAGACTTTCGAGATTCCTTATGACTTCGAATTGGCCCAGCTGACCTAGGTTCAGGAAGAGGAGCGGTGAGAAAGGGAGCAATCAACTCATGCTGTTAGACGAACCGCCTCGCGCTGATGACTATACTTCATAGCAAATCGCGCCTCACAGCTAAGGCCAAGAAATAGTAGTGTGTTGTCTGATCACAGGATTGAGGAATGAGGAGTTGACGGCCACGGTCACTCCCGGGATGAGCCGAGCAAGGGTCCATCACCGTCCGGTTCTTCGAACCCTTGGTCGCGCCAGTCAACATTGGGGAGAAAAGAAAAGGCTGGTGGCGGGGTAGTGTAGAATGCTGCCTGGTTAGATATCGCGCTGGCTTCGCCAGGGGTTTCCTCGCTTGTGTTCGCCGATACGGCAGGTCTGCCTGCTCTGCCAGGAACTCCCGATGCTCTTGCTAGACGTCTCTTCTTCTCTGAACCTTGATGCGTTGTACCGGCCTCTTCCAGCATCCTCTTCCGACTCGAGACTGTATGTCCAATCCTTGAAGCAGAAGGCTGCTGGACTGTGTCGAAAATTTCGTGCTCGGAAGCCTCAATTCGTGTGCTCGGGGCATCGGGGCTCTCCCAGGCCCCCATTACCGTAACCGTATCCGCCGGCGGCGTGGCAATCCTCGCTTTCTTTCTTAGCCCCGTGCAAACCGGCCATTGTTCAACAACCTGCTCCCGGTCGACTATCATTCCAAATGAGAACTCGCTAAAACGTTCAATCGGTATCAGTTTGAGTTCCGCGGCTGTTGGTCGATTTGAGGGTGATTCGCTGAGCATCTGAGCCATGATGTTTGGGATGGAGCAATGTCTTGCAAAGGTCAAAATACGATGTGTCCATCGCTCGGCTTTGCTTTCAGGTTCGTTATAGTCAGCCATATTGCACCCGAACTGTGCGAGTCTTCGACTCCAAAAACTGGTGTCCGTTTCCGAGTCAGTGCAGCTCCAATAGCGTCTGGTCTCACCAAGAGTGACGGCAAGCGCCCAGATATCTGACGCTGGTGACACATGACCACGTTCTCTGAGTTCCGGGGCATTGTAGAACGGCGTACCACCCCCTGGCAACTCTTCGCTAATTGCATCCCGTGTCATTGACAGCCCAAAGTCACCGAGATAGAAAGTAGGGCCAGCACTGTCGGTAGTCTGATCGTACATGATGTTGGACGGCTTGATGTCACGATGGATGATCTCCTTCCCGTGTAGGTATTCCAAAGCAGAGACCATCTGTTGGATAAGAGTATTCCAGTAGGACGGCGGGGCCCCTGTAGGTGAGATCTCGCAGCGATCGTCATATATCAGGTCGTATAAGTTCCCCTTGTATAGACGAAAGAAAAGCTGGTAGCTCAATGAAGACCTGAGAATTTGGCAAGATTCAAGCTGGACAATGTTCTCCTGATCAATGCCGTTGTTAGTCTCCCAATCCCATTCCATGGAATCTCTCACTTCCATGTCGATGTCATTACTTACATGATGACAGAGTCTTAGCATATTTACCTCCCGGAGGAGAATATCCCTCCATCTGTCATTTTCTCTCTCGCCCTTGGTCTCCTTGACGATCTCCTTGACTGCCCATACTTCCCCCGAGGCAAGATCTACAGCTTTCGACACGCGGCCAAGACTCCCTTTGCCTAGGAGTTCGTATTTATGAATATCCTTAGAGTGACCCAACTTCGAGAGTCCATTCCGAGTGGTGCAGCGGGTCCGGAGCTCTGGGAAATGATACGCGTGCGGTTCAGGGGGTTCGTTCTCCGGAGGGGTCATGGTCATGCCGTCAGCATGGAGGGCAAGTGCCTGCGCAGCAAGGCGATCCTGGGTCTGCCGAAGTGTAACATTGTCGAGCTCGGTATACTCCGGAGCCCATTTGAACTTGAAGTAGGTGCGGGTACCGAAAAGAATATACCAACCAACTGCTGCCCGTGGAATGACTCGTTGCCGGGGATTCTTGCCCTGAAAGGCGTAGAGGTTTGCCTTGTCAGCAGTGACGTTTTCAACTTCAATTGCTGTCAGGCCAGGCGAGAGATCGCGGATGACAAGCTCCCCTGATTTCGCGAGAAAAAAGAAAAAGTGATAATTGCGGTAATTCTGATAGCTGCGACCCCTTCTGCTACCGCTTGATGTGTTGTTTCCCGCCCGACTGGAGGGGCCTGATGGCAGGCAGATGTCGTTCGCACTATGTCGTCCAAACGAAAGCAAGCGGCCGCGTATTTTGGATGGACGGTTAGCGTAACAGGCAAGACATCGGACCCCGTCGACGACACATGTGTAGTCCGGGTTGCAATTCACGACGAGCTCGGCCTCGCTATTTTTCGGTATCAGGTAGAACAGGATGTTGTCAAGGTTTGACGGCATCGAGCCAGCCATAGCTGGGATAAACGTGAGACCAGAGGCAAATAAGGGCAGGATAGATCAAAGTGAAGCGAGTAATAAGTGAACTGAAGAACCGCAGGCAACTCAGATAAGACAGTTCAGGCATACACAGACAATATATGCCGTCTCTTAGAATCAAACGTTAGCTGTTAGCCTGATAATGCTCTGATCTGAGCAAGGAGTATCTGGCCTTGCGAAAGGTCGAGGGGTGCGCGATGCGGACATGATTGAGGGTTGAAGTTGAGGCTGTACAGCGGCTGCCCAATCCTTTCATGGCACAGGAGAAATCTCGAAACATTATGTCTTGCCGCGCGACAATATATCGGCGTAGGACTTGTAGCAATGATCAAGGTGGTGTCGAAACCACTCGGTCGGGTCATTGCAGCCAATCGCACCGCATCTTGGTGAGACGGGAGCGAACTGAAGATGGGTAAAAAGCTGGATTTTAAGCGCCCAGATGCGGAGGCCCCTCGGTATGTTGTTTAAGTTGGCTAATCGCATAGCATGCATTGGGATGTCCAAGCGTGGACACCAGTACCTACCTCTTCCTCAAGCACGGTTCAAGAACCCAGGAAATAGAGAGACGCAGCAGGAAACTGATGGAGGACTAATTATTGGGCAGTGTTGGTATCGATTCTTGACGTTAACGAGAAATACAGTCAGACCTACACATAACGATCAGAGGTATAACGATTACCTGCACTTAACGGTTAATACCCTAAGCCCATCGTTATTTGTATAGGAGATTGCAATTACTGTCTACTAAGATAATCGTTAGAATTTCTGCTGAGTAATGCATACAAATCGCTATGGTTAGGGGGGTCTTAAAGCTTTGGCCTCCCAAAAATGGTTAGCTAAGCAGCCTTGGGGCACCGCTGAACCTGCGATTTTAATGGTCGAGATGGGGAAATGTCCCACAACTTTCCCTCTTAGGCAGGAAGTGGGTCAACTCTAGATAGCGATAACCTGGAATCAACGGTCAAATTTCTGTAACCGAGCCAATCGTTATGTGCAGGTTAGCCGGTAAATTGAACGTCTGAACTTCAAAGGGGCTCTTACAGTGTGGGCGCCGACAGATTCGTACGGTGCTTGGGTGCCATCATCATCTTGAATTCACTCACTCCTCCTTCTCACTCCTCACTTCTCACTGCAAGCCCAACAGCCACCTCTCCTTAGTACATCAGAACATATAAGTTTAGCTTTCTCAGTCAAGAAGGGAAGAAGAAGGAAGCAAAAATGCCCGGCTCATCCCTCTGGCTCGTCCCACCGCCAAGCCACCCGCTGCACGGCATCCTCAACACCCTGGTCAGCACCACGCTGCCGGCCCGGTTCCCCCGCGAAAGCGCCTCATCCCCGGCGGTGGCCCCGCACTTTTTCGCCGTGCACATGACGCTGACGTCCGAGATCGACCCAGCCCGCTACGGCAGCGACCCCCAGGCCTGGCTGGACAGCATCCCGTGGCCATCGTCGTCGTCATCATCATCATCACCCGGGCGTGGCGGAGGCGGTGGCGTCAGGGTCCGCTTTGAGCGGGTCGATACGCAGGACGTTTTCTTCAGGAGGTGCTTTATCCGGGTCGGGTTCGACGGTGTTAGGGAGGTTGCGGGGTTAGCGAGGGAGTATGGGGTCGTGAAAGGAGGGAATGAAGGTGAAGAGGGTACGAAAAAGTTGCTGTTCAGCAAAGAGACGGAGGAGTGGTTGGTCTGGTGGAGGGCGGAGTATGGGCCGCACGTTAGTTTGATTTAGTAAGTTGGTTTGCTTCATCCTCCCTGATCTTCCATTCAGAATTCTGTTCCATTTGTTCTGGAACCGTGAGGCTGATGCGCTGTGCGATAGCGGGGATGTACCGATGGAAGATGAAGTGATGAAGCAGGTGGCAAAGGTGGTGCGGGAAGCTGGGGTCAAGCTACCTCAGGATAGCGCTGGCGAAACCGAAGATGGAAGCCAGTTGGACGGTTGGGATGGCGGAGTGGTCTGGCTTGTACCGACAGACAGGCCCGTTTCAGAGTGGAAGCCGATCGCCACAAGGGTACTCTAGGTGGTCGACACGCCAGATTCGGCGCTGCCCAAACACTTGTCTATCTCCAATCCGAACATACGATTCCCATCTATGAGTCGCTCGACGTCAGCCGCATATATTCCAGCTTCTGCGCGAGTTCCGCCTCGGTTCCCCGCCAGGTCCTTCCCTTAAGATGTCTCATGCAGAGCTGCTTCCCTTCATCAGGGTAATATAACCAACAAGCCCACTTCCGCCACTCTCCGTTCTTCATTTCCGTCCGCGCACGGTGACCGATGGTATCCTCGATGAAGGCGCCCCGGGGCAGCGCTGCGCGGTTTGGGAATACGACCGAGAGGTAATGCTCAGTTGCCGCAATGTGCGGCTTGTCATGCCAGAAGAACAGAGGAGTGAGCGGAATCTTGGTCGTACTCCCATCCCCGGATTGGACAGAGAAGTTCTGCTTGTGAAGCTGTGTCAGGGCCCGGAGGGCTGGGAATAGCATGACGTGGTCAGACGTCGCGTACTGCACCATCCTTACGGTGGGAAAGCAAACGTATTTGATGGGCACTCGGACGGTTTCCGTATCCTCCGAGGACGTACTCTCTAGTTCTGACTGTTGCATCACTCTGAGAAGCGGGCCGAGAGGGATTGCTGAAACAAGAGACCAATCGTGCTGCTGTACCCAGACGTAGGGTGTCTCGGTCAGCCTCAGGGCTGAGCGCACTGCTAAACCGAACCCTAGACGCTGCGAGGGTTCGACAAACACGATGCGTGCATCCGAAGTCTTGGTGATTGTTAGCGGCACCGTGTTCGTCTGTTGTGCGTAGGCCGTGGAGCCAAACTCGGCCTCGCCAGACGAAGCAATAAGGTCCCCTTCCGAATAAGCACTTCCGTTTGGCCCGTACTCGTGGAGGATGAGCCGCTTCGCGTTCTCCTTGTATTCGGCGAATTTCCGGGCGCCCTCTACTGTCACATGGCCTTTCTTAAGGCGAGGGGCAGAGCTGATGTGGTCGTACGTGTCGAGCACGAGAATGACCCTGCATTGCGTCAATGCAGGGCAGTACTCACGAAAGGAAAGGATGACCATGGACAGTAGCTCGGTTGAAGGCGCCGAAGGCGTCGGCGACGTTGTGATTATGAGGGTCAGGAGCTCCGGGTCGATGGTCGCCGGGCCAAGACCCGAACATGTGGGCGAAGACCCATCCGAAGCCATGCCGCCGCCGCCAGGGAGCTAAAATCCCACGAAAACACACTGGGAGGACATCAGGAATCGAGTCAAGTATCGATTCCCGGAGCAAGCAGCAGCTGTGTTGCCGGTCCTATGAGTTGACGGGGTAGGGGATTGAAACCGAAGGTGTGAAGAGTGCTGGCGGTGGGTGTGAGTTTTGGGGATGTGGATCTTAACGAGGAGAATTCTCATTGGTTTGCTGGGGTTCCACACAGTGTGTCTCCTTAGTTACTCCCACCGTGACTACTTCAACTTGAATACTCCGTACGCTCAACTTGAATTTCTCTTGCCCCGTTGCTCGAATACTGCTTGCTGACAACACCACACTTCAAGTGAGAAATCAAAGATCTCCCATCCCCAAATCGGTATCCAGACTCGAATTTCGTGACGTCGTTCCAGTTCAATGCGTTTAGGCCCGCCATCACTCTAAAACGCCACATCGCCCTCGCCCAGCTTCCGCTGCATCTCTCTTCTACTCGCTCTCCAACGCCGGAACTCGCCCCAAAGAGCCGACAGCATCCAAAGCGACCACATCGCGGCACTAGCCGCAACATACGCGGTTTTGAGTGTTGTGGATTCCCGCGCCATCCACACGCCAAGGCCCCCGTTGGCAATCCCCAACGTGATGAAGACGCGACCATTGAGGAGGTGCAGGTAGGACCAGACCTGCCGCCGCTTCACCTTCTTGAACTTTATGTGGTGAATAATGCCCAGGATTGGCTGGAGGAGCAGGAACGCAAACACGATGAGGCCAATTATCGGATGGTAGTTGATGTTTGGGTTTGACATCTGATCCGACATCTTGTTAGCCATTCCGCTGCCGCCTCATAACGTGCGCCAAGGACTACCATGATGAGTACTCACAATAGTACCATCGCCAAATGGTATTTGCACCTCACGAACGAGCCGGACACCCAAAGCGACAGTGGCAATGAAAACCACAAGGGAGACGACCTGCCCCAGAGCATGAGCCCAGAGCGCAAAGCGACCCGGCAGGACACGGATGAGTATGGAACCGCCTGGAAACAGCACGACAAATGCTAGCGCACCGAGAATGCCGTGTATCGCGCGCACCCTCTGGGCCGAGCTGATGTCGAAGGGGGCTCCGCCTCGAAAACCGTTGAATCCGGATCCAGAATCCGATGCCGAACTGGATCCAGAAGACCCAGAGTCACCGCCAAAGGGACCACGGCCTCCGTCATAACCTCCATAACCCCCAAACTGCTGCGCCTGTGCAGTTATTGCCGAGGCTGGTTGACCGTAAGTAAGTGCCGAGCACCGTTTGATAGCATTTATAGCAGACTCACCCAGAATGGCCATCAACACTCGTTTTGCATCCATTGAGCTCAACGATTTTTGGCACCCGTTCTTGAGACAACAACAAGAACAAAAACAAAAGGAAAGAAACAAGAGTTGGGGGCCAAGGCCTTCTGGAAGGCCTATGCAGTTATATTCCATGGCCGCCTTATGCATGGCTCGGCGCCGACGCGGCCGCATGGCTTCGGACTAGCGATGGGGTAGATCGTCACTGGTGTACTTGCTCCGCCCACCATCAAAGCACAGAACCCTTGGAGGCTTGTTTTCCCTGCGTACCACTGGTCTTGACCAGCAGAGGATGTGCGGCATTGTGCATACGTCGAAAACGGTCACACAGCGCAACCACTCGCTGGCATGCGCTGAGTCGGGGGTCCAGAATGCAGCTGACGTAGCCCCGGCTGTCGGGACCGAGGAGGCGCTCATCACAATTGGAACATGGGAATGTTCTTCACACCCACGTGTCTAACGTTGTCGGCTTTCGTGTAGTCCGGATGAGTTAGTTTGGTCCCTTACCTATCCCAACATTTACATACAGCAAGAGACTGTACTGTACAATACATATCGTTCGACTTCTGGCCTGTGTTCAGCAGTTAATAATTCAGGTCTCTCCTATCAAGCGGCTAGAGCTGCTCGGTATCTGTAACTTCCTCGATCAACCTGAATAGGAGCCAGTTCAGGTTCTGGCGCTTTGTTAAGTAGTGACACTGTCGCGGCCTTGGAGATATAGAAACAATCTGGAAGCTACATCCACTCACCCTACCAATGTAGCCTCTGCCTCCCGTCGCGTGTCGTCTTTCTGTCATGGCATTGACGATGCTTACGTCGATGTTAGGCTGAGCTTCAGACGAAGAGGATTTTGAAGAAGATTAGTTGTGACTGAATGGGAGGCGGTATTCAGGCAGAGAGCAGCAAATACACTGGGCTGAAGGTGATATCGTCAATCTCCTCGTGGCTTTATCAGTGTGCCAGCTCAGTTACTATGTCCATTCTACATCATCAAGGTCCGTTAGGCAAATCCGCGGTATTGTACAGAAATTCAGGACTACGAAAACACCAGGACGGATCGGGGATAAGCGGTGATTATTGATGGGGCGTCTCTAGGTGAGACGTCGTGTAAGTCTGAGACATCAAACCGAGATTAGTTTGACCTGATAGGGAGTTCCAGATGGGTTGACCAGAAATGATGCGGCGCGTCGTGTCAGTGTGATGCTTCATTGCTTCTATTAAGAACGAGATAGGGTAAATGAGAGAAAGAAGAACATAGTAGGAAAGGAATGAAGCAAGAAGGTATGGTTAAGCTAAGAATCGAACCCGAAGGCTAAAAAAAGAGGGTATGAGCCTGGGCAGAAGTCTGGGACTGTAACACCCGTCGACCAGAGCCTGTCCAGGGATTTTCTCAACCCTGCGCTGGAACCGTTACAGCACAACGCCGTTGAAAGTGTAGTGACCGTTGAAAGTGTAGTGGCCGTTGAAAGTGTAGTGGCCGTTGAAAGTGTAGTGGCCGTTGAAAGTGTAGTGGTTCCTGTTGAAGACCGGTTCACTTGGACTAACCTATATACCTCCTCCCACCACCTTTTGACCACTTCCTTGGCCAATTTCTTTTGTTGACATTCACAGTACCTAATCACACTGGATCTTTGCTCTAGATGTCTCTTTTTCAGTTTCGAGTCCCGGGTTTGGACGTGGAGTCGCGACGATGTTGACATTTGCGCACCGCACTGGGGAATGGAGGTAAAATATCACACCGGTGGTCCTGTTAAGAAGGGTAGTAGAGGGGATCATTTTTGCATACTAAAATCTGGCCGCACTAACAGACGTCGCAGCCTCTTTAAGTACCCATACTAGAGAATAAATGTAGATGGCATCCTAGTACCCTCTTGGAACGTCATGGACAACTGGCTGATTACAATCCTAGCACGACTTGTATAAAGGCTAATGTCTTGATGACCGATCCGGGCTCGCATGTTACCTAGGTAGCTTCCATCATGCTCAACGATTTCTTCCCAAGCGATCTTCAACAACTCAAGGTCTGTGTCAGCGAGCAGTTGGTACTCGAGTACCGCAACGCAAGCGTCGCATTGTGTTAAACTAGAAGCAGTAACGAGTCCTGCTTTAATGCTTGGAGAGACGAGGCGAATTTGATATTTGTGTGCTGAGTCGGCCATATCGACCTCTAACTGCCCAGGAGGCTGGAGCTTGTTCGTGCCAAGGCTAACATGTCGCAGTTACCGGCAGGATGCAAGCATTTGCCAGTCCCCATGTCTCCCAGGCAAGTGAATACGGCAGGATGAAGATATCGAGAGACTTATGCTGTTTGTGGTTTGGTGTTCCATAACGATCATGAGTTCGGTGATTGAAACTCTGTAAAACAGAAGGGTTGACAGCTAGCCTGGGCTAGAGAGCGAAGCAATGACCTGAAGCCAGCTCAGTTCGAAACGCCGGTCATTCTGCTCTGACTTCTCACAAACACAGCGGTTTCTGAGCCTTGATCGGCCAAATGCTCTCTGTATGACCTTGACGAGGATTCCTGAAAGGAGGGAAAGCGGGAGATGCCAACCTGACGAACGAGAACCAGCAAGCAGTAGGCGCCTGATCTCGGGAAAGGTACCTGTTGCACACTGCATGACGCTGTCATAGACCGGCATGCTGGGAGACTCGCGGCTACCTATCTGGTACATCACCTTTGAATAGTACACGACGGATAGAGTCGGCAACTGTCCTCATTTTGGTAAATGATGGCGGCGATGAGAGCCTTGAGAAGTTGAGAGGCACCGGACTCCAGAGCACAGACGCGGCACGCCTTGAGTCCTTGGGCTTGAGCATACAAATGAGGGAAGAGAATCAAAGCAACAATGAATAATCATTTGGTGAGTAGATGGAGATGTAGCAGCATTTGTATTCTCCCACGGCTTGTTTGGTGAGTTGCTCTTTCTTCCTACTTGATACTCCGTTCTGAATGTTGAGGTGAACGAGAGGATATTGCAACGTGGGAGGGAATCGGCGATCTCCGTCCTGCCTGCTTTGCTCTATCTAGTATCCGTTAATCAGACAGTGCGTGGTTAAATAGTGGGCCATCTGCCAGGCTGCCATAGTGGGGCACACTGAATGGCGGGGCTGACGCGCAGGGCGAGCGCCCGCGATTGCGGGGTTCAGGGGACTTTGGTTTCTCTCAGAGCCTTCCAGATTTTGGTGGGGTTTGAGCCGACTTTTTTCTTGAAGGATTTTCTGCCTTCCCTTTCTTGACTTCATATCTCGTGAATTTGGTTTTCCGAATCCTTTCTGACTTGCTGCGATTCATCTATACCCGTTTATCTTTTTCCGAGTTGCCTTACTGCCCTTATCTGACACCCATCCTCACCCCACGTGGCTTACAACGACCTGGGACCAAGGCTGTCAAGTCCGAACTAGATACCCGTTGTCTCCTAGAAATACTCAGCTAAGCCATCAAGATGGTAGAAAAGATCTACGTTACTTATAACGATGTGAGTTGACCCAATCCCTTCTCGGGAGGCGCATTCGTACTCGTGCATCTCCAACTGACCCCGCATGGAAAAGGTACATAAGCTTTGCCAGGAGGCGGCCCCTAAGATTCTGGCCGATTTCAAGCCAAACCTCATGATCGCGATCGGCGGCGGCGGCTACGTGCCGGCACGCATCCTCCGTTCCTTCCTCAAGCAGCCCGGCAGCCCCAACATCCCTATCCAGGCCATCGGGTTGTCCCTGTACGAGAAGCTGGACAATTCGACCGACAATGCGGTCGAGGCGCCTGGCACAAAGGTCACACGTACCCAGTGGCTTGACTTCACGGCGCTCGGCGCGATGGAAAACTTTGTGGGAAAGCGGGTATTGATTGTCGACGAAGTGGACGATACACGGACTACCCTTGAGTATGCCGTCAAGGAACTTCAGAAGGACGTCGAGCTGGCCCGGGAACGGCTCGGCAGCGACAAGAAGACCGAGTTTGGCATTTTCGTGCTGCACGTGCGTGCTTCCCTTACCCCCTCCCCATGGGCTCGATCAACGTGCTGACAGGATGAGCCTGCAATACAGAACAAGGACAAGCCAAAGAAGGGCACCTTGCCTGAAGACATAATTAACGGCCGCTACCTGGCTGCCCGGACAGTTGGTGATGAGTGGATCTGCTACCCCTGGGAAGCCACGGATATCGACGAGCACGACAGGATGGCCGCTGAGGCCAAGGCAAAGAAGGGACTTTGAACAAGGAAGTCTTAACGGGAGAGAGAGAATAAGTCCGATGGACATATCAGACAACACGTATATACACAGGGACAAGCGGGCGTTCAGCATTAAGCATTACTGTCCCTGCTTCGATGTGCTACTGCTACAGATCGGCGTAAACCGGCGCCTACCCTCTGAGCAAAAAGGGGCTTGGTGTTTGTTGGCTACACAGGCCTAATTCGGGTCGAACGAAGTACTGGGTGGTCCTGGTTGCCAGGTGGCAGCCGTACAATCTGCGCTGGCCCTGATGTCAGGGACATGAAAGGGAAGGTGGACAACCTGACTGCCGCGCGGTTTGGGCCTCGAAGACCAAATAGTGTACCTCAAAGCATGTAGCGTGAGGAGCGACGAGAGTAAATTAACCCCTGGCCTCTGGTCTATCGAAACACCACGCTCGACTCTGGATATCATATAGTACAAGCCGGCAGACAACCCTATCACCCCCCAAGCGACCCTTCTCTCATATGCTTCTCCTTGAGCCTCTTTTCCTGTTTCATAAACTCTCTAATACCCACCGGCAGATTTTTATACAGTTCCTCGTCCCAAAAGTCCTTGCTTATCCTCTTCCCAGCAGCAGGCGCAGTGGGACTATCCAAGGGGACCCAATTATCCACCGACCCGCCCCCGTCATCATCCATGCTAACGGCGCCCCTATCCTCCGCTTCCTGATGGAACCCCAACCCCTCTCCCTGCCGCCTTCCAGCATCATCAGCAGCAGCCATACTCTCCCCGGTGACCTCGAGCACGCCGGTACCCTCCTCCCCCTCTTTGGACTCGGCAGCAGCGCGCGCCCGCAACCGGCGCTCCACCTCGGCGCTCTTGTCCGCCCAGTCCTCCATCTCGTCGCGGAACCGGTCCCACACGCAGTTGACGCACCCGCTCATGCAGCAGTTGTCGGGCTCCTCGGGTTTGGGGGGAACGAGCACGCCCGCGATCAGCCGGCTCTCGCGGCGGATGCGCTCCAGCCGCTCGGCGCGCTCGGCGGGACCCGCTAGGCGTGAGCCGAAGACGACGCGGGCGCGGGCCTGTACGTCGCTGTTAGATGACGGTTCGTCCGTTTGCTCTGCTTGACTTGCTTGTGGGAAGAGGGCGGGTCCGGGGGCAGATTGTGGTGGTGGGGAGGGATAAGAAGAAGAAGAGGTGGTAGTGGTGGAGGAGAAGGGGACCGACTTGGTGGTGGTGTCATCAGCGGCCGGTTGCTTTGCTTTTCGAGTGCGTCGTGCGGCGGGCTTGGCCTTCTCTTCTGCTGTTGTTGGTGTTGCGGTGTCTGCTGAGGCTTTGGCCGGCGTCTCCTCCGGAGCGGGCTTGGATGGCTCGGCTGCGGGCTTTGGTGCTTCCGCCGCCGGGGAATTTTGCGAAGTCACGGGTGGTATTTCGGGCTTTTCCTTGGGAATCGGCTGCGGAGTGCGGAGGATGCTCTCATAGAACGGGCCTATCGGATGTGCCTGCTCCTTGGACGGCTCAATCGGCGACGGCGGGCTGTCGTCCTTGGTAGAGAGCGTGGCAAAGGTGCGACGGGGCTGTCGATTGCCAAAGACGCGGTACACGGCATGCGCCGGCCGCGCGCAGAAGACACTTCTCCTCATCTTTTAGTTTTGTGCTGAAATGAGTTGTTGTTGCTGCAGTAGACGCTGCAGGCGACACGCTTCTGAGGTGTTGTAAAGAGTTGATTGAGAACTGGGCAAGAATTGCAGTCAACAAGTTTGTTATCGAACGATTGCATTTGACTTTTTTCTGGGTCCAAACAGGGTTCCGGCTTGCCGAGGGTCAACGTCATTGAGCACCAATCAACCTCAATTCCAGATAGGTACGGACAGGTCACGAAGTAAGTGTAGTACTCAGCACACAGTGTAAATCAGCAGAGCACGTGATCCACAACTGAGTAGGAGTAGCAGGATGACAAGACCAAGAGGATGCGAAAGCGCAGAGAAGCGAGAGACTTGATTGCGCTCTAAGATTAGAATTCATTTTTGCTGGAGTTTTAGGGTCTCGTGCATCATCATAGTAAAAGGTCGTGGTGCCGCTAGGGGATGTACGATCGTCGATGTAGACAGTACATTTTTCAACAGATCCTGTACAATACCTCCAGTACTACATTGACTGGGTACACAGTGCGGGATTCGACTTAAGTCATTAAGTCAACTGTCCCACCTCAAGCTCCCCAAGAATCGCAATTTCCAAACAAAACATGGATGCGCACTAGGCTCGAGGTAACGAGACCGAACACGCACAGTTCAACGCGTCGCCAGGCCAAATCTCGCGCCGAGGGTGGATGCGACCATGGTAGTATAGTCAGGAACCCAATTGCGCCAAGATGGAAACCTCGGCGCCCAAAAGACGCAGAACATCGCCGCGGACCGCAATCCCAATCCAACCTGCCGAGGAGTCGGAGTCGACAACACCGCAAGATGCCCCGCCACGCCTCTCTGCCTCACCAACTCGACCCTCGTTTGCGTCGCCAACTAGGGCAAGTCTAGGCAGATTCAACCCCGAGGTTCTGAGACGACGGGAAGCTCAAACTAGGAGACTGCGCTCCTCCCCTCCGGATGCCCCTGGTTCTGCACCGCGCGCCGTCACTCCCGATAGCACCGGGAGTCTAGCCCGGGCCTTGAGGACTCGCCTTGACTTACGTTCTGCAGCCCGCGATGGCGGTGCCCAACGAGGCCCGGAAGAGGGCAGCATTTTGCGGTCTCCGCCGAGACGGCTGGGGCCCACCCACGCGTCGACGACGAGGCCAACTCCCAGACCACTCCCACCGCCTGGCCCTGATGACGACGAAGAGATTTTGAATTCTATTGCTAGACGCGGCCTACGACGAACTAATCTTGGCGTGCTCCCAGAGGTTGTTGTTCCAGAGCCGGAGCTACCCCCAACGCCGGAGCACCCTGATCCCGTTGTCAGCACGCCCCCATCTGGCATACACAACACGCCCTCGAGGCGACCAAGGCGGAACAAGAGCTTGGCCGAGAACATTAAGAGCTCCTCGCCCCTGAAACCGCCCCCCTCGCGCCCCCCTGGACTGCCTCGAAAAGGAGCGCCACCAGAATTCCATCTTCCTGTCAGAGAGGATCAGGCAGCGGCTGCTCCAGCACCAACCACTGCCGAGCTGCGCGGTCTCAAACCCCCGGATCCAGACGCCGAGAAAAAGAAGCGTCTCGATTCTCTCCTCGCCGAGATCAGCCAACTCGAACGCGACATAGACATCGCAAGCAGGGAGAGCGAACGCATCCACCAAGCCCACCTCGCCAAACGCGAAGCTTCCCCTCCCCCCAACAAACACGAAATCCTCGACTTCCTCCGCCGCACCATTCTGCCGCCAGAAGAACCGGATCACGACGTACAGTCCCAATCAACAGATCTGCTCGCCTCGGCCCTTGACCCGATCGCCTTCCTCCCCTTTAGCAAGCCCAAGCCCGCTGCACCACCAGTACCTGCACCCCAACCCCCGAACACGGAAAAAGAAACTCCCAAGCTCACCGACCCCATTTCCCACCGCCCGATCCCAATGTCCGCCTCCGAAGCCCTCCCTTATCTGCAGGTCTTCACCCCGCTGACATTTACCTCGCACATCTCTCTTATCTCCGTTCCCTCCCAAACCCACACCACCACCCCCAACTCATCCGATACCACCACCCACATTTTGCTCCAAAAGCACAGCATAACCGCCATGTCGTCGTCGTCATCGTCATCGCTACGCGGCCTGTTCGCGGCGCGCATCGAGATGACTGTCGACCCATCGACGCTGCGCATCACGGACCTATCCGTGCCGCGGCTCGACCCCAGCGCCGCGGGGGAGCTGGCGCCGTTTGTCGAGCAGATTGTCACTCCACCTCCACCACCACCCGGAGGACGCAGGGACGGTGAGAAGGCGGCGGTGGCGGCGGCTAACAAAGATGATGCACCGCGTCGCCGCAGGACGGGGCCGCTGTACCACAACGTGACTGTCCTTGCCTGGGCCATGGGCGAGTGGCTGCGCGTGGCGGTCCAAAGGGCTAGGGTGTGGCTTGTCCTGGAGCGGGAGTTGCGGTCTGCTGAGGGTGATGGTGGTGGTGATAAGATGGCTGGGTTGGGGGCTATGGTTGCGAGGTTGAGGGCTAGAGGGGAGAGGATGGGCAGACAGGGGTGGGGTGGGTGGGGCCGGAGGAGGAGGAGGAGGAGACGGGTGGACGATGAGGGAGAGGAGGGGCAAGAGGGGAAAAACGGTGATGATGAGGACGGGGCTGAAGGCGGGGAGGAGGAGGATGGTGCGAAATACGAGGCTGCGGATCTCCTTCCATATATGGGCCGCACGAATATGGATTATGATATTCCGGTACTCGATGGCGGAGGAGGGACAGACGAGGGGTCTACCTTGAGAGTGCAGTGGCGGATCAAGTTTGACTGGACTGGCGAGGCGAGGAGTGAGATTGGCGTGCTGGTTGGCCTGCCCGGGAAGTGTGAGTTCCAACCCAAAGGGTTCTTGTTCGAGGATTATGTTGCTAACTGTGTGCAGGGCATCAAAGCGACGAGAGAGGCCGGCTTTCCGGAATTCCGGGTTTATTTGACGAGCTCATTCAGGGCGGCGAGGACCCGCTCAATGCTGTAAGGACGGTGGCTTGTTTGCTTGCGGGGGCCCAAATGGCATGACCGGAGTCTGTATGGGCATGTAAGGAGTTCTGTTGAAGTAGACCGTAAGCATTCGGATTGGAATTGCGTTTGAAGAGGGGCCACTCGGCAGCAGACGGCCAGCAGTTGAGTGTATGGAATCGCTTGACTGCAACACAGACCCCGTAGTCAATTCGTGCTACTCGGTGCCAGCAGGGAGCACATCCGCCGCCCTGCTCGGGCCGGCCCTCCCTCCCGTCCAGAATCACGCTCAACGCCAATCCGTTGTGGACATGCTCATTATTCCAGTTATACAGACGATTATCCCCGGCCATCGCCAATTAATTCGCACAGGAGGTCCACTCCCCACAAGAATATCAAAACAATCCCTTTTCCCTGACCCGATCCTTTTGTTCTATTTAGTCAACATCAACACCCTTCGCCCTCAAATCCGCTTTGGCCATCTTGATCTCGTTCATCAGCTCGGCGTACGCTTCGGGCGTGTCGCGGAAGGTGAGCATGCCCCATCCGAGGCGGAAGAGCAGCCAGGCGCCGAACGAGACGAGGAACCAGAACGGGAGCTAGTTTATTTTTGCAGGTGTAAATAAATATCCCACAAATTGATTCGGTAAGGGTGGGGTGGGGTTGACGCACCACGGGCACAATGTCCTGCTGGATGACGGCCGGGAGGGGGATGAGCTCGAGGTAGAGGGAGAGGTAGAGCTGTTGTTCGTGCGAGCGGTAAATTAGTTTTTGCGCTATGCGGCTGGCTTATCGTGAAGTGGATTGACAACGTACGGAGCTCACGAGGAGCGCAAGGGAAATGGTTTGTTGTGCGCGTGTCATGGTGTTGTGTCGCTTTCTTGTTGTTTGGTGCGATGGGGAGCAGGACTGAGATGAACACCGCTGCACATGCGTCAGTGGTTGGAGTTCCGAGTTTGCGTGGGCAACGCCGTGCGAGGCGCTCCTGGGATCTGGAAGACATGGGTCAGGCTTACAGATTGTGGACTGGCTGCTTGGAAAACGAGATCAATGGTGTTGTGCTGCGAACGACGTAGCTTCCTTCGAGGACAGGTCACTTTTCGGAAAGTTCGAGTCGCATTGCAGCATGCATTTCGCGGCTTCGCCTGTTGTTCAGGGTCTAGGCTTGGCAGGGGTAAAGAGGGTTAGGGTTGCTTCCGCATCTTAACCTACAAGTTGAAACGACCGCTGATAGGATTACTCCGGCATGGTTGGACCCTCAGCGTTATTGTCGGCGGACGAGCTCGAGACCCCTTGGCTCGTCACTTCTCACGAACTAAGTGACGAGCCAACGGGTATACTCTTTATGGGGTACTGGAAATGAGGCCTAACGTGTAGCCTTGCGCTCAGGCGGACTCGGTTATCCTGACAATCGCAGCCCATGGCGCTTGTCGCCCATCACTCAAGCGAGGGCACTATGACGAGGAGAAGGTCTAACCAAATACTTTACAGTTATGGACGGGACTCGGAAAGTACAAGACAAACAGCTGGGAATGAAGCAACCCATTTTCCCTGGGAACCGTTCCTGCAGGCATCCCGTCCTCCCCAGCTTGCCCGCCATCCAACCATTAATATTAATACACCATATCGAACACTTGTCCAACAGAAAACGCTCTCCAGCAATGGCCCGGCTCATACGCGCAGCCATTACAAACAAGCCAGCCAGGAGGTATTAGAATATACACACACCGCAAAGTACCAGGCAAAGGAAAACACCCAAAGCAACTCTAAGACCAACACCATGCTGAGATCCGCGAATACCGAAACCAACTAACCCACACCAAACAAACTGATATCCTACTCAATCCAAATCCTCCTCCCCCTCCTCACCACCATTCTCCTTCCAAGCGCCCATCTCAGCAACAGGGACCCTGCCTCTCAACCACCTAAGTGTGGCCTCAGTCCCGCGCTCCAGCACATTCCACCTCGGGACGCGGAACCTATTCCCACTCACCTCCAGCCGCTCCAGCACACCACCCAGGAGACCGATGCGCGGGTTGAGGTGGGCAATGTCATTGTTCTTGGCATCCACCACTCTCAAACCGCGGATCGAATCCGGCTCCAGGTCGGCCAGGTGGTTGTTGGAGACGAGCAGGACCGTCAGGTTCCCAAAGGTGTCGCGTAGCTGCGAGCCCTGGGGCAGGGCCGCGACGCGGTTGAAGCTGAGGTCGAGTTTCTGCAGGTTCGGCGCGCGGAGGTGCGCGATCAGCGGGCTGAGGCTGGTGATGTGGTTGTGGGCGAGGTTGAGCTCTTTCAGGGCGGGGAGCTCGAGCACGCCGCTGCCGCTGCCGCTGATGGCGCCGAGGTAGTTCTCCCCGACGAGCTGGTTGTATGCGAGCGACAAGGCGGTCAGGGTCTCGGCGAAGAAGGTGAGCGACTCGGGTAGCGAGGCAAAAAGGTTGTGGTGCAGCTGGGCCTCGTAGATCTTGTGGGTTGTGGCTATTTTGGAGCAGATGACCGGGTGGAGAGAAGAGGACTGCGTGTTGGATCGATCGAGCACGCCGCCCGACTTGACCGGCCACATCTGTCCGGACATGGTTTGGGAGCGTGTGCTGACCGGTGAGCCTGGAGCCGAAGTCGGGGGTGTTGCAAAATCGTCCAAGTCGGAGCGGCTGTCATCTTGGTCATCCTGTCCAGGAGCGCCGTGGTTGGTGCCAGGCGCGGCCATATCGCTGGTTGCTGGATCTGGATTGCTGGCAGCTGCTACAGACGATTCGGGTTCATCTTGAGGCTCCTCGGGAGGTGGTTCAAGCCGCTCAAGAAGGATTGCCTTCATCTCTTCAGTGCTAATGGAGCTAAACTTCTTCTCCCGCAGCGGATTGCCGCTCAGCCGGAGCAGTGCAAGGTTCTCCATCCGCCCGACCTCATTGGGGACGACCCGAATGTCGTTGCTAGAAAAGTCGACAGATCTCAGGTTTTCAAGTGCCGTGAAGCCATCAGGAATAGCGTTGATGTTGTTCTCGTCAGCGACCAGGGTGAGAAGGCTAGTCCAGCCGCTAATGTCAGGCAAGGCCTGGAGACGGTTCATTGACACGCACAGCTGCTGCAAGGCGGGCATCGTGACCGAAGTTCCCGGGGAGCAAATGTGGACCAGCTGATTCGACGAAATGTCCAGAGTTTGAAGTGTTGGCAAAGAGTCGACCGAATCCCGGATTAGTGTGCCGTTGAGTTGATTCTTGCGGGCGTTTAACTCAGTCAAGGGCAACCCTGCTAATATCTCAAAGGGCAAATCTTCGAGGCTGTTCTCGCTAATATTCAGAATCCGAAGACGCGAAAGATTGCCAAAGTTTGACGGCAGGGACGAGATATTGTTGCTGTGCAGGTCCAGTATCTCGAGATTCTCCAGGTTGGAGAAGCAAGGATCCAACGGTCCGTAGAGGAGGTTGCCTCCTATCTTCAAATCTTTCAACGAGGTAATCTGACAAATTACTTCAAGACTGTTGTTGGCCAGTCGGTTGAGTGACTGCCAACGTTAGCTAGCTTCACCACAAGTGTACACAGGGACTTACCAGGTTGAGGGAAGTCAGCAGGGACAACCGTCTCAGGCCCATAGGTAAGGCGACTAACATATTTCCGTGGAGATCAAGCGTTTCCAGAGCGGCAAATATGTTTCCTTGTGGGTCCTCGTCATCCATAAACTCTTGCGGGTCGACGTCGGGAAACACCGAGTCATTGATCATCTCCAGCTCGTTGTCGGCAGCGACAAATCTAGTGAGATCGACGCTCTCGGCCCAGGCTGCGCCCGGTCGGCCAACGGACTCGAGATTGTACATGTTTAGCACATCGGCTGGGATCTCTCTCAAGCCCATGGCGGCGATATTCAGCCGCCCGCTCGTTCTGGCAGACTCCAGGCGGCCGTGCAACACCTTAGCCTGCGACTTGTCGTCCCGGTGTTGGTTGAATGGGTCGTTGGACAGGCCAAAGTCAAACGTGGTGTCTGTGGGAACCAGCGGAGGCTCTTCAGACAGGGATTCCGGATGCGATGAAGAGGATTGTCGTGAGGCGGCGGCTCGCTTGGCTGCTTTGGCCTTGGCAATTTGCTCGCGCAGAGCTGCTGATGTCTTCCTGTACGTCTGGCCAGGTTCACTACCATCGTTGGTGGTTGCCGTGCTTGCCGATGCAATTGACGAGCCCGAAGGGGCGGTTCCCTCGTTTGAGGTTGCCGATGATCTTTGCGAGGCCGTGGAGGCCTTTCTGGGCGCCTGAGCAGCAGCCGTCTTCCCAAGCGCCGGCGCCGACGGTTTCCTGTACAGGCCATTGACCGATGGCCTTTTAGTTGGACGCAAGGCCAAGGTCTTTGCGCCAGACGTAGGCGCGGGAAGATCATGGGTGCGCTTGTCCGGGCTGGGCGTCAACGAGCGCGGGACAGGGATCGCGTTGGGCGTCTGCAACCCATGGATTGATGCTCGAACCGCTTTTGCTGGTGTTGTCTTCACAGGCGGCGGGTGGGAAGACTGGACGCTGCGCCTGTTGCGCAAAGGGGTGCCTTCGGCGGCGGAGAGCGCACTATGTGCGCCGATCTGGGACTGAGGATTAGAGATTGGATCATCCAAGCCGCAGCTGGAACCTGGTCTGCTGCCAGCCCTCGATCGCCCACCTGACCCGTCTGACTGACGACTTGGTCCTGGCCGGGTGGGCGACCTCATTGCAATTGCCGTGTCGTAGAATGACGCGGCGCCTTTTCCTTTGACAGAAGGAGACGAGGGCAAGCGAGACAAGGTCTCGATCGTCCTCTCGGCGAGCGAGGGACGTACCTTTGATGCGGAGGCCGGAAAGGTCGACTCGCCGGCATTATCCTCACTTCCGGCAGCCACAGAGCCCCCTGAAACATTGTCCTCTTGCGGCATAGCAGCAGATGAAAGCCATTGCTGAGAACGTTGTTGCCGGAGCGAGCCGCGGATTGCGGGACCTGACCGAGCCTCTTGACTCGGGAGCTGACCACCTCCCTTGGCAGCGTCCAGCCCAGCTCTCGTTGGCCGGCTTTGCGGTGACGAAACAGCGCGCAAAGGAGCCGCAGACGGCGGAGGGCGACTCGCCGTCGCTGTAGGAGTTGCTAATTGGTCGCGCGAAGGGGTCGGCCGAACTTTGGGGTTTCGCAAGCTGCCCGTACTGGCGCCTAGGGATTCTCGCGACGGAGAGGCTCGGACGGAGTTCGATCGGGGAACCGGAAGCTTGGAAGCTGTCGTTGGAATCTTTGACGGCCGAGGGATGCCGCTCTGTTTGGTTTGGCGCGATTCGTCCATCTTTTCTGACGGGAAGCAGCGTAGTAGGAGGGAGCGAACAGCGAGGAACGAGGTATTGTCGATTGCTTTCACAGGAAGGGTTCCCGAGACCCAATGGCACCAACTAATGAAGCCCACTCATGCGGAAACAAAGCTGCGAAGAGAGAAATTGGGCGAGCAGAGTCAGAAGGGGAGGAGCCGGGACATTGCCCGGCTAGCGTTTGTTGGTTGAGCTCAGGAAAAGAGCTTGGGCTTGACAAAATGCGGATCGGCGGTGATGCAGCTTCTTTCGTTGGCTCGATAGCGCGTTAGCGCGTTCCAGGGCTGAGGTTGGCGGCTTCCCCAATCCCCAGGTGCTTCTAGGTGGAGGTTCCAGAATCCAGACCACGCTCAGCTCAGCGTCAACCGTCCACGCCGTTAACCGAGCCTTGAGTCACACTATACCTACACTTTAGAGCGCATCCTGTCGTCATGATTGCCCGCTAACTGAAGGTTCTCAAGTTTTCTGTCGTTTTGTCCTTCTCCTCTTCCCATCTTTCTCACTATGAGTACTGAGTACAATAACTACTGCACTCCGTACCCTCTACAGTGTAGGTTGACGCCAAGGCCAGGTACTGTGACCGAAAAAGCAAGAACACCATGCTTCCAGTCAGTTGACAATAAAAGGGAACCAACAGCTGGATTAAGCGGTTCGCGGTTTATATTCATACGTGACCATCTTTCTATCCTAAGCCGCATTAACGTACACCTGCAATCACAAGGCTGGAAGCGGAGGGCTTCAAGACGAGCGTCGGAGAACACCGCTACGAAGGTACTGATACTTATTGCCAATTGCCGGCCTGGACCATGCCGGAACCCCACCGAACGGGCCGGGTGCGGTCCGCCACCGGACCCGTCAGACCGGTTGAACGCGAGGAGCTGCCGCAGTCCGTAACACAACGGCCCTGAGTTACCCCACCAGTCCGATCTGGAATCCCAAACCTCGCACTTTCAGAGTCTACTGCCGCCACTACATCAACCGCCTTCTTGGAACGTTTGCCTGGCAATCAGTCTACTACTACCGAGTACATACGTTCGGACAGTGCCGTATAAGTGTCCAAACATGAGTGGCATCACCGTGCAGCGCAGAGCGGCACTCGAAACTGTGAAACATGGATATCACGAGGAAAATCCGAGGTCTTGGTAGCAATCAACAGAAGTGGAAGAACCCGATAACTGTACCGTGGGGTTCCCCGGGCCTAGGAAACTGGTGGCCAGCAAGCACAACCCATCATGCTGACGCGTAGGTTGCGATCCAAGGAAGGATCAAGACACGAGACGCTTATGGATCCTGTGAGAAGTGCCTGGCAGCACAAGTTTCTTCCTTTGCACTGCCTTCTCTTGAGTGTTTGCCTCGTCCATTTCCTAGACCGATAAGACAAGTACAATCATTACCCGCATGCCCGACTCTGCATTGAGCGTGATATCTACAGATGCAAGTCAGCGAGGATGCCATACAAGATCCGCACCACCGCAGCGCGGCAGTATCCATAACCAGACGAGAGCGAGCCCTGGCGGCGCAAGAGAAAAGACGAAAAGAGCAACACGAGCCGATGAAGCCGGCACAGACTCTGCTCTTGACCGTTGCGGGTGCAGGCATCACTTCGGCAGCGGCGGCGCAATCCCTAACATCTCAGACAGCAACAGCAGCACTCGGGCCTGGCTACTTATGTCGGGAGACAAATCTCGCAAACATACCATCCTCACCACAGCTCATAAGATGATAAGAAGGCCCCGCCAAATCGAGACATCCGTACGAATCGTGACCCTAAGCCCAGTAAACAGGCCCACGAGCACCACCACCTTCCGGCCCCAAACCTCGGAATCCCCGCAAGAAGACGGCGGCGACAACAGCAGCAGCGGAACGATCCGCACCACGAGACGAAGCAGCAGCAGCAGCAGTGCCATCACAATCACCTTAACTGCCCGTCCTGCAACCACCACCACCTCTTCCATTTCCTCCGCCTCATCTTCCCTCTCCTTCTCCTCCTCTTCA
Source organism: Canariomyces notabilis (assembly GCF_033297395.1). Classification (NCBI taxonomy): domain Eukaryota; kingdom Fungi; phylum Ascomycota; class Sordariomycetes; order Sordariales; family Chaetomiaceae; genus Canariomyces; species Canariomyces notabilis. Next base: position 184,852 of record NW_027041839.1, read on the forward strand.
ACCACTTCAACCACGCAACCGCCATTCTCCACCAGCAGCAGCACTTCAAGTCCCCCAACCCTACCCTCCTCGTGTTCCACCTCTACATCCTCATCCTCGTCAGAAAGCACCATCACCCAACAGAGCGCAGCAAACGGTGACGGGAGCGGAGGCGGAGGCGGCGCCCTCTCAGCGGGTGCGGCGGCAGGCGCCACGGCAGGCGCGGTATGCGGGCTGTTGTTGCTGGCGGGGGCGGCATTTCTGCTCTGGCGGTGGCGGCGGCGGCGCCAGGGCGGGGTTCGTGGGGCTGAGATGGTGACGGCGGGTTACTCCCAACCACCGCGGGGGTCTAGCGGTGTGATGACAGGTGGGAGGGCAGGTGCAACCATGTTTGGGGACGGGAATGCTGGAGCTGGGTTTCAAGCAGGGAATGGCGGGATGGGTAGCGGTAGCGCTGAAATTGGTGAGGAAGGGGGAGGGGGAACAGTACTGTTGCCTGGATGGCATGCGGACCACGGAGAGCATGGCGGTGCGGGGCCATATGCCGATGCCGGGCAACAATGGCAATGGCCGAGCCCAAGCCCGAGCTGGAACATGGATCTCCAGTCGGCGACCGGCTACGTGCTCCTCCCAGCCCCCGTTCCCGTACCCGTCGCCGGGCAAGGGCCGGGAGGGTACCCGTCTCCTGCACCACCGCAACCACAACCGCAACCACAACCGCAGCGACCAACGGAGACCTATTCCGTTTCGCCGCTGAGCGAGACCTTCCCGGTGGCCAGTTCAAGCGATTACCGCGTGTCGTCATTGTATTACCCGGACGCGACCGAGATGGCGACGGCGGCGAGCGTGGTCTCGACTATGCCAAGTCCTGATCTCCCTGAGTTCATGATACCCGGAGGTGACAGATCGAGGGCGGCGAATGTCTGTCGCGTGTCGCAGATCGGAGGAAGGACAGCGAGGCACACCATGTTGCGAGCCAGTGGTATCCAGCCGCAGGTCGGTGACATCGAGCGCGGCCGCAAGAGAGAGGTGAAGAGAGGCTGCGTCTAGGACTTCAAGCGATTTAACGACCCCCGGGTGGTAGATGGGTTAGAATCGCTGGTGAATGGATGGTCCTATCCGGAGATCGCCAGCGTCATATCCGACCCCCTCCCCCCCCCCACCCCCCCCCGCCCCCTCCTCCTCCCCCGCCTTTTTCTTTTCCTCCATAAGCGCGTCGGTAAACCTTGCCCAAACAATCCTCTGGGCAAAAATGGGCTAAGAGAAATCCCAATTCATATCAAAGATGCCCGCAATCCAGGACTCATCCTCATTCTGAAACAGCGGCATTCCACCCATTCCATCCAGAAACGGCTCATTACCAGTAACCGGCGCGTCGCCAGCCATCGCCGTCGCCGCCCCCGGCATATATTTCTTCTCAGCAGCCGCCATCTCAGCTCCCCAACTATTCCGAATCGCCAGCAGCATTTTCGCAAACTTTGCGAACCCGTCCTCCTCGACAACGGAGGAGACAAACCCACGCACCCGCTCCTCAACGACCTGCTCGAACCCGGCCTTCAGCCGGTCGCATACGTCGAGCAGATCAATCTTGGCTCGCACGGCGCGCAGATCCCAAGCTGGATCGTCAAGGACGGAAAGCCGGTAGAGTGATAACAGGCAGTGCGCCATGTGGCACCAGTAGCTGAAGGTCATGCCCTCGTAGACGTAGCTCGGGATGGAGAAATGCCGGTCAAACCATTCCTTGACGGCGTTTAGACAGCCCTCCATGGCTTCGTACCGCTGCAGGTCGGGAATGCCTGCGTTGAGGGTGGTGGTGGTGGTGGTGGTTGGGAATCGGGGCTTTGCCAGGCCGGCTTCTTGGATGACCAGGTCCGTGTAGGATTTGTGGCCGAGGACGGTGTCTGGTGGGGGTAGGTTAGGAATAACTGGTTGTTCAGAGGGGGGGGGGGGGGGGGGGGGGGGGGGGGGGGGGGGGGGAGCAGTATGGTGGTTGACGTACCGTTTTGCTGGAGATGGTTAGGGAGTTGAGCCTCGATGGTCTGCAGCTGCGTCCGGAGGGCCGAGAGATAATAGGCCGGGAGCACACCGTCGGCTGACTGTGAAATGGCGCGGGTCAGCTGCTCGAGGGTCAGCTGGATCTTGACCTGGGCCACGAGCAACTCATCGCCTTCCCATTCTGGTTTCTGGGAAAGGGTTTGAAGGAACTCTTCCATGTGGGGCGTCCAGGTCAGGGCATCCATCCGTTTGAGGGAATGCGAAATTCTGGATAACAGGTCAGTGTCTGGGAGTGAAAAATCAGGTGGGAAGTACTGACTGCGAGGTAAGATAAAAGCACGCAAGTACGGCCCGGCGCTCGTCGTTCGTCTTCTCTCTCGGGGGGCGCTGGCAGTCTAACGCCTTCAGTTCTCTCGAGTGAGGGGCCACGGATTTGAAGCACGCGGTAATGTACGGCTCAGTGGGGACCTTGTTGAGGCCCAGGTCATAGATTAGAGATTTTGCAAGGGAGGCCAAGACGGAAAGAAGTGGCTTGTCCTTCTTGAAGTGGTAATGGGTCCTGTCGGGTGGATGTAGGTTAGCCGATGGCCCTCCTGGATGGTTCGGTCAAGGAAGGCTACTCACCACCCCAGTATCACCAAGATGCCTAGAAGAAGATCAAGGCTCTTCTCATGGTCGAGTATCAACTTGTTGGCCAAAAACCTCTTGATGGCTGCACTCATTACGAGGCGGCGATCCACGTGCCTGCAGGTGACCGTCATGATGTTGAACCACAGAAAGGGGTACGCTTCTTTAAGCCTCTCCGAGGTCATGGTGTCGGGGAGGTACACAAAAGGCAGAAAAATAAGCATGAATTTGCGGAAAATTGCCAGGCTTTCCTCGGCTTCGCGGGGCGTCGGCTGGTAGATGCAGGCGGCAATGGGATCTAGCTCAACGGGATCGGGAGGAGGCGGAGCAGGTGGCGGAGGAGGGGTGGTCGTCGACCGCGTCGTCTCTGGCGAATGGAAGAGGGTTCCCAGGAGAGAGCCACAGGAGACGGGAGCGGGCTGGAGCCTGCCAGGTTTGCAGTTTGGTTTCTGTGGAGGCAGCGCGGCGTGGATGCCCAACTCCGGTGGGCTCTCTGCTGAGTGGCTCGAGTTTGAGAGACCGCTTGCGGCGGGTGTGCCAACGGAGAGACTGCCGGCCGTGTTGGCGGGGGAAAGCGGCTTCATGTTGTCGGCGGGGCCGGTCTGGTGACGGAGCAGCGTAACCAGGTCCTCGAGCTTCGCTTCCAGCTGGGCTGCCCGCGACACATGTGCGCGCTTGCCATTGCGTTTTCGGACAGAGACAGATGGGATGCATTCCTTCTTTAGTCGATGACACCTGTTTACACGTTAGCATGAACAGCCCGCCATTGGTGAGTCCCGTCTCAGCCATGTTCTCCAGCGGAGTGGAGCGGATCCGGACAAGCCCCCCGGAATCCACAATGCCGGCATTCAGAGCACGGACCCGACACGCACTAAACCGGGACGGGATGTTCCCGACACGGCATCTCTCTGGCCAGATCTGGGTTTGCAATGTCCAGACACAGAATCCAGAAGACAAACGCCGGCCTATGTATCAAGCACCAGAGCCATACCTCTCACAGTCAGGTCCGCCAGTCCGGTAAATGCACCGGCACTTCGCCCGAGCACAGTTCGTGCATGCTCTCCCATAGGGTGCCGGCGTGCCGTTTGTCGACGCTGCGGCATCGGGATTCATCGCACGGCGGTTGAGGTGGAAACAAACGTCTTGGTTAATGAGGGTTAGGGTTGAATGAGGATGGGCTGAGAGGAATGCGGGCCTGCGATGGCTCTCATACTCGATGCATTGTTTCGAGGCTTCAAGCAATCTGGTCGGTGGAGTTGGTAATTGGATGCAGTCAACTCCGTCGGATTTAGGCAGCGAGACACTGCAAAAGAGAGGCAAACAGCTTTTGTTATGAATATCAGCAAAGGTTGGAAGAAGTTGGGAGTTGGGAAGCAGATGCTGACGAACGGGATTCGGGAACATTTCTTGCGGTCCGAAATCCGCTGGACGCGGACTTGGAAAGAAGTCCCCGTCGGGATGTGGGGCCCGACCAAGGACCTGGAAATCCCACGGGCCACCACAGAAAGCTTAACGGGCAAAGCAACGTGGGCCCGCACTAAGTTGTTCGTACCTCCGTACCTGCTCTCGGGCTCTTCCATATTCAACGTCGTACATTTCAGCTCTGAGCATATATCCCCAAGCGGCAAGGGCCGCAAGTGTCTGGCTGTTCGAGGTTAGTTGGTATCTTGACGGAAACAAATATTCAACGTTTCTACCTGAGTAGAATGGATCTCAAGACGACATTATCCCAGGCTCTCGTGCACGCACATGCAGACAAACCACATCAGATCGTAAATCTCACATGCAGCATTGTAGGGGCAACGCGCAGCTCAACAGGCAGGATGCCATTGGAATTGAGTCTGCCGGTGCGCCGCTTGGATATTGGCTACCCAGGCAAATGATCCTGCAAACAGGAAATAAATCCCGTTCCCGTTCCCGCACCAGCAACATCACCGGGCCTTCAATGCCTACATCAGGCACTCGGGTCTGCCTCTCGATGAAATCTGACAGCCATGGCGCACTGTTTCTTTCCTTGCTACTACTTCTGATGCACCACGATTTTTCTTTCGTTCGTTCATCTCGACCGTAGTGTCAAGATAATTACATCTTTTGTTGTAATGGCCGATTCATCATCACTATCAACGGCGCCGGTCCGGGATACTGCAGATACTGCCTCGTTAACCGGCAGCATCCGCCATGCGGCCGGCTCACCTCCGTCCGAAACCGCCAAGTCGCAGCCCGCAGACGTAGTATCCCCGCAAGACGATTCCAGCTCGACGGATGCCGCCAAAGAGACCACCGCCGCGAATCCCCTCGAGGTGCCCCAGTATGTGAGTGGCCTGAGGCTGGTGATGCTGACATCGTCCGTCACGCTCGCCGTTTTTCTGATGATGATCGACACGTCCATCATCTCTACTGCCGTAAGTCCTGTTTATTTCAACTTGAGGTTTTCGTGCCGAGATTTGCTAACTCTTCGGCTTAGATCCCTCGAATCACGGACGAATTCCGCTCCCTCTCAGACGTCGGCTGGTACGCGAGCATCTACCAGCTGGCCAGCGCTGCGTTCCAGCCGCTGTCGGGCAAGATCTATGCCAAGTTCAGCACCAAGTTCACCTTCCTCGTCTTCTTCGCCATCTTTGAGCTCGGATCCCTCATCTGCGGCGCGGCAACCTCGTCGGCCATGCTCATCGTCGGACGTGCCGTCGCGGGCATGGGCTGCTCCGGCCTCATGAACGGCGGTCTGGTCATCATTGCCACCGCCGTACCCCTGGAGCGGCGGCCGTCCCTCACGGGGATCATGATGGGCTGTTCGCAGCTGGGCATCGTCATCGGCCCGCTCATCGGCGGCGCCTTCACCTCGTACTCGACCTGGCGGTGGTGCTTTTACGTCAATCTGCCCATTGGGGCAGTGGTTGCTTTTGGCATGCTGCTCGTTCCGATCCCGGATCAGTTCGCCATGCCCCGTCCGCTGGACGTTCTCAGGAGGCTCCACCATGAACTGGACCTGGTCGGGTTCGCCCTCATCGCCCCGGCCGCTGTTCAACTCATGCTTGCCTTGCAGTGGGGCGGCAGTCAGTACCCGTGGAACTCTCCAACCGTCATTGGACTGTTCTGTGGTGCCGCGGGTACGGCGCTGGTCTGGGGAGTTTGGAATTGGTACCGCGGCGATGAGGCGTTGATACCCCTGTCTTTGATCAGGCAGAGGGCTCTGTGGGCTGCTGCACTCACTCAGTGGTTTCTCTTGACCACGGTATATGCCGCGTCGTTCTTCTTACCCATCTACTTCCAGGCCGTCTTCGGTGCCACCCCGATCATGAGCGGCGTCTACGTATTGGCCAGCATTCTCAGCCAGCTTGTGGCGGCGGTAGTGTCAGGTGTGCTAGGTAGGCAGTGCTGTCATGCTCTTCTTGCCCGGGGATTTGCTTCTAACAAAGTGTGATAGTTGAACGGACCGGGTACGTCATACCGTACGCCATGGTCGGTGGTGCCTTGGGCGCAATCTCAAACGGCCTCTACTCGACGTTTACTCCGACCACACCTACGGAGCGGTGGGTGGGATACCAGATTCTCAATGGTATCGGCCGCGGAGTGGGCATGCAAATGGTAGGCCAAACCCGTCGCACATCCCCTACTCTTAGGAATGCTCTTAAGAATGCACACTAACTCTTCCTCGCAGCCGATTCTTGCCGTTCAAGTCGCCGTCAAGCCGCACCTGCTGTCCATCGGCATGTCGACCGTCGTTTTTATCCAGAGCCTGGGCGTCGCAATCATGCTTTCTGCGTCCGATACCGTATTTCAGACCATCCTGGAGCACGAGCTACCGATTCAAGCACCCCTTGCAGACGCTGCCGCAATCATTTCCGCCGGCGCGACCCATTTCCGCAGCATCGTCAGCGAGCGGGATCTGCCCGGCGTGCTGGCGGCCTACACCCTCGCCGTCGACCACGTCTTCTACCTGGCTGCTGCCGTCACGGGCCTAGCGGTGTTTTCGGCGATGTTCCTTGGATGGACCGACCTGCGCAAGGTCAAGAAGGTCACCGTCGTCGATGCGGAGCAACCGAGGGAGAAGCCCCTGAAATCTGAAGACAGGGCCGAGACTGACGGGGGGCTAAAATCCGTAGACTGAGGGCATAGAGGCCATGAAGGACTACTATCCGCACAGCTAGATACCTTGCACCTATCTATAGACTTGTAGAGATTGGTTCGCGGCGTTCGCTCTCCGGTCGGTTAGCGGTGATGGCGCAAATCTGGTAGAGTTGAGAGTAAAGCTAATGGCTGAGCGCCTCTATAGTGCCAGACATTCTTTTCTCTGCCATCACTCTCCCATCTTTCACTCTATGTGGTAGATACTCATTTCCTTCTTTGGAGTCTGGGCGCATTTCGCTCGTGGCCAATGTATAAGTTTCCTGCTGTTTAACTTATTCCAATTCCGAATCATAGAGGTACTACTAAACGAGACTAATACCAAGCACCAAGAAACACGCTGTCAGAAACCAGACTGGAGTGACCGATATAGGGAAACGAAGAACAGAATGAAGGGAGAAGGGAGAAGGGAGAAGGGCAGAAAGGTAGAATGGCAGAAAAGGGAAAAGAGGAAACAAGAAAATCAGGAGACAAAGTACGACGTATAGTACCTCGCATGTATGTGTCCTGTCGCCGGTCGGGTCCTTCACTAGACCAAGACTCTTATTTCCTTGTCATGTTGATGTCCACAAGCGAACACCAAATAAGCCGCATCCTGGGCCCTTCTTCCTGCTCCTAATCCTTTTCGTTTCCACCTAAGCAGCTTAAATAGAGTCAATAGAGAAGAGAAAGAAAAAGGCAGCCCCGGGAAACAAGAACAAAGGAGCACATCGAACCCATACACCACTCCCCATATTACGCAATAGGGTAGCACTTTGGATGCCCTCTGCTTACCCCCCTGTCCAACCCTCAGAGAGGAGTACACGGTTTGGGCTCCCTCAATACCCTTTCAACGCTCTTCCGTTCCATCTTCTTGGCATAGTCTTCCGCTGTTAGGCCGTTGGGGTCTCTTTTTCCCTTGTCTGCCCCCCGACTGAGCAGGACGCTCACTGCTCCTTTGTGACCCCTCCTAGCCGCGTAGTGAAGCGGTGTCATCCCGTCCCCGTCGCCCGCATCAATGGTGGATACATCTTCCAGCTTGTCCAACTTGTCTAGCAGCGTATTGATGATGGTCTCGGATCCATTCGCAGCTGCGCAGTGTAGTGGTGTTTGCCCCTCAAGGTCAATTGCTCTCACATCCGCTTCTTTATTTAGCAAATACTCCGTCACTCCTTCATGCCCATATTGGGCTGCGTAGTGCAGCGCTGTCAGTCCCGAATAGTCGGCGGCGTTGACATCAGCTCCGCTCTGGACAAGTTTCTCCACGATCCGTTCGTTGCCACGTACAGCAGCTTGGTGTATCGCTCCCGTTGCGCTCGCCTTCGCTCCTGAAATGAGCAACCTCTCTACCTCCCCCAGCCAATCGTTTCTGCACGCTTCAACAAGATTGTGCTCTTTCGTCACTGGTATGCTCTGGTCGCATGTGGAACACTGGAGCTGATCATTCACCGACATAAGGCTCCCGCTCAACCACTGTGACTCGATCGTGTCGGCCTGAGGGCGCTGGTCTCGGTTGTTGTCTAGCATCTTCCGGCAGAGCTCGAACATCTCCGCATGCTGGCCGCGTGTCGCTATGCGCTTGTCTAGAAAATCATGCACCTTGTTGATATTTCTGGCGTACGACCTATTTGCGCCAGTTCCGACTATGTGAACCAACTCTTTGTAGTCGGCCGAGTGGAAGAGGGAGAGGAGCATCTCAAGAATCACCGCTCCCAAAGAGAAGATGTCTGCCGACCGGCCGCGGGTCCGTCCTGGAGCCTCGTCCACTTCCGGGGCACAGTAGGATGGTGTCCTGGGCTTGTTCCACCCAGGCATGGTCGTTGGTACCGTCTTCCCGAGACTCATTTTAGATATCCCGAAGTCAGCCAAGAGCACCTCGTTTTTAGCATTTACGAGGATATTCGGGGGCTTGATATCCCTATGTCGAATCCCCAGCCTGTGAATATAGGCTACAACTCTTATCAAACATCCGATCCATCGTTCATTGAGCTTGAAGTTCAGGCTATCGGATCCGAGGAATTTCGAGAGATCTCCTCTTTCAGCATTGGCCATGACGATATAGAAATTGAGTATATTCGGCTCAGTGGGAGGTTTGTAGAAATACGTTGCGATGACTTCTATGGTGTGAGCATGCCGGGCCGCACGCATGATTTTGGCCTCTCTTTGACAAGTGACTTTGGAAGTTTCTAGAGGCATTGTATCTTCATGCTTGATTCGGATGGTCTTCTTGACCACTACCTTCTTCTCTGGATCTTCTGGACGGACTCGTATCGCATAGTCCACATCCGGATGGGAGCCAACTGCCGACTCGTTGCGGGAATTGACGAATGGAAGGTCAGCGTCGTTTTCATACTCGACCACTTCATCATCCAAGGAGTCGTGCTCCATAGCAGAGCTGAGGGGTCTGATGAAGATCGATATCGTGATCTGATTTTGGGTCCGTCTAGAATGGTAGGTACCTTGCTCTTGGTGCTGAAGGTTTAACTAACATGAAGGATCCCGTTATCTCAGGAACAAGATCTCTGATTCATTTGATTCTGGTAGGTATTGTATGTATATAGTAGTAGTACTTATCAGCGCTGGCGCTTATGTGCAGAAAATATCATTCCTATTCCGCTTTCTTCTCTTCTTTCATTGGGTGTGATAATTCCACGGCGATAGTCGTGGAGATCCCAAAGCTGGGTAGGCAGACAAGTAGGCAGGCAGGCAGGCAGACATCACACCCTCAACTGGAGGTGGGTGACTGTCTCCTTCCATTCTGCAGCCAATCCCTCGTTTCTCGGGCACTCTTTCCGTGCTTATACGAAGACGGGTTGTAGCTTTGATGGTGATTTGCTCAACAAGCAGCGCGGAGCGCAGAATCTGCGTCCGGATGCCTGTCCTACCCTCCCCCAGGGGCCAGAGCCTTCTTCCCGGTCTCGCGGACCCCTCTTTCTTTCCTCCCTTTCGGCCCCACCCGGAGCCGCGCTCCCATACCCAGTGAGCCAGTTTCTACACATTCACCAATGGGCGAAAGGTTGCCAGGCTCGCCAGGCCAGCCGCCCATGTGAGTGCCTAGATTGTGTCGCAGACACGCACATTCAGCCTTGATCAACCAGTTATAAGCCGGAAGAGACAGTCTCTTTAGTCTTTCGGGCTATGAGATTAAGGTAGTGAGGCTCGCGAGGTCCTGCGGGAGAAATTCTTGGATCTAGCCTATCGCACGGAGCCCCACATATCGCAAGGGTCCCAACTCCTCCCCACACCACCCCAGATTACACAGTAGGCCCAACTTTTGTGCCCCACTATTGGAACTTGCTCCCGATTTCAACACAAGTCTGGACACACTCTCAACTCCCGAGAGATGACGCGTTGGTTTTGCAGCGGTTTCATTAGCCACCGACTATCTCGGTGTACTTGTAGTACCTACAGACGAGCAGTCGCTACCCTCCCTCCCAGGTGCATTTTGAGCTCTGTCTCTCAGCTATCGGTAAGGTCCTCATGCTGACGCTTTCCGTTCTAGCCGAATATGTATTACTCAACATTACAAATAATAATAAGAGCGAGTCGAATAAGTGAGGGCCTCGAAATCTAGCCTTGGACGACGGCCATCCACACCAACCTTTCCTGCATTTTGCATTTGAGTACAACATAATATACGGAGTACAAGGCAGACTTTGCAAATCCAACAAATTCATTGGCCAGGTTCTATAATTTTGCTGCATCAGAAGCGAATCGAACACGGGGCCCTCGATGGCAACGATCGTTTCTTCAAGTTGATGAAGCCACCTCAATCAAAAATCTGTCGGCTGTCGTGCTTTTGCATCCCGATGACGCTAATTGCGGCAGGCTTAGCGTGATTTTGATAGGAGTTGAGTATGCGACTTACAACGGTTACACCTGTTGGAGCTACCATTTGGCAGCTTGGCTCGTCCTCCATATGCATTTAAGGGGCACTATCGCTGACCAGTGCAAAGTATTGAAAGCAAGGTGAAGTTAGTTACCTCATGTTTCTGATCGTTGGGCGCAAAAACAAGCCGTTGGGCAGAAAGTGTCCCTAGATGTACAACATGTATATGCAAATCGTGGCAATCATTTGCTCTATGCATGTACGTTCTTGCTTGTGGCGACCCGATTCCCGCTGGTTTTTGCCTTTGGAAATGAAGGTTGTGTCACTTTCAAGTCGCGTGGCGAGACTGCCGACCAATATCTTACCGATGCTTCCTGGTTAAGAGGACTCTGTGTTGTACAGTGCATACCGCTGTAAAGCAGAAGCGAGTCTGGGCTCTTCAGTTGTCTTCACTCACTACATGCCCGTTCACATTACGCAGATCCGACACCACCGTACCCAAGGCTTTAAGCTCCTCATAGAAGCTTCGCTTCAAATATGCTACGACATATTATACAGTAAGAAGTGATTTCCCCAACACAAGCACCTAGTCGCAATATTTGGCGGCTATGGCAACCGCAACCAGACAACGGCTGATTAGTTCATGGCACAAGCTTCTGGAGATCGATAACGAATCCAGCGGCAGGCACCGGATGGGGGAACTCAGCAGAATCTGAACTCGAGAAAGGCAAACGCAAGAACGGAACTGTTGAGACGAAACAGCCCGCTGTCAAACCCTTCAAGTTGCAGGATCAGCTTCGGTCCATTGGCGGAGATGATGTCGGACGATTGGCCGTCCTGAGCTTCCGAACCTTGCAACTCTACCGGATCGCGGCGCTTCAGAAGAAGCTCGTTGAGATCCAAATGGGCCTAGTGAAGGACGGGAAGGAGCCGCCACCTGATACTGACACGATAATCCAGAACTATGGTAAGCGGCCGAGAATATGTCCAGTGCAAAATCAATGGCAGTATACTCTTTACTTCGGTACTAGCTAAGCAACACACTAGCGGATGCAATCCGAAATTACGAGACCTTAACCCAGGAAGACATCGCGTCTGGCAAGATACAAAGTTACGACTTCCTTGGAGGAGAAGGGACAGAAGATGACTTCCGGGTGGTGAAGCGGGAAAACTTGGGATCTGGACGGATGGGGATCTGGCACCCTGCTAGTCTGACGGTGGAAGCTCGTCACAAGCAGTTGAACGAGATCGGCCGTCTCGGATTTCGCGAGCTGGATAGAAAGAGACGGCTAGAGAGAGATCGCATGTCGAGGTATGCTTTGCGGCTCCGCATGGCCGTGTTTGGGGGTCTGGCTGTCATTTCACCCATGTTGATTATGGCTCTCGTGCCGGGGCTGGTGGTTAGCTTGGTCACGACGTCGGTAGCAACCGCAATATTCGGCGCCGTTATGGTCATCATAGGCACGGATTCCAGTGGGAAAGACGTTCTGGCGTCAACAGCCGCGTATGCTGCTTTTCTAGTTGTGTTTATCGGCACACACACTTAGGTCACTAGTACCTTAGGTGAACGGGGACAAGATACCTTCTATCTGAACCCTACCTAAGGTACAGTCACCTACCTACATATCTAGCTTGCTCTGTTTATTACTACTTGTACAAAATACCACACAGGCCGGTCTTGATGACTGCCTCTGGGAGGGATCAATGCTTCTCATGCCTTGCAAACACTCAATACTACATGTAACATACCGGTACTACCTACAGTCATCTCGTCCTGGAGCTAACTACCATGAATGATCTGATATCCGTCGTTTCATAATAGTCCACCAGCATCTTGAGGATTTCCTTATGCCCACTCAAAGCCGCAAAGTGGAGTGCAGTAAGGCCTTCCTTGCTCTTTTGGTTGACGTCGGCCTTTGCCTTTAGTAGGATGTCCACGACCCCCTTGTTTCCCCCTTTGACTGCAAGATGTAGCGCCGTCTGGTTCCTGCTATCTCTTGCCTGAATATCAGCACCTCTTTCCAATAGCAGCTGTACAGTTTCCTCGTGCCCATGCCGAGCTGCAAAGTGCAGCGGTCCCCATTCATCAGCATCCACCTTCTTGATGTCTGCCCCTTGGTCAAGAAGCAGCTTCACTATGAATTGCTGTCCTCTCCCGGCTGCATAATGAAGTGCGGTCCAAGCCTCTTTATTCTCTGCGTCTACCTCCACTCCCTTCTCCAACAAGACCTCAACCACCTTTTCGTGTCCATTTCCGGCCGCATAGAAGAGCGCCGTCTCCATTCCATTGTCCTTTGCGTTGACGTCAGTCCCGGAGCCAAGCAGACTCCTGACCTTGTCCACCTTGCCCGCCGCGGACGCACGGTGTAAGGCTCTGGGTCCATTTGCCGTATCTTTCTCTTCGCCGAGTGCCGCTTCCTCGCACAAAGGGCACCGCGGAATTGAGGAATCTGAGTCCAGAACCCTTTTCCACCTCGAACGTAACTCTTCGGCCAGAGGTCGAGCGTCTCGGTCCGGGTCCAGCATATCCCGACAGAGGGAGAGCATCTGAGACTCCCAGGCCTTTGGGGGCGGGTCTGTGCTGGCAAGCCATCTGTCTACCGTATCGATGTAGTAGATGTAGGGCATGTCATGGTCAGACTGGAGTTTGGTCCGGAGTTCGCCGATGAGCTTGTCCTTGCTGCCGCTGGAGTGAGCCAGGAGCATCTCAATGAACACAGCGCCCAAGGAGAAAATATCCGCCGCTCGGCCACAGTTGCGTCGTCCTTTTTGCACCTCGGGCGCACTGTAATAGGTACTCATCGCCACCGTTGTTCCAAGAGCCCATCTCGGCGCCGTGCTTTGCCGTGTCTTCCAGCCGTCTAAGGCCGATATATCAAAGTTTGTCAAAAGGACCTTCTCGTTCTTGATCAAGATGCTTTGCGGCTTGATATTCAAGTGCTGGATCCCTTGCTGATGGATATAGGCAACAACACCAATCAAGCAGCCGAACCATTCCACCCGGGGCGCCTTCTTGCTAGTGAGATCGAGATAGCTCACCAGGTTGCATTCTGCAAGATCCATGACGATTGCAAACTGGAAGCCGTCTGCCTCGTTGTAGAAGTACGTCGTGATGATGTTCACGATGTGATGGTGGCGGTTTCGGCTCAGTATTGAAGCCACCTCCCGGATCCTCTGTTTGCGAACCTCTAGGCGACCGCTGTCCGCGTCGGTAATTCTGATGGTTCTGCGAACCGCAAACTTCACGCTGTTGGAATAGTTCGAGGTTGCCCTTACTCTCATTGCGCGTCCGGAAGAGCTCAAGGCTGGGTCGTTGCCATCCGGCACGAACGGAATGTCTCCATCTCTGTAGTACTCCCTGGGCGGGTAGATGGCATTGGAGACGGAGACGGAATTCCCCATGATAACGGGTATGAACTGAGCCTGCTTCTTCTCTTTCGAGTTTCGGTGCACTGTGCTGGTGGAGGAGAGGGTGAACGACTACATGTAGCAGTTCAGTGCAGTCGGTAACGAACGCCTAGCTACCTACTAGTACTTGGATAGTATGGTCGCCTCCATGCCAGCCGATGTTGGCTCGGGGGGGAAGGGCTAGGGGGAGGAAGGGTGTGCGGGTTGGATGGTGGACGGGATACGAGGCAATTCTACACCGAAAGATCTGCTGACCGCGTAAGAACTTCTCCTTTTTCTCGTGAAGTGTGATGGTGGGACTTCTTTTGTTCTGGGCAAACCGTTAATTCCTGCCCTGCTGACGAGGCTGCGATCCGCCTGCGGAGTACTGATACCACCTGGTACCTATGTTTGGCCATTTGACCATTAACACTTGAACCTGAGCAAGGTATTCAGGCTTTTCGGATTTGGGAACTTTCAACAGTAAGGTAGGTAGTGGTAACACACCATCTAGCTAGGCTGAAACCAATATCACGGCTGAAGGTGTGAAGGTTGGCAGCTTCGCTCCTATCGTTTACTCTATAAGGCAGAGATGGTGGCCATGTCCACAAACCATGGTCTATAGCCGGGTTGAGCATCAGCTGGACAGGTTGGGAGGGGGGTCTTGGCTTTGAAGCAGGTGGTGGGCTCACCTCATCTCCAACATGACTGCACGAAAAGTAGGTAATCAAGGTAGGTAAGTAAGAAGGTATTCCGAATGGGGTCACCGAACCACACCTGGCAAGGCTGGCAACATCCCGTCCCTTAGGTACGGTGACGACTCGACAGGCGTCACGGTTCATTTGAAGATCTTGCCAGGTTTGGCAACAACAATCCACCTCGGCTGCACGCGCTATTCAATAATGATGGTAACTTGGTAAGTATGGACCGAGAGACTCTCCGACGAGTGACGGAGACTTTCATACCTGGGTGGCTAGCTTTAGGGCCGGCGAGCATTGTTAGGTTGGATCACACCTTCATCTCGGGGCGCGACTAATTGGAAACCAGTGGTGTAGGTAGAATGCGCCTTCTGCTCTCAGCCAAATGCCCAAGGTAAGGTAGGTACTAGTACTAGGTACGTAGTACGTACCAGCGATGAGCCTTACGCGACTTGAGAGTACATGAACTAGGTACCTAGGTACCATAGGTACTAGACTTAACCGGGGAGGATTTGAAGAGATGAGGACTGGCTTCCCCCAAATTCTCAAAGAGCAGATACCACACAGAATTTTCTGGAGTCCATTCATCGGAAGCAGATATTGTCTACAACTGCGTTTTACCTTGCCAATCCCCAACAACCGGTGACCAGCACAAGATGGCAAACGGCTCCCTACCTTTTGGCTACGACCATCGCGATTATAAACGCGATGGCGAGATTCCGTTTCGGCCAGCGGGCAATGCCCCAGAACTAGCCCAATATGTCTGCGAAGTAGTGGGACGTCTCGAGCCGGACTTGGATGGGAAAGTGGCCGCTCGGAAGAGGATACATGTGCTACAATCGTCCCCAGACCACATGCACCCAGAAGCAGCACGTCAAGCTGCTGAACGCCAGCTCAGAAGAGAAGCGAAATTCCTCTACAA
This sequence comes from Canariomyces notabilis, assembly GCF_033297395.1. Taxonomy (NCBI): domain Eukaryota; kingdom Fungi; phylum Ascomycota; class Sordariomycetes; order Sordariales; family Chaetomiaceae; genus Canariomyces; species Canariomyces notabilis. The sequence goes on from NW_027041839.1 coordinate 200,393, forward strand.
AGCCAGACACCGGCATGTCGTGAAACTTATCATGACGTACTCCAGTCCGAAAGCCGATGGAGGTCTTTCTTTCTCTATCGTCATGGAGAAGGCAGACCACGACCTAGAACATTACATTCAGCGGGGAGAAATTAGGGTCGAGTGGTTTGGATGCCTGATAAACGCCATGGCTTACATTCACGAACTAGGCATCTGGCATAGAGACATCAAACCGAGCAACATCCTGGTGAAGGATGGAAAGGTCCTGTTAGCCGACTTTGGCGTGTCAAGAGCGCACACGGGAAAACACAGGCCTTTGATTGCTAGCAACTCATCCCGCAATCAGGTTCTACCAGGAACACGAATGTATTTTGCTCCCGAAATGGAGAACAAGGAGTCGATCGGCGGCCTACCGGCAGATATTTTCTCCTTGGGACTTGTGTTCCTTGAGATGGTCGCTTCCAAGGATTGTACGAACGCGCAGCAAAGCTTCCTTCGGGACATCAAGCACAAAAAACCTTCCTTTGCCTGCGAGCTTGACAAGATCCACCTCCTGATGGAAGAGATAGGGTCGTCGTGGCCCACCTCGCAAGGCCCCGAGCATTGGCACTCCCAGATACGAAAGGTCGGAATTCCCCGTGCCTGCCTCGCCATGCTGGATAAGGGGCCACATAAGCGACCTACGGCTGACGACTTGCGCTCCTGGTGGAAATATCGGAGAAGAGAGGAAGCTCTCGGTTGTGCTTGCGATGCTACCCCGTCCGACGACGCTGAACATGATCGTCCTACTGAAGGAGACCTCAGGAGGGCCTATGGGATTGGCTATAGATTGACGTCGAAGGAGCTGGAGAGCGATGGGGTGCATATCGACAAATGTACCATGCTCCTAGCCGCTGCCAAAGGGGGCCTGTGGGATCTTGTCGAGGATCTAGCGAATACTCTCCCCAGATCCGACGTTGCAGCCAGGGACGACGCCGGCCGAACAGTCCTCCATTATGTGGCCCGTGAAGGGAACAATGAAACGTGCCTGCGCGTTGCAAGTAAACTGTTGGACAAACTAGGTGAAAGTGCGAATATTTTGACAAGAGACGGCAACGATAAGACCGCTCTTCGGATGGCGGCGGAAAGCGGGTGTCCGGATATGATATGGCAGCTTCTGCGACGTCTCGTACCAAATTCTGGCCACATGCAACGAGCACACTCCATACATACGTTCTTACGTCAAGACGGGACCAAGAAAGGCGCTGGAAGCATGATCGCAGATTTTCTACGCAACAACAGTTCCAGCGTGGATGAAACAAGGATCCAGCTCTATCGCCGCGAAGTTTTGTCCGGGCTTCTGAACACCATCACCATCACGGGGACCAAAGGCGCCAGAGAGGATGAGGCTGCCTTGCTGTGGAGAGCTGACGTGTATCACCACGGGGAGCTCTGTCCTGACGAATGCACATGGGCATTGTTCGAGGCCGGTCATGATATAGAGGAGGAAAACGAGCATAAGCAGACACCACTGTCAATAGCAGCTATGCATGGACACGAAGCCGTCGTGAGGCTGTTGCTTCATCACGGGGCCGACATGAACACAAAAGACAAGCTCGGCCGCACCCCGCTTTCGGTGGCCGCCGAATACGGATATAGTGGAATAGTGAGACTTCTGGTGGAGAGGCATATGGCGGAGCACCAGGAGCAGCGGGGAGGAATCGACCACAAGGATGATTTCGGACGGACGCCACTGCACAAGGCGTCTGATCGAGGGCATTTGGATGTTGTCAAACTGCTGCTCGACGAAGGCGCCGACGTCACGGTGCGGGACAAAGCGAGCCAGACAGCGCTATCGAGGGCTTACAAAAATGGGCACTGGGCTATTGTGAGCTTACTAGTTGAGGAGGGAGCCGCCATGGACGTTGAGGCACTCAAGGTCCTGCATGGAGAGGCTGCCGGGGAAGGCCATTGGGCAGCGACGAAGGTGCTCGCCCCTCCTAAAGAATCTCAAAAGAATGGAGATTTGGAGAGAAACAATTGTAGGAGGATAGAGAACTGGATGGTCATGGCACGCTTGACGGAATTTCTTGGCATGCTCCTGGAGATGAGAGTAAAGGATATTGCAGGGTACTGGACGACTTACATCTGGATGGCTTGTCTCCTGGCAGTAGCGCGGGTGCTACTGATGAGCACCTCAGCGATATCATATGGTCGGAAATCACCTCCTGGTTTTGGGGCAGCTGAGATTGATGGATTAGAGGCCGCAAGCCTAACGTATGGGTACCAGGCCCCAGAGGTCCCCTGGCTCAAGATGTACTTATCCAGACTCGGAGCCTACCGACCATCCTAGAGGTCTGGTGTTGACACAAGCAATCTACCTGTTCTTTCGGAGTCAATATCGAAGTGAAAAAGGATTGTTTAATAGTCTTATGGGGGCTGGCCCTGCTCTGCAAGTATCCGGCCGCGGACTCTGGGTGAGCGTATTAGTTAGGGGGTGGCTGGTGAGTACATACAATTAGGGGGTGGCTGGGGTGACGACAACAAAAAAGTCGCCAAACAAGAGCACGCGACTTCCCTTTGTTGATCTGATTAAACTTATTCATACTGCTGCACACAGTGGATATGTATCACTGGCCGTGCACCAAGTGAAGCCGAGTTCTCTAATGCCCTCACCGGTTCGGAGTCGGACATTCTGCTCTCCTTCGGCCACGGCCACGGCTCGGGAGCGTACAACACTTCCAGTCGATGTTAAGCCGCAACAGGTCCCCTGCCATCAATCTTCACAGCTGTCCTACACTCCATTCATTTCTTATCAAGTGTCTCCTTGCCCTTCAGAATGTCGCGGCACGAGGCACAGGCCATCATCCCACATCCGGGACAGCAGAATGCGCAGCGGACCTGCCGGCGCTGGCACCGCTGGCACCGCTGGCACAAGTGCCTTCCATCTCGATATTCCCACCAGCCTTTGTGCAGGCACGCTGTGTTTGTATTGGCCGGCGCTGCCTCCTGGCGCCAGGATGTCCTCGATCTCCAATCAGCTGCGCCATTTTCGGTTGTCTTTTGTTTTGCCTTTCCTCGCTTCCTTGTACCTTTCTCTTCCTCCTCCTTCGCCCTTTGGGCATCTTGCGCCTTCCTGTCTTGTTCCGCTCTTTGTTCCCGCTCGGCCCTCCGTTTTCTCTCTTCAGCTAGCCTCGTTCTTTGCTCCTCTTCCCATTTGTGCATAGCTTCAGCTTGCTTACGTTTCCGCTCAAGGCTCGCCTCCCTCTCTTCCCTCCTTTTTTTCTCCCTCTCCAGACGCTCGGCCTCTTCTTTCCGCGCCTGCTCTTCCTGTTGCCGCTGCTTTTCTGCGAGCCTTGCTTCCTGCTCCGCGTTCTCCCGCTGGCGCGCCACGAACCGCCGGATATTCACCCACTTATTGATCTCCCCCTCTATCTCGTCAAGCTCATTTTGGAGTGTGTTAACCCGCGTCTTGTACCTCTTGGATTCTGCTTCAAGCACAAGCCTGCCCGTCAAACGCTCCGTCTTGCGGCGGGTTCGAGCCTCCCGTTCCTCGGGCGTCACCCTGGGGCCGAACAGCATGTTGTACCAGGATCTTTGGGCTGCCTCCTCCATGGCGTCTCGCTTGGCTTCCTCATCAATCCCAGCTAGAGAAGAGGATACTTTGTCGTGGCTCCGCTTGGCCTCGAAATGTTCACGGTAGAGCGTCGACTTCCGTTCGCGTAGGCTACTTAGCTTGGCATCGAGCTCAGAGAGACGGACAGTATGCTTCTGCACCTCGTCCTCGGGAGAATCTGTCTCATTGGCCGACTTGCTCTGTGATGTGGTCTTGAGTGGACTGTTTGCTGTGTTATGGCCCCAAAATCGGATGAAGGGATAATGATTCGTGTCATAGTCGCGGCGTTGAGCTGGGTCACTCAAGGTAGAGTAGGCGGCCTGTAACTGTGCGTGCAATATCGTGTGAGGCCGCGATACAGAGCGTAGGGTAGCTCGGTGAGAACTCACCAACTGAAACTGGGCCGTTGCTTCGGGATTGTTAAGGTCCTTGTCAGGATGTTTGAGCTTGGCAAGGCGTTTGTAGCTCGACCTGATCAGCGTCTCGTCTGCACTCTGTGTCACGCCAAGGATTACATAGTAATCATGGGTGATCCTTGCGGGAGCCATCTGCTATTTCCTTGTGTAGAGCTAGAAGATCTGTTAGGTAAGGTAGGTTAGCGTAGCAGATTAGAGAGATTCCGAACTTGAATAGCTGACAACTTCACGGGAGCAGTAGTTGATGAGGATCTTTTGGTGCGTGACACAATGCATGTACGACCCCCTTTTGCGCATGTCACGGTAGGCCTCATGAGGGGAACACACCAGTAGAATCATTCTGATAAGGGCTGCAGTACCTTCCGACGACCAGTAGCAATTTATATCGCGTCTAACGTTTCGTAATAGAGCATTGCTGCAAGACTACCTGGTAAGCATGGAGAATGCCGTTCTGTCCGGTGTCAGGAGGTGCACTCATCCAACTCCTGAGGAGTGAGGACTCTTAAGACCTGCTCAGTCTTGGTCAGAACTGCAGCCTTAGTGGTCTCAGGACTCGGCATCAGGGACTGGTACATTCGTGCGGCATTGGAATTGGCAGTGCAAGTTGCCGAACAGTGAAGCCATTGCAGGAACACAAGGTAGACTCCAGAGCTACAACTCAGCGTCCGCAGCTCAACACATCAAGAGGAGTCGGCTTACCTTGCCTCATCATTCCTTATAGATCAGCACTTTGGACCGTCTGTCACTGTGACAATGAGGTTACAACCATCCATATCAATATCATGAATGTTAAATAGCCCTCTTAGGTGACTCGAGTTCATCCCTATTTGCCTAGTCTCTTTCTGACTCGGCTCAGCCTAGCGTGACCACCTCCGTCTTTGGCGGTGTTTGTGCCCACGCATCAACGTGTGCCCTGCCGATGCCGATGCGGTATGCCACGTCGTCCACCATCTCGACGACCAGGAATTCGCAGAGGCAGAATGGTCGGGACGCGTCGTACCACTGGCGGTCAAAGGGCAAGGGGTACTTCCAGCCACCTGGGCTAATGCGCTCGTCCGGATACAATAACATTGTAGTGTGCCTGACCAAAATCAAGTCTGGGTCGCCATCGAGGTCCTCAAAGACGATATCATGGTCCTCGGCGTAGCTGCCTCTCGTATCCGGTTCCGGATCCTCCTTCCTGGATCCGATCTCTCCTGAGTGATGGCTGTTACCCACACGAGCTACGCGTACAAACTTGTATTTCTTCGTGCTGCTTATTTCCCTCGCGATCTTGACCGGCATAGAGAAGAAGCCGACAGCATCTTGGTGCTCGTCGATGAGCTGGAACTCCATAACCTGAAGGGTCTCGTGGACCACGCCTTGAGGTATCCATGCCTCGGACATGGGGAAGTCTATAATCTCAGTTTCGAACTGCAGGTGTTGGGTGCCGGGTACGCAGTTGGGCCCCTGAAGCCGCGCCAGCTCCGGTGCGGTTGGGCTCCGAAACCAAGCGGCCTGGTCGGACGAATGGTAAAAGTAACGGAACCCTGATCTGGCCCGCTGGTCTGTCCACTCCTGTCGCCAGGCCAAGCGGCCATCCGTTTCCGAGCCGTTCCCAGGGCTCGGCGAGCGGTAGTCGTCCGAGGTGAGTCTCTCACCGGTTTCGTGATGCACCCACCTCACGCGCGACAGGCGGTTTTTCCACCGGTAGTGGACAGGACCAAGCCACCCGGCCCATGACCAGCTGGGGAATTTGGCTCCTCTGGCACAGATGCGTCGTTTAATGGCGCCTGCAGGCTCCCAACATAGACAGTAGTCGAGTTCGGACTGAGTAAGGCCGTAGAGGAAGCCGCTCCGAAACACAACCCTCATGTTCTGGGCGATGCCGGTAAAGGCGTTGAGGATATCATCCGGGTAGGTGAGGTTGCGCTTGGTGAAGTTCTCGACCGTTTTGATATACGTGAGCACGTTGATGCTGCCGTGATGGGGAATAAAATCACTGCCCGTATCGTTCATGGGCCATGTAACAAGTCTCCGGGCTTCGGCCGGCATAAGCAGATCCTCGGATAGATACGACGGACTGTGACGGCACTTGAAGAACATTTGCTGAGGTGTGAGGAACAGCGTCCTCTTGGAAAGAACTCTTTCCTGGAAAGTCCATGCTCGGGTATTCCACCTGGCGCCATCGACTGACCTCGCGAAGTTCCACGGCCGATTGGCCAACCGCAGACCCTGGACTGTCTCGATCGCCTGCACAATGGTGCGCGTACCTCCTCTAGCCCCAGAGATGCTAGCCTCAGCGTTATCACCGCAGGTGGACGCTAGCGTCAACTTTGACGCACTGTAGATGTTGTCCATGGCCCGGATCTGGTTGTCTCTGTCATTGTCGTCGTCTTGGATAATGCAGAGCGCATCGACCCAAAGATAGCGCTCCGCGACCTCCTTACAAATCTCCATGGCGTCTTTGATTGTCTGGGGAATCTGGGAGGCGAAGGGCAGTAGCGGGTCTACCAGGGATCCGTCTCGTTCGATGAGCTCGTCCTTGTTGCTGGTCAGGAGCTTCAGGATTCGCTTGCCGGGGGGCGGCCAGACGTAACTCAGCGTTACGTATTCGTGAAGCGACTCGGCAGCCACAATACAGCCCCTGGTGACGTCGATGAGGCGGAATCCGCGCGGAGGCTGGCCGTGCGGCCGTTCCGATTCATCATCTTTGTGCAATCCCAAGCCCATTTGGCACGTTCTAATCCATAAGAGGGCCAGGTAGAAGTCGATCCTGCCTGGATTTACAATCCGGCCGACGCCATCATGGATTAGGCTTGGCTTCTCCCGGACAAATTGAATCTGGCAGTTCCGCGGTGACTGTTTCCAGTTGAAGGGGCTGGGCGTGGTATATAGATTGAGCTGTCTGGGCTTGGTGGGATCTAGGGTCTCCCCAAGAGGCCTAAGATACAGCAGTATCGGCTCTCCATTGTGCTCAGTTGGCTCAACGCCGCAATCCGTGACTCTCGTGGTGTCGATGGCCGCCTGTACAAGACGGCAAAAAGCACAAAATTTGTTCTCGAGAGCCCTCTTCAAGGTGCCAAGAGGTATGTCGGGACATGATAGGAATGGAGCATCGAAGAGCAGATATTTGAAGTTGATGTGCCTGCAAACTTCGCAGAGGAACGATGGGTCGGTTTCTGGGAGGATCTCGCAATTCTCGAGCCTCCAGGCTGGCAGTTGCGGATTGTTCATTGGGGTTAGTTGACTTGCCATTGTGAGTGTAGTAACGCTCCATAAAATCGCATGGGTTTATCGCGGTTTCCTCCCTTTGATGAGATAAGATGAGCAAGCCTGGGCGTACCTTCCTCTCCGAGTTCAAGAACTTCGCGGTGACTATACGAATCCCGCGCACATTTCATTTTTGAGTCTAGGTTCTTTCCTTCTATCCAATTGAATTGGAGGCGCCGGGGCAGATCACATTATCACATTTCTAGCCCTTTCAGCTCTAGCTACCTATACAACCGGTTAGCAGGCAGTTAAGAAAGACTAACGTTATTGAAGCCTAGGCTCATTTTAGTAACGGAGGCCGCAGTTAACAGGATCGAGGGGCGCCTTAATAAGTCGCACTGTTGCAGGTCTTTCATTACAGTATGGTCTCCCTCAAGGAGCAAGTAGACGCTAAAAAGTCACTGTAGCATATGATGAAAAAGCACGGGATGGAGCCGGGAGTACTGAAAACTTCTCCTTGGAGTCGGTTTGCATTATGATCATTGCTCATGGGCGGTGAAAGTGATATCATGAAACTCGGAGTCGTGCTATATCATGATCTCACATTTACCGAGTACTTCAAATCGTGGGGGAAAAGGAAGAATAAACCGTTTCGAGGGAAAGAGCGTTACTATTTTCTGGACTTACCTGGGTAATGAGTAGGTATCGTATCTCAGTCTGTACCGACGCTGGCGCTGCGAGAAATCTCGGTCATCCTCTCGAAGAAGTTGACCGAGAGAAGCTCGTGTCTTCGACTCGGAAGTCGAGTCGGAGCCGCTGGCGGTTGTGGGCTCAGGGGTAGCAGCCGGCTTTGGGCTGCGCAGCCGCTTGTCAATGGTCATGACAGCGACGGCTGGCCGCTCGGGGAAACGAGGGTTTTTGCGATCAAACTCGAAGCGGGAGTTTGCCTTCTTGGGCCTGGGTTGAGGCTCAGGCTTCTCGGGCTTCGGGCGAGCGAGCCCGAAAACACCCAGCCATCCTGCGGTGTACGCATCGCGCATCTTGCGAGAAACCTGGGGAAACCAGGCATCATCGGGCATTGCAGCGCGCAAATGCGCCATTTCGCCTAGCCAGATGGCACAGTCCGGGTTGGTGAACCACGGAGCCTCCTCGCTGGCATTGGCATTGGCATTGACATCTGTTGAGTTCTGGGCACTGTTTGTGGGGCTCTCTTAACCCCTGTTAGAGATCCCTGACAGCCCCTGAGTCTGTGGCAAGCTCTCTTTTGTATATATATAGTATCTTAAAGCTCCCATCTTCCTTTTGTTACCTCGAGGCACAATTTACCTACTTTCTTCCTACCTGCTCATGCTCCCGCCTTCTCCAGGGAGCTTAACTTACTACATCCACCATTCTCATCTTCTCCGTGTGTCGCAATAACATCCTCACCCTTCAGCGCAGCAGCAGCAGCAGCAGCCTGAGCCGCAAGACGACGGAGCAGGGCCCGAATCCAGCCCTATTCGCCGTAAGCCGTCTCGGGCTCATTGACCAGACTCCATTTTACCGAGCGGAGTGCTGCGGCAATAGCTTCAACATTGAGGGACCGCTTTGGCCCAAGCTGGGCGATGTTCTTCGCCGTTGGGACGAAGTCATCCCCCATGGCCTCAATGTGAGGCAGGTGAGATTTGAGAATGGCCAAAGCCTGAGGAGGCAGGGTGTTGACATACCTCTTAAGACAGGACGTGACCTCAGGGTTGTTGAGCCGAGCTCGCCACAAGATGTTGGCCAGCAGCACAAACTGCTTGACTTCTTCGTTCTTATGGACCTCGCCAACCGCCTCCGTCCCCTCGGCCTTCACCCTCGGACGGGTGGAGTGTTTGGTGTTGTAACCAATACGAGTCATTGTCGCAAAGGCGTGGTATGTACCTTGGGTACTGACCTGTGGTGGTTGGTGTGAGTAAGACGGTCAAGAGTGGATGTAGTGGATGGTGTAGTGAGTTAGGCTGAAGTAGTCAGTCTGAGAAAGCAATGATGAGTCGATGACAGGCTACACTAGACCATGCCAATGCTACGTTTAAATACACTTCCGGTCCGTCGAGGACACACCATATAGCATTGAAGAATTAACACACAGCAAAGAGCTTGGAACACTCGATATGCAACAAGATCGTAACCCGCGGACAATGCCATTCACACATTACACTGTGACATTAACAAGACGTGAAAGAAGCTTGAGTGTGAACTCCTAAGTTAGGTACTTGTGTCCTTTGATCGGCCAAGACTTGATAAAGCAGGCTGTGATGCTGTGTCAAAGCGGTATCTCCTGAATTAGGACCTACTTAGGTAGGTACTTAGCACTACTAGTAGTCAATCCAGTCCACAAAGAAACAACTGGAATGCAATCGTTTCATTGACACTAAGCACCGAACAACGCACAGCAAATGCTTGAAACGGGCTGTCATGTGGTCTTCGAGTTACCTTGCCTACTAGTAGGTACTTAGATCCTTACATATCTTTGGATTTAGCGTTGCATTCCAATGCAATTGTGTACCTAGCTTAGATAGGTTGCCTTGAGTGAGACCTAGGATATGTCAGCTGTTGATGTATCTACATGTAGCATTTCAAACTGGAGCGGGTAAGCTGGTTGCAGCAATTCCAGTCTCCAAGATGACCCAGGTTGTACTCGGCTAGGTAATCTCCGTGGGCGATGCTTCACGTCTGGTATAGTACTGCCTCGGGAATTTGACACACCCCATGGAATTGAGCGTCCACCCGTACAAGGTACACACCTTCGCCCCCGGCCGCCACAGCTGCATCCTCAACTGTCTTGGTGTCGCTGCCCAAGCCATGTGTACTACCACAGCGTCGAGACTGCCTACTTACTGACTCCAGCGTGCCTAGTCATGCCCACTTCCAACTTTGTCCATCCGGGACTGACCAGCTCTATACTCTCAAGCTCGGAACCAGACCATGAACTGCTCCAAACTATCTTCAAGATGAAAACTCCTGACGTATACCCGCAAGCCAAGAAACAGCCAGGGAATGATCTGCTGTTAATGACGCATACTTGAATTGCCCGGCCTAGAGAGCCAGCTATGAAAGAAAACGAGCCAATCAACCGCTGAACCATGTGATCAAAGATCATGACATTCTCTTCTCCTGCAACGACGAAAAGACTCTGGTTGAGGGGGGCGTCATCACGGGCGGAGACGAAGGCGAGTAGTCTTCTGTCCCAACGCCCGTCTTGATGAAGGGTTTCGTGAGTGCGGTCTGGTCGCTGTATGATCACCTCCGTCCTGTAACTATTTGTTGCCACTAGACGGTGATCCAGGGAGGAAACCGCACAGGACATGATTCTGCGTCTAGGGCCATGGTAGCTGAGAGGAATTGTTCGTCTTTCCACTCCGTGTGCATCGTATAGGGTAACGGCTTCGCCATCCTCCCCCAGAAGGGATAGACACTTATCACCTAGGTAGGTAGTGCATGTAGGTGAGTTGTAGTTTAGCGCAGAGACACGACGCCCGAGGTCCCGATTGATGTTGGTTGTAACTTCCAAGGTCATCTCTGACACCTTACCCTTAACTAGGCGAAAGGAGAGTTGTGTAGGTGGGTAACAATCCCACACTTGCAAATCTATTTGGTGAGTGCCGACCCAGCCGACATGTACCGGCAGCCCATCCATAGGCAACATTTGCCGATTGGGATCTCTCTGAGCAGTGCGAACAGAAATTCGACGACTCTTTGGGTTTAGAGACCACACAATATAGTGGCTCCCGGACCCAGGAACCACAACACCAATCAGTCTAGCTCGGTTTCTCGGCTTCATTCTACCGATTCCAGGTGAAAAGTACAATGAGATTTTGACGAAAGATAACCACCCCTTTGAGGGTTTGGAGGGATGGTGAAGCATTTCGCGGCAATCCTTCGGCCATTCGATGTACGAATGCTGGGATTTCGGCCACAAGATGCCGACGCCTCCTTTGCCGCACCATGCCAGTGATTGTCCGTATGGTGTCGCCGCTATGTGATACAGGTCAGCGCTGGACACAAGACTCTCTGTCTCGCTGGGCTGGTCGGCTTCGGCTAGATTCCTGTCATCGACTGGGAGGGAAGGGGTACTATCGGACTTAGAGGCATCGAAGGGTGGAGTGTCACTGGATACGAACTTGGGTTAACCATTCTTCCTAGTAGCAACAGGGCTGACGCGAACATACCTGCATTCACCACTGTCCGGAGTAGTTGGTGCGTCACCATCCGCGTGTGGCTCTTCCGTTATGGTTTCAGCAGGTGACGGAGAAGAATGGCCAGGCTCAAAACTGTATTCCGGTGACGCATAATTCGTTAGCGAATCCAGGTAGCGCTCGAGCACAAAGTTCGTCTGTGTTGGGGTTGCTGATGATCCGTTGGCATCTCGAGGAGCTTGCTGGTCACTCCCGTGCGTGGCGACCAGCAGTTTGCGAAGTCTCTCGATCTCGGTGAGAATTTGACGTGTGTCATGCTGTGTAGCGGATGCGCCAGGCGATTTCCATCGTTTCCCTCCTGCACATCAGCTCTGGTATCTCTCAACATAGAGATGGCCGCCACCTCTAGCGCGAGGTTCAACGCACTGCGATGCGCCTCAAGCGTAGACCGCAGCTTGTTCACCTCGCCGCGTCCGTTCAGCGCCCAGCGAGCTGCGCGGTCCGCACGGGATACGCCACTATGCTTCTTAAGCAGCTTGACGATGTCTGAGACGATGACATTGCAGTCTTTGAGAATGGAATGGATGCTTGACTCCAGTGTAGCTGGCAGCTTTTCGTCTCTGAGAACATCAAGGACAGTGCTGAGAACGTGTAGCTCGCCCGACACAGCCTGAACTTCACCTCGCGCCTCACGGCATTCTCGGATGAATGTGACAGTGGCAGAAGAGGCGCTCAGGACGGTATCTAGCAGGGATACGCAGGCCGCCGTGATAGAAAATGGATCCATAACGAGCAAATTGATGGAGAAGAGAAGTCAGCCTCCAGGTGAAAGCCTCGCCCTCTCTACCTCTCAAAAGGGTCTGCATTCTGCAAGCCACTGCAAGCTGAATGTAGGTGACATAAGCAGCCGCCATGTGTACCGGTGTCCAACTGGCCACCCTCCTCTTACAGAGGAGCGATTTTGGCAATGGCTCTAGTCCGCCAGCAAGCCACTGCAAGTTGTGTATTTATGGGCGCAATTTCTGCGTGGTTGTTGACTTTGAGAAAGGTACAAGTAGAGAGATAGTGCCTCAAGAAAATAAAGTTTTGCCAGATGGATATAGGTACAGTTCAACCCTTGTTTGTGTGTTAGCGTGGAACTTGCCCCAACTTTTCCACCCAACCACAGCCCAAAGGTACCTAGTTACAATAACTTTGGCCAATCGAACCACGCGCATCTGGCCCACAAACCCTTTTCGGGCTTACATAACCTTCGACTTTTCCGCCCTGAATCTTCAACCTGGACCTCACTTTTCCCTTTGTCCAGATCCACCGCATGTACCACGCTAACGAACAAACAAGGGGGGGACTGTAGGAAAGTGCCTAGCACGCAGCTGTCTAGCGCGGTCTACGTTAAGCTAGGCTTAATTCAGTAAGGAGGCCCTGGCCCCTGAACCTACGTCCTTGGGCAGGAGCAGGGTCGCGGTCCGCGGGCGACGGGAAGCAATTTTTTTATTTGGGTAGACCTTTTTTCGTATCTGGGTAGACCTTTCCCGCCCACATGTGTGCAACCAATGGGCGCGCTCCTCTGCCCACCCATTTTTGCAGGGCAGAAGAGCAAGCCACAGGCCAGGCGCATTCGAGGTACATACTGCCAGGTGCCCACGCCATCTTTGACTCTCTGGCTCTCTGGCTCTCTGGCTCTCTGGCTCTCTGGCCCTCTGGAGCGCTGAAAAGCTCAAATCTGCATCAAAATCAAGCGTGTGCGATTTCAGCAAAGCTGACATAAGCAGCCCCTTTTCGCCTAGCTCCCGAACTCGCTCACCCCCTCTTACCTTTGCCAACCATATAGACTTCGTGCAGCTGATTTGACTGCAGGTACCGTGGCCACAGAGCTAGCGCGTTACAGCCGCGTAGTGATAACTTGAATGACAATTGTAGGTAGTCACCAACGCTGGGCTTACACTGGGTGGTACAGATATGTCCGCCTGAAAATGTTAGGCAGTGAGGTCCGGCCTGTGGCTTGCTCTTCTGCCCTGCCAAAATGGGTGGGGAGAGGAGCATGCCATTGGTTGCAGACATGTGGGTGGGAAAGGTCTACCCAAATACGAAAAAGGTCTACCCAAATAAAAAAAGTGACAGGAAGGGTCGATGGCTCGGGGGAATATGGGAACCTGGAAAAAGCTTCAAGTTACAGCCCGGCCCCTCCTTTCCATACAGTACACCCTGCTTCTGCATGTCGGTACCTATTGCAAACTCCTGCCATGATACTCTAAATCCTGGTAGCCCGAATCAACACCGACGCCAACAAAGCCACCGCTGCCACGCGATTAAGCGGCGCTGCCAAGCAGCCAAGCCATGTTTGCCAACGACCGCCAAAGGATGCTGGACCAAATCGCTTGGGGCATTGGGACGTCAGACACAGAGTTCATCGAGACTTGGAAATACTCACCGGTATGTACATACAGTACAAGTACACACCCAACTTGCACACCAACTTCGAAGAGCAGCCACCAACTGACGCGGTCTCAGAACTCCTCTCCCCCGTATCGCGTCCGCTTCGGAAAGCTAACCGATGCCAATGTTGATGATTGGCTTCGGCAGCGAGCAGAATATGCCCCGCCTTCGCCACCAACAGACGCAAAGGTGATCGGCGGACTTCGCCTTATACTATCCGAGAGAGGTTTCTATCGACCTCTGAGCTTCTCCCTCAGCAAGGAGTCCTACCTCCGGATTGAGGACGAGTTTCATCTACCTGAAGCGACCCTTCCCGGACTGGCAGATGAGGGGGGCTCCTGTTCTCGCTATGATGACTATGCCGAGGATGGAGACGCCAAACCCAGCAGGATAGGTAGGTAAGAAGCTACAGGTACTCAAGTGTAGCTACACGTACAATGTCAAGATGAAGTAAGTCGACTGACTGGGCTCACATGCCAGCATTCGTCATACGAGCATTTCAGAAATATCAGGTTGCCAACTACGGCCTTGCCGTATCCTTCGATTTCAAAACCGGTTTCTCTACCGGAATATTACATGGCACGGGCGTTGTCAACAGCGAGTTGGATTTCTTGCTATGGCCCAAAACCCCCTCGGCAGAGCTTTTTGATGCAATCGAGGCCAGCGCCGTCATGTCGGCCGAACCACTGTACCTGCCAGTCATTCTCCTTCAGCATCACCTGTACCGTACCAAGGTGTTCTGCACTGTACACATGGAAAACGACTATAACAGAATTCAAGCGCAACTGGGCACGACCCGTGCGGGCCGACTTCATACCATGGGAGAATACCAGGATCCGGTGGGCAACAAGACCATAAACGAGGCGAGAGTCGGCCTGAGGAATCTGACAGGCGAGCTCAGCACCTTCATGACCGAAAGCATCTGGTTCTGCCGGATTTCCGATTGGCACGTCGAGTACATCAACTTCCTTTCCGACGCATTTGAGCACGTATCCAAAAAGGCCGGACGGCCGCAAGAGGATGAGCAGCGGAAGATACGAGATGCGATCGAGTACTTGCGGACAAGCGTCCAAGGGCTGAAACGCTGCACAGGTGGCGCAAAGGAGCGTGCAGCCGTCGATTTTACTGTTGTATGTCTTGCACATGTCTCTTAGTATCCGTCCCGCTTTTATTTCATCCTTCCTAAAGCACTGACGACGGAACTCCAGCTATACAACCTCACCGCGCAGTTAGACAACCGTCTCAACGCCAAAATCAGCGCATCGGCCAGCCGAGACAGCATGGCCATGAAGGTTCTAGCCTTCATCACCACATTTTTCCTCCCTGGTACCTTTGTCGCGGTAGGGCAAACCCGCCCACTATCCTAAATCAACAATTCATACCCCAAGACTAACAGTTAGTTTCAGACGCTCTTCAGTATGGACATGTTCAACTGGCAGGGCTCAGCATCAGCTGAACCTTCCAGCGGGGCCGTTGTATCCCCCTATCTTTGGATATACTGGGCCGTTACAGTACCTCTCACAATAATCGTTGCGTTCTCGTGGAGGATGTGGTGGACATGGGAAAAGGGAAACTTTGATCGAGATGTCCGGATGGAGATTGAGAATATCGAGGCACCGTCGACGTGGGATCTGCGAAAAGGAGGCGGACAAAGAGCAACCCAACGATAATGGATATTTACGAGCCGAGCCGCGCCCACTATGCTGGCTCTTCGTCTCTGGCGAGGGAGATGTGACGCTCTTCCAAGCTGGATATCTCCGTCGTCTGGGCTTAGTTTTGGGTCCAGAAATGGGACAGACACAATAACCCACACATGATGTACAGTACAAAATGCCCTTGGCTCAAATGCACCCTGGTCGAACTGTTCGATCGAGGTACAACGAAGAGCCAGGCAAACACTCGGATGCAGTGGTTGTTCTCCGGGCATTTCAATCTCAAGGGTTAAGTAAGATAGGTAAGTAGTTCCCCTGCCCCAATCCCTTCGAGGCCTAGTCTGATCAACTTAGCAAATCAGGATGAGTACCATCCCGTTAGAGTGTATCTTGGGCATATTCGGGTGGTTGGCCAAGTTGGAGTCAAGACGACTCATGACCTTGTCTACCTAAGGTTGCCCTGTTGGCAGTGGCGGTGTAGTAGTGTACTGCACTCCCTGGAAGTTTGGAGTCGTTTGCCCAGTTCAAGGTCATACCCCGCTGGTGTACCAGGTGAGACCCCGAGGTGTCCGCTGAGGTAGGATCGCGGGGGTTACACTGCAGCCCTAGCTGATTGTAGCGCCATCTCTTCCTGATTTTTAGGGAGCTTTACCGTTCCACACGTGCTGCAACCCGGTGGCTCACTCTTGCCGACTGCAGTGTGCATCTACAATTACCTCCATTGCAACCTACTACAACCTGTCGTCGGCCTCGATCGGAATTGCCTGGGAAAGGCTTTACATCGGGGACGTTTTAGTGCCACGAGCCCTCAGGGATCTGACTACTACTACTACGACTGAATAAGGTAGGAATACCTCGGTTCTTGATAGAAGCCCTGCCACTGTACGAGTTTTACTTGGACAAAGTGTAACGATGCCTGTTCCTGCTTCTTGCACCGTCCTGGTCATTGGCGGCGGGCCCGGAGGCACATACGCAGCCTCGACGCTGGCGCGGGAAGGCGTCGATACGGTGTTGCTTGAGGCGGATGTTTTCCCAAGGTGCGTCGTCTAGCCATCCTGAGGTCTACCTATGCGTGTCTGGCCCATCCTCCCCCCAGCATCACCCTACCCCTCGGCACCAGGTTGGTGCTGTTAGGACTTACCAGATGTGGCTTTTGTCTAGATATCACATTGGCGAGTCGATGCTCGCATCGATCCGATACTTTCTTCGCTTCATTGACCTCGAGTCCAAGTTTGACAAGCATGGCTTTGTTAAGAAAGTATGATGATCATAGTCTCAAGATACAGCACAGCTATCTGACAATGTGCGGTATAGCTGGGAGCATCGTTCAAGCTGAACGACATGCCGGAAGCTTGTAAGTGGCGACTCGTCTGTTATCTTGGAGCAGTTTTGGTTCGCTGACCTGAGTCCAAAGACACAAACTTCATCGCCGTCAACGGCCCCAACGGTTACGCCTGGAACGTGATTCGTTCCGAAGCAGACCTGCTGATGTTTCAACATGCTTCGGAATGCGGCGCCCGTACCTTTGACGGGACCAAGGTTGAGTCAATCGAGTTTGACCCTGCGAGTACCACCACCGGACAACAGCGGCCCATCGCCGCCAAGTGGGCTCGCAAGGACGGATCGTCTGGGACGATCAGATTTGACTACCTCGTCGATGCGAGCGGGCGTGCTGGAATCATGTCGACCAAGTACCTGAAGAACCGCAAGTTCAACGAGGGGCTGAAGAACGTCGCCAGTTGGGGCTACTGGAAAGGGGCCAAGACGTATGCTCCTGGAACGGAACGGGAAGGGCAGCCTTTCTTCGAGGCGTTAGGCGGTAAGAATTCAGGGAGCCGACCGTTCTCGAAGGCGGTTTTCACACACAAACCTCAAACTAACAGTCATTAAGACCAGAGCGGGTGGTGCTGGGCTATTCCGTTGCATGATGGCAGCGTATCCGTCGGCATCGTCATGCGACAAGACGAGTCGGCCAAGCGCAAGAAGGCATCCGGATCGCAGGGTTCGGTCGAGTTCTACAAGGAATGCCTCGGCCTATCCCCCATCATCTCAGACCTGCTCGCCCCTGCAGAGCTCGTGTCGCCCGTCAGATCGGCGTCGGACTGGTCGTACAGCGCGTCATGCTATGCGGGCCCAAACTTCCGCATCGTGGGCGATGCCGGGTGCTTCATCGACCCCTTTTTCAGCTCGGGCTTGCACCTCGCCATTGCCGCTGGCCTGTCGGCTGCCATGACCATCCAGGCTGCTAGACGGGGTGATTGGTATGTAAGACCCTACTATTCATGTTGCTTTGCGGTGTTGCGGAGGGCAGGGGAAGAATCAACAAAGCCTCTGCCGGCTCGGGGACAAAGATTTTGGCCAACCCCTGAACCGAACATGGATTGGCTAACGGTGCCGTTAGTGACGAAACAGCTGCAGCCAAATGGCATTCAAACAAGGTCACTGAAGGCTACACGCGGTTCCTGCTGGTTGTCATGATGGCGCTGAAGCAGATTCGCAGGGGACTGGAGCCCGTGCTGAACGACTTTGACCAGGAGGGCTTTGACCGGGCGTTCGGCTTCTTTACACCTGGTATGCCAGCCTCCCAAATTCACCAGGCCAAAAGTACTACTATTACATGAGCTCTAACTGTTAGATACTAGTCATCCAAGGCCTAGCTGACGCCGACGTAGGCGGCAAGCTGACGCAGGAGCGGGTCTCGGAGACGGTGGCGTTCTGCCTGAACGCGTACAACCAGATCACGCCGCAGGCCCGCAACGCCGTGCTCGACAAGCTGGAGCGCGTCAGAGCGGACCCGTCGAGGGAGACGAAGGAGGACCTGGAGAAGCTTACCGAGGAGGAGCTGAAGATCCTCAAGACGATCCGTGCCCGCCAGATGATCCGCACCGAGGACACGCTGAACATTGATCACTTTGCCGAGGATGCGATTGATGGGTATGCGCCTAGGTTGAAGCGTGGTGAATTGGGGCTGGCAAAGGTTGAGCAGCAAAGCGCGATCCCGAAGTATACAGAGAGTTTGCTGGATGTGCTCAAGGGGGCTGAGGGTGAAGTGGAAAGGGTTGGTCACCGGCCTGAGGCTGTCTAGCTGACACAGAATTGGTAGCTGGCTTTAGTGGCTTATGCGGGACTGCTTGACTACTAGCAGTGCCGTGGTGCTACATTGTGGAATGGATTATCGAAGCCCTCGATGGATTCGAGTATTATCCAGGTTCTTTCCAGGATAGAATCTCTACCTTAGACCAACACATGCAGTCGATACGCCACCGGTAGTACTACACACAGCACTACTAGTATATGCCGATTTGAGTCCCCAGTCATTTTGGCCCAGGGGCAGCGACATAGCAGGACACAGCTTCCAGCGAGCAGTAGTGCCTGAATTCTAGAGTTGGCAACTAGTAGCTGGTCGTGATAGAAGACTTGGTACAGTACAGGTTACGAATAGGAGTCGAAATCCGAGGAGGTGCTGCCTGCAGGTGGTCAGGGTGGAGCGGAGCATATTGGATACCTAGGTATGTACGTGTGCTCAGGGGCACCGCTGCACTGGCTAATTAGCGCTTACAGAGCATTAGTGTTCTTTAAAAGGCCACCGTTAGTGGGAGATTTCCTCCGGCATTCAGGCGACGCGAATCTGTTCAATTACCGTGGGTTAGCGTAGCCCCCTCTTGGCTGGCCCGCTGGCTACCGTCCCCTCCCGCGTGAAATCCCAGCCTCCGATCTCTCCGTCCTCGGCGCCCCTACATCACCTACATTACTGTTAGGTATTGCCTGCATACAAAGTCAATACAATGGGCAAACTAATTGACGTCCACCACCACATCCTCGACGAGGACTATGTCAACGGTATGTCAACCCCTGCCCACATTACTACCTATAGTAGATTTAGTAAACCAATGACTTACATGCGCCCCCTATCCCGCTCCCCTCCATAGCATGGAAAGCCTCAGGCACCATCCCGCCCGGCCTGACCCCTCCAGCATGGACGCCACAGCTCGACCTAGAATTCATGGACCGGCACGGCATCGACGCAGCCATCCTGTCCCTTTCCGCGCCGGGGCTGGCCTTTGTAGCCGACTGGAACCAGGCCGCGCTGGCGCGCAAGATCAATGAGACGTGTGCCGCCGTGCGGGATCAAAAGCCGTCGCGGTTCGGGTTCTTTGCGACCCTGCCTGTTGACAACCTCGTCAATGTCAATGGCCCGGGTGGTGGTGGTAATGGTGGCAGTGTTGAGGGGGTTGAGGAGGGGGTCATGGCCGAGCTGGCGCACGCTTTCGACAACCTCCGCGCTGACGGGGTGACCCTTCTGACGAGCTACTCTGGCGGGCAGGGGCAGCCGCCGGTCTATCTGGGTGATGCGCGGTTTCGGGGGTTGTGGGCTGAGCTTGACCGCCGGGAAGCCGTCGTGTTTGTGCATCCCACTTCCCCGCAAGCTGCTCCCCCTCCTTCTTCTCAGGGCAACCCTCCTTCTATTTCAGGAGGCAGTACTAGTGGCAGTGGTGTTGGGAGGGGAGGAGGACCGGGCGTGCCGCCGCCCATCATCGACTTCCCGCACGAAACGACGCGGTGCGCTGTCAACCTGATCATCTCGAACGTGGTGCGCGACTTCCCCCGCGTCAAGATCATCCTATCGCACGGAGGCGGGACGCTGCCCTTTGTGGCGCGGCGCGTGGCCGATCTGATGGCTGATTCCGGCTTGCTGGGTAAGCTTGGCAAGACGGTGGAGAGGTTCCTGGACGAGGCGAGGAGCTTTTACTTTGATCTTGCCCTGACGGGCTACGAGGAGTCCATGGCGCTGGTGTTGAGCTTTGCGAAGGAGGGGCAAGTGCTTTATGGGAGTGACTTCCCCTTTGCGCGGGACCGTGCGGTGGCGGGACAGTTGAGCACGGTCAAGGGATGGAGGGATGAGAAGGTGAGGGAGAGTGTGGAGAGGGGGGCTGCTGAGAGGTTGTTTCCCAGGCTGGTTCAGCAATGAAACTTGAGGTTGAGGTTGGGCGGAGCACGTCAAAGAGGATCAATCTCATGGACGAAAATGCGTATCGAGTCATGATTCAGTTCATACAAGTCGTCCATCAAGCAACCTACTTGATCTGCCGCATACAGTCGTCGTGCTCATCAAGATATTTTACAAGCTCCTTGCACCGGGTTCGAATCGGAAAGGAGTATGTACATCATGTGGTGCGAGAACAACGGTTAAAGATACCGGTGGAAGCGAAATGACAATGAAATTCATCCAGCAGAGATCATCAGACTATGTGATTCTCCCGTCTGGTACTCTGTGACCCGTCCCGACTTAAACTTTCGGCCATGGGCACCACCACCACACCGCCCCGGCTCTGGCGTTGCCAGTCGTCGCTATCCTTGAGAGGGTCGCCTTCGCTACCAAGTGCCGTAGTTGTGTCGGACATGGAAGCAAACGTGACGAGCGGCCATGTCCGGGGGTTCTTGGACGCGTTGCTGAGATCCGAGAAGCCGGCAACGTTGGGGCTATTGCCTGTGCCACGCAGCCTGGGCTTTGTCCCACGCTCTCGCGAGGTGAAAAGAGATGCCAGGCTGCCGTAGTTGAAAGCGCGAGCTGAGAGCTGGTGGATGGCGGGGCCGCACAGAGCCAGGATGGCGATGGGACCTTCGAGCATCGACAGGTACAGCAGAGGCACGAGGTCCCCTTGGAAGTGTCAATACTCTGTTCCGGACTCGAGGCCAGGGGAAATAACTGAAGACACTTACATGAAGGATCGGCCGGCGGATTGACGCTAAGGATATCTGGGTGAACCACGATGACGATGAATCGAGCAAAGGACAGGAAGGCGGAGCTGGTAAAAGAGGAGGAAAGTCAGTGACTGCGCGTCAAACAGGCCAAGTTCGAGGTACTCACGCGTAACCGAGCAGGAAGACAAAGGTGACGGCAATCTTCTTGCGGCGGGTCATGCGCAGTCTCCAGACGACAGGCACGGGCAATGCCAGCACAAGCAGGTCGAAGAAGGCGTTGATGAAGGCGGATGCATAGTACCACGGAATATTCTCCCAGCACGTGCCCTCCATGAAGGGGTCGACGTTCTTGGCCACGGGGGAGCAGAAGAACCAGGGGTAGATGGCCGTAATGAGCCACCAGACGGTGATGGCAGCACCCGAGATGCGCAGCAAAAGCACGAAGCGAGGCGACGTGTGAAAGAGGCGGCCGTACATGAGCAGGGCCGTGATCTTGATGCCCCAGATGGTGGCCGTGTAAAAGACAAGGGCGATGCGCTGGGCGGTCAGGCTGGGCTTGAGGTACTCGAGAGGGACGGCCCAGGCGTGCTTGCCCAGGCCGACGGTGGTCATGTAGATGGCGAAGGCGCAGAAGGTGTGCGAAAAGGCCAGCGTCAGTAGCATGGCCCAGTCGTCCAAGCCGTGCACAAGCGTTGACGCCACGGCGCGCGACCAGAAACGCATCACGACGGCCAGCGTCGACACTGCCATGCCTATCACGGCGACGGCGATGAGGGCCGGCCCTCGGTCCTCGCCCGCCCTGGCCGGGTCGACGTCCCCGAAGCCGGGCACAAACATGTCGGACGGCTTTCCGATGATTCCGGTGGCTTCAGCTTCCAAGCTCTCTCTCAGTACCAGTACTGATCACACTGCGCTGGAGGTGATTGCGGATGGCAGAGGCAACTGCGAATCCAAGGTGATGGTGCTTTGATCGTGGCCGTTACCGATCCAGGGCAGCAGCTTCAAGGTTCAAGGTTCAGACTGGCTTGTGGCGGCACTGGCGGACGCGGGGCGTCCTGGCTGGAAGCCACTGGGTCAGGGCAGACTCGGGTATATACCTCAGTAATACACTACCGGGGCCAGGTAGTAGTAGGGTATGGTGTGCTTCCGGTACCGTAGCAGGATCGATCATCAAAGTTACCGGTATCTGTACTCTTATTTTGACCATTGGAATGCCAATCGCATATCACATTGACCACACGCATTGCCGAAACCACCACGCCACCCGCCGGATCGAGGATGGCTGGAGGCGGGGAGGGGAAATGGTCCGAATGGAAAGGGACGGGACTCACGGGAGGGTGGGATGTGCGGGGATTGGGGGGCCACACAAAGAGACACAGCAAAGAATAGACGGCACAGGGGCTTCAAGAATCTGATTGCCTGGTCAAAGAGGCGCAGCTGATTGTGCGAGAAGTCTGAGGTGGCATCAAGCCATCAATGGGCCTCCCTCTCCAGACTCCAGCAAATTCCGGGTAATCAGCCAGAACTGCGCCGCACGGGTGCGTGGGTGTGCAGAGGAAAAGGCGGCAAGTCTCGTAGGCGATACATCAATGGCATTGTAATGTAGCAGCCAGATGCCATTTCCAGCGAGAAGCCCGATGTCGCACTGCACAAGAATCGAAAATAACGGAGCCCTGATTTGATGAGGGTGCAAACCAGGAAAGCGCGCAGTCACACAGTGCCTACCTAATTAGACTGGTTAGAGTACAGTATTGCCAATAACTACCAGGTACAGCAGTGGAAGGTGCTGTGGTGTGGTGTCGTAGCATCCAGTGATTCCAGTCTGGAGCAAGTTCCGTACGAAAGTCTGGTACCACCAACACTATTGGTTGCGCTGCTACCATCCGTCTGGCTCGCATCGTCCGTCGGCTGCATCCATTACCGATCAAATCATCAGCCCTCGTATGCTCGTACTAATCAATTAAGGTACGCACATCTGCAGGCTATTTAGAGAAGCGGTGAGAACCAGCAATCTTTGGCCGATGCTTATGATTTATATTGAGCCCCTGACTGCATCCCGGTGACTGGCACTGACTGCTAACCGTTAGCATGACAGATTGGACTTTCGGAAACGAGACTGGCAGAAAGCTGTTATCGCGCTGCTTACACACGTGGAATTTGCTCACCCGCGGCAGCCAATGCTCTGGGGAATTGCACACCATGTGAAACTATAGGCTTCCTTCTCTTACCTACCACTAGGTAGCATTCGGCAGGTGCGCTCCCAGTCTCCACCCTGACACTCGAATCGTCCGAGATGCTCCTCCGAGATAGTGGACCCATAACGGCCGAATCTCTTGGCTACCGTCTTCGCCGCCTCCGGGCCTTTTAGCTTATGTACCCCCGTACGGAGCTCTGAAAACGCGACTGGAAACAAACCACCTACCTTGGTGAGCTTGGGTAGGGCAAGATATGCTGTCACAAAATCCCTACGACTACACCGAACGTCTGTTCTTTCCAACGCCCGCAGGGTGCCCTGTGTATGTACATGTAGTTGATGCTGCTGCGATCCCTGAGCTGTACGTGCAATCAAAGCTCGCCGGGAATCCTAAGTCCTAGACATCCTTCTACCAATCCCCGGCACGGCCCGGGAATGCAAGTGACCAGCCAGCCAATACCCAGTTATTACCCACGCCGTTGGGTCGTTGGATTTTAGGGCCGTGATCTAGACCCGGCAGCGGCAACGGGCAACGGGCAACGGGCAGCCAGGATAGCGTCGCAGTCTGTTATGAGGTGTCCTAGACCGTACTACAGATTTACAGAACAGGACTATCATCATTGAAATCGACAGCATAGAAGCTGCTGCTAGCACCTAGCACTACTATCGTTCGCTGGCGGCATGACCAGTTGCAGCTGAGCGGCATCGAGAGAACCCTGATTATCTGATATCACCGCCGCCTACAGCGATAGCTACCTACCTAAGGTACCTTATGTGCTACGTCCTGATTAAACCGGATCCTATGTTTGTTACTATCGACCTAGACAACAACTCCTGCACACTTTCGTCGTGGAACTGAGTTCCCGGCTACTGGCAATAGGCGGTTGGCCCACAATGGGCGTTGGGTCCTCATCATACGGTACTCTCTCTCTACATAGCTAAGTAAGTAGTTTCTACTGACGGGACATACTCACTCTACACAACTAACACAAAGCCCAGAATATATGAATAAGTATATACCCTACCTTGTCGGCAGAGACACTTGGAGGATCCCCTGACTCCTGGCCCTTCAAGTTCTCCTCGATATAGTTTCACCGTCACCCTTTACCATTTCTTAGTACTAATGTTGATTGTCAAGACAGTACCTTGGGTTTGATTTCAGACTCGGGATGTTTTCAGATGTTCTACGGAGTAAATTCCCAATGTGACCTACTAGTACTCTCCAATCAGTTCCGCATATGGTACCTAACCTGCCAGACACACTCAAGCCTCCTTAACACACTCAATAACCGACACGCCAATCCCCGGCGCGGGCACCACTCTGTTAATCCTCAGCCCTGCCTCGGCGGCGATGGCCCTCCAATCCTCCAGCGTCCGCTCCTTTCCAGCAATGCCCATCATGGCCATATCCATCGCATAACAGAACGGCGGGGACTCGGGCAACAAAACCATCTCCATGACAAGCAGGGTGCTGTCGCTGGCCATGGCCTCTCTGATCTGCCGCAGGATCCCCACACTCTCTCCATCGCTGTAGTTGTGCAGACACCGCCGGATCAGGTATGCTTTTGCGCCTGTGACAAAGAAGCTAGTTAGCACATGTTCTTGATTAAACCGCGGTAGGTATTTGATGAAACTTACCCTTGACAGGCTGCTCAGCATGGAAATCCACCTCCATCATTCTCACCCCGCGCAACAACGCCGCCGGTCCCTCAGCCTCAGCCACCTGCCGCTTGGCCCGCTCAATAACCTCTCTCGTATCCTGCAGCACGCACCGCTCAGCCGCCAACTCGGGCGTGCGCTGAAGGATCTCACGGATCGTGTGCCCCGCCCCGCCGCCCACATCAACCAGCAGCGTTCTCCCCTCATCTCCACCATCACCATCATCACCATCACCAGCTTTCTCACTACTAGTGCTAGTGGGAGACACAAGCCAGGAGAAGTCGTACCCCGGGCTGGCCAAAAAGTCCTGCGTGCGCACCATGGCCTCCATGATGATCTTGAGCAAGGCAGGGTCCTCGTTAATAAGATCAAACGCGGACCGCCGCCCGGGCTGCTCGCCACGCCGGAAGTGGAAGGCCGTGTCGGTACGGTCTGTCGGCTCACGCCGGCCGCGGGAGGCAAAGTACTCTGGCGTGCCGGCTGCTTGGGGGAAATCTTCGTATAATCTTGTTTTTCATCGTCAACAAGTGGTGTTATGGTGCAGGTCGGTTGGGTTTCATGGTTACCAGCATGGTAACGTGGAGGCACTTGGAGGGGGTGAAGTACTTACATGAGTTTGGCGGTGGAGCGGAAGAGAGGGTCTTCAGCTATCATCCTGGACCGGTGCGTGTGCGCGACACGGTCCGGGCCTGGAGAGGAGAGCATGCCGGAGGCGATGAGCATCCTTGACAGGCGGGCTGTGGTGAAGATGTTAGTATGTCTGTACCAGAAACGGAGGGGGCGAGGAGGCAGGGGCAGCTGAACCTACCGACGAGACCAACCTCGGCGTCTATCTTAGCCGCGAGGTCTGTGAAGGATATGGAACCCTGCGGGGGGATCTCCTGGAAGACTTCCCACTTGAGGAACAGGCGCATGACAATGATCTCGCACTTGTTGACGACGAAGTGGACGTACAGATCCTGGGGGCCCTGGGCGGCGTGGATGATGGCCTGGGCCGCGCTGATAACCGACGCACGGCTGCCATGGTTTGAAGAAAGAGCTGAGACTGCGTTGGTGAGGTTGTCGCAGAGGGGTGCGAGATCCTTGCTCAGTTGTTCCATATCGTTGTTTTGGATCATTTTCAGAAGCGGACTCAACGCCAATGGTACATACGGCACTCGTCCTTGGGCGGGATGTCTTGCTGACCGAGTCCAGTACTCTTATTTCCGGGAAGGGGTCGGTAATAAGCCCCCCGAACTCCGTTTGCAGTACCCTGAGATGCCTTGCAGATCTCGGCGCTGTGCGGGGTAATCAGGGTTTGCTTAGCGCTGTATGATGCTTGAAGCCACCCACTTAGGGTGGACATCTTCGCCATGCGTCCCGAAGCCTGGGACCCTCGGCCAGGGGTAGTTTGTATAAACTCATCACGGATCTCAAGTTCCATGACATCCATGATACAGATATTGTATAGTTAATGATCAAACATATTCTGAACTTGGCTTCAGTTCCTCTAGGCTGTCTGGCGGTGTTTCATAACAACAATCATTAGTACATTACCTAAGTCCAAGTCCCGTATGAGCTTGGATCTCAAGCCCAAACATTAGAAACATCACTCCTATTTCTTCTCGGCCAAAACCTTCTGCCCAATCCTCGACAGATCCTCACTCATCAACGTGTCCTTCTCAAACCCGTTCACAACCTGGCTTAGTAACGCAGCCGAGATCTCGCTGACGTGGATCTTGGGCACACCAATAAGCGAAAAGAAGGCGCGTTTGAACAGGGTCGACTCCTTCCCGGGGCCGTTGATAACGCCAGGCTTGGCAATGCACGCCTCGACGGTGCCGTTGGATTTGCTTGCGTATTCGAGAATACGCGCTTCGGCTTCGCCCTGTTTTTGCGCGCAGGGCAGGACGCGAAAGGGGTCAGTGCCTTACTCAGACTCGAGGGTGAGGGGAAGGGGGTTCATGTTAAGCTATGAGAAAGAAACGAAACCTTCCACATACACGCATGAGACAGTAGTCGCCCAGTATCATGGGCTTCTTATTGGGATCGCGCTCGGCATTGTTCCCGCTGACGTAGACGAAGCGGAAGGGTTTTCCCTGGCCATCACGGGGCAGTTGGGAGATGGTTTCGACGCCTCTGAGGGCATAATCGCGGCACACTTTGACCACTTGCTCCCAGGGAAATGACCGGTACTGCGATGGCGTGATGGCGATGGTCCTTGTGCAAACCAAGTAAGCGGAGGCTAGGGAAGGCACGTTGGGGAAAAATGGAGGTGGGAGACAAATACCAGATGCAAGCATCAGCACCTGACAGCTCCTTCTTCACGCTCTCCGAGTACTCAGTGTCGAAATTCTCCAGGATGACCGACTTGAGCTTGGATGCGTCGGCACTCGGGCCGGCATTTTGCGGCTCGGGCGCCGGGCGGCGACCAAGGGCGACGACGGAGGTGATGGTGGGGTTCGAGAGCGCCTGGCGAATGATCTCGCCCGCCAGAAAGCCCGTGGACCCCGCGACAACCAGCTTCATGGCAGGCACTTCTGTGGTTGTCAAGGTGACGACGACACGAGACGTGGGATCTGTGAACGGTTATCAAGGTGGGCGTGCGGTTGGATTTCGAGGGACGATTTGTTGGTCTCGATGTCCTGCAGTGGGGGCACTGGGCAGCCTAAATACCGTTACTCTAGGCACTGTAAGTGCAGTGCGTAGGCCCCTGTTTGTGTCACGGCAGTGGGTGTCACAGCGTTGTTCTCGGCTCGGCTCTAGGCGCTCTAGTCACCGTTAATCCCGTCGGGTTTGTGATTTGGAAGCCCGTTGGGTGGTTCGACCGGAATGGTTGCACTGCACTGCCAGCTTATGCACGAATTTGGCCTCACAAGGACGTGATTGGAAAAAGCATGCTCATGATTCAAGCTTGGTATCTTCAGGTTTTGACATGACACTCGTCAATTGGGGTATTAGCAACTACACAACTTGAGGTTCAGCACCTGGCCGCCCGTTATCGTAGGCCCTGCAAAGTTGCCGCCCGTCGAGATGTAGATTGACTTCCCATCAAGTGCCAACTTGACCGCGGTTGGGGATTCCAATGTCGGACCCGTGCCATTGCCAGCGACAACAGTCTGCACGCCGTTCGGGGCGATCTTGACGACCTTGTCCGGATGCAAGGCAGCATAGGCGTTGCCGCAGCGATCGAGATCAAAGTCATCGTACGCATTCGCCATGGTGGCCGGGGTTGGGAGGGTTGTAATGACCTGGACGCTCCCGACCTTGTTGCCCTCGGCATCGATGCGGACGCGCGCAAGGGTGCCCTGCCCCGAGTTGGTGAAGTAGAGCCAGTCGCCAACGATCTTGAGACCGTTGACGCCCAGAGGAATGTCGGGGTTCCCGCCGGACCCGAGGGCTGCATCCGTCCACGCAACGTCGACCTGGCGCGTGATGGTGTTGATCCGCAGCAGCCGCCCGGCGATGGAGTCGGCACTCAGGACCGTATACGGCCGGCGCGGCAACGCGGCCAGCCCGTTCATCATCATGGTGCCGGGGACCGGAATCGAGGTGACGACGCTCCCCCTCGGCGGCGCCCCAGTTATCGACACGACATAAAGCGCCATGGTGTTGTTAACGAAACCAAATGGCGTATGCTCGCCGGCAGCGACGGCATAGAGGTTGTTGGGAAGGGCCGCAACTGCTGTGTGCCCTGTCGTGTTGCCCAGGGCGACCACATTTCGCACTGTTGGACTCGCAACGCGGGGGTCAAGGGCCACCAGGTTCGCCGTGTCAAAGGTGCTGAGAAGAAGGTATCCAGAAGGCAGGACGAAGATGTTCTCGATGAAGGTGGCATTTGCATACTGATAAATCGATGTCGCGCTCGGCGGAGGGTTCCCGCAGGCGGCCACCTCAGCGAGGCCCGCCAGCGACAGGAGCACCAAGACGCGAACCAACAGCAAATGCATTATGGATATGGGAATCGGGTTGCACCAGAACGGGGGGAACCTGATCCTGAGATCTAAGCTTCTAGAAGCCTTCTAGAGTGAGATCTGCGCAACCATTAAGTACTACCATGTGGCGACGGGGGCAACAAAATCACGTTCGCCCTACCCTCCCTTGCTCCAACCGCTTCCATCCTCCATGGCTAGCTGCGCAAGAATTCCACAGGCCCAAGTGTAGAAACAAGCCCCGCAAGGGCCGAGCGAGGAATGGCCCGCGCGCTCACTATTGAGACGGTATTCCTTCTCGGGGGGACAGTCATGGGCCCATGATCGATAATGCTTGGGGTCAGCACAAGAGTATTGGGCTCGGCGAGCAAACTAGACACAAACTGAGGCAAGCGAGTGGGAGGAAGTCAGGAACCTAACCACAGATGGTTATGAGGCGGCCAATGACCCGATAGTCTGGGAAGAGGCGCCTGCAGGAGAGCATGTTTGAGGCATGGAAGGCTTCTGGAAAAGTCCAACAGGATCACTGGCAAAGCAATAATTCCAGCGAGGGCTGGCTGGCTGGCTTGTGCTAATGCATGAAGTTGATTTGGGCACTTAAACTTTTTAGGCTTTTGTATCCGACATTGGATTCTGAGCCGGCTTGAGCTGTCGGGTCTTCCCTCAACGCTCGACATTTCTGCTGTGAGGTGAGCCTGTGACTGTCAGCGACACCTCTTGCCATTGTGCCAAGGGGGCGGGAGGGGGAGCTTTCACTTCAGGCACGATGACACCTGAGGTGAGCATGTCTTGGAGTTGGACGCTCAGTTTGATGAACCCAGCGTTATCGAGATTTGCAAGTACACGTGTATGTATTAAGGCGGTATGCAATAAGGGTTTTTCCAAGGTTATCTCGAACAAAAACGTGATTGTCATTACCGTATCCTCTCCTATGTATGTACATGCAACACGTGCTTGGCGCGATGATAACTGTGAATGGAAACGAGAACTTTGAAGAAGCAGGGGTCGCTGAGGGGTCGTCGTCGCGATGGCTGGGCAGGCTTGCCTTGCCTTGGCCTTGCGGTTGAATAGGTAAGTTACATCCTGCGGCACAGCTGCACTAGCTACATAATCGTGCATTATCGCAGGCTTCGCAGCGGCAAGACTGGGCAACTCGACGGACGTGGCATCGCTCCTGCCCTAGACTCGCCAACGGGCTGGACACTAATCCCAAAGTCCCATCATTCCTGCAAACCCCTCTTCTTCGCCTCTTTCCTGCATTCTCCGATCTCACCTTGCCTCGAGCTTACACATCATCCGGCTGAGCTTGCGTGGCGCTGTTGACCGCAGAATGTCACCTAAGACGATGTCTGTACCCTTCACTGGATATCGGATGACTACGTTTTCTAGTCTCTCACTTCAACCTCCCCCTTTCTCTTTGCCGATGCGGCTCCATAAGTGGGTTTCAGACAAGTTGTCCATAAAACCATGTCACCTCCTCATTCAAGCGACCGCAACGTTTGGTGATATCGCGCCTTCGTTCACCACGCTAACAGGAATGTCCAGAAATTACCAGCACTACACTACACGTGTATTGTAAAGTGCACGGGTTGGTGGAACCATGGTAGCACCGCTGAAACTTGTGCGTTACCGATCCTCGGGTCCGAACATGCGAAGTGAACCAGTCATGGACGATCGGCCGGTAATTTGGGCATTCCTAATTTCGTCGGGCTGCCTGATGGCTTAGCCAGCGCTCAGCCAGGATATCCCTTATGACTGGATGAATATTACGGCGAGATTACAGGCAACAGTTGTCTCGCTCGCCGGAGAAGAGAAAACAAAAACTAGGTGAGCCCCTCCAGACAGGTAAGTAGGGTGCTTTAAGGTACTGTAGGATGCTGGTGTTTAGGAGACATCGATCGCATACGACATATCCTTCGATTTGCGACCTGTAGAAAAGAAGAAATGGCGAGTTTCTGGTCCTTACTAACGCTGTACGCCGGACTTGTGTTCCTGCAGCTCGCACAAGCGCAAGCAACTTGCAACCTGAGTCCTCGCATCGCCGAGCAGCTGCGGTCGCTGCTGTCGCCCAGGTCTGAAGTTGTCTTGACGTCAAATGCCTCGTTTGCGACCGACTTTGTACAACGCTTTTCGGTCAACAGGGCGCCGTCCTTTGTGGTCGCCGTGAAGCCCGCCTCGGCAGCAGACGTGGGCCGGGTGGTGCGATACGCGTCACAGAATAATGTACCCTTTCTCGCTACTGGTGGTGGCCACGGCTACACGTGGTCCCTGAGCCGGCTGCAGTGCGGCATCGACCTGGACCTGAGCAGCTTCGACTCCATCGCGATTGACAATGCCGCCAACACCATGACGATTGGCGGCTCGGCTCTCAGCGATAATGTCACGAGGGCTTTGTATGCCGCTGGCAAGGAGTTGCGTATGTGCTTCCCCAAATTCCCCTCCATCCGAGTCCCCCAAATCATAAATGTCATCACCCTTGGATGATACATTGCCCAGAACTTGGCAGCTGACGCGTGCGTGATTGGTGGTCCGTTTCGCTCGTGCATAGCAGTGGGAATGTGCACCTGCGTTGGCTTTACAGGCTTCACTCTTGGTGGGGGCATCGGCCCCTATTCCGGGCTCTACGGAGCTGCATCAGACTCCTTGATCTCAGCCGAGCTGGTAACAGGCACCGGGCAGCTACTCACTGTGTCCAAGACGCAGCACCCGGATCTATTCTGGGGGCTCAAGGGTGCCGGGTTTAACTATGGCGTCGCAACGGCTCTCACCTTTCGCGTCTACCCGGCAACCAACGGCGGCCAGGCCGTCGTGACCAACATGATCTTCCCTGGCGCTCTCAACGGTACCGTGTGGCAGGTCCTGAGCGCCTTCTTTGGCAACCAGCCCAAGGAGCTCGGCCTTGCCCTGTCGGTTGGATACCAGGAGCAGCGCGGCGGCATGGTGATTATCGTTGGTTTTGTCTATGCCGGGCCCGAGGCCGAGTCAACGGCGCTGCTTAAGCCGTTCCTCGACCTGAATCCCCTGAATCTGCAGATACTAAACACTCCCTGGGAGGATGTCCCTGAAGTGATTGTGTACGGCGCCACGCGGGCGGGCTGTCAGAAGGGCGCCCAGTTTGTCCCGTACTCGGTCAATCTGTACAAGGTTGACGTGCCGAACCTCATCAATGTTGTGGGCTACATGCAAACCACTCTGGCCGCCAACGCGACGTTGCGGAGTGCGATTGTGACATGGGCGCAATATGCGCCGTATGGGTTTCAGCGATACGCTGATGATTCATCGGCATTTCCCTACCGCGCCGCGACGGCCTTTGTGTAAGTGTTATTCAAGACATTTTGAAAATGGATGTCGTTGTTTACACAATGATGCAGACAAATCAATGCCTTCTCACCCAGCGCAGAGCAGGTGCCCGCACTTGATGGCTTCGCCAGGGAGCTGCGCGATCGGTTCCAGCGAGGCAGCGGAAGCAGGTCGCTGGAGACGTACGTTCATTTCGGCCACGGAGACGAGACGCCCGCCGCGTGGTACTCGGCGCGCAAGCTGCCCCGGTTGCAAGAGCTGAAGCGTGTCTATGATCCGAAATCGCTGTTTTCGTGGTATAATGCGGTGCCGGTGAGGCGTGACTACTGGTAATGTGTATGATATTTAGCCTCTGAGAGGTTTGAGTTAATGATAGAGATGTATATTTATGATTCATTTGAATTTCTACTGTCAAGAAGCCACCATCTCTCTGCTTTCCAGGTTGCACTGAGATCAGTTACCCCTCTGCCTAGGATTATAACGGGGACGGAGGTGGAAATATAGGGGTTTGGGCTCAAACACCAAATACGCCTTCTGGTCCAGCCATCGATCCTGCCCTTCTGCCAGGGTCAGATCAAACGCGTAGACGATTCTGGCTAGAATCACGCGCGCTTGGGCAAGGAACACCCTGTGTAGGCGACATTAGCCGTTGAAACCATTTCAGCTAGTATATGATTAGGAGACTGGCATTCGTACTTTGAACCTATACAGTTACGCGGCCCCGTGGAAAAGGGCATAAAGGCCTCCTTGACGTCCTTGTCGAATTGACTATCGTAGTACGGATGTCCCGAGTCTAAGAAGCGCTCGGGATGGAATCCGTCCGGGTCGGACCACAGCGTCGGGCTGTTTTGGATGTTTTGCAGGTTGATGCCGATGACCGTCTAGCACGCTCCCTTGTAAGTAACGCGTATTTGATAGAGAAAAAGCCGGCCGTATTTCAGGTTGGCACTTACATTTCCCGGTATGAACTGCCCATCAATCGTCCTCCCCTCACGCGGAACCACTCTCGGTAGGCTGATAGGCGTCGGATGCCGGATACGCATCGTCTCGTTGACGACGGCCTCCAGGTAAGGCAAACCCTGGGTCGACTGAACCGTAATCTCGTCCTGGCTCGCAAATCGGACTCTTATCTCATCCACAAGACGCTTCCACTTTTCCCGCTCCCGATGAAGCAAAAAAGCACTTGTCGACAGCGCCACAGTCGTCAACTGACAATCCGCAATGACAAACGCCAACCCGTTCGTAACCAGCTCCTTGGTGGTAACCCCCTTCTTCCCACTCTCATCAATTCGCCCAACCACAGGCGAGACAAAATCCGACCTGACACCCGTCATGTCCCCCTTGGCAAGCCGCCGCTGGATCTTGTCGGTCGCGATGCGCCAGTTGCGCAGGCGGTTTTTCCGCGTGGCGCCCAAAAGGAACAAACCCAGGAAAATGTCCAGGGGCGCAAATCGCGTCAGGCAGTTGCGGATGGTGCTGTACTTGGCGTGGAAAAAGAAGGCCTTTGTCATGGAGTTTTCGTTGTCGTCCTTCAGTCCGTCAAAGGACTCGCCAAAGCTCAGGTCCGTTACCGTGTCGAAGGTCGCGTAGCCCAGGAAGCGCTGCAGGTCGACTACCCCATCACCTGATTTGGTAATCTCACGGCGCAACCGTGCAATCAGCTCTCCCGCGTGCCGCTCGATGATGGGCGACTGGTCGCGCAGCGCCTTGTCGGAGAAGGCGTTGACCATGGCGCCGCGGATGCGCTTGTGGGTTTCATCGGCGGCGGTGAAGAGGGAGTGCGCGCCGTTCAGGGGCGGGGTTTGGCTGTACGGGTCTTTGGGGAGTAAGGGTTTGGAGACATAAATGTCCTTCCATGCAGCCGGGGAAATGGTGGTGATCTCGTCGGGCGCGATGCGCACCACGGGGCCGTACTGCTCATGCAGCCGGTCCAAGACCTGCCACAGGTCCCCCTGGATGACATGCCGCGCCCAGGGTATGCGCGAGACGGCCCACCATTTTGGGCCGGGGAACTTGGACAGTGGGTGGAAGTGAATGAGATAGATGGCGGAGAGGAGGCAGTACTGCTATTTGGTTAGTTTACTGTCCTAAGAAGGGGGGTGGTGATGCTCGGGCTGGGGTCTTGGGTGCTCACCAGGATGTAAGCCCCCACGCAGAAGCCGGCAAACCC
Organism: Canariomyces notabilis; assembly: GCF_033297395.1. Lineage (NCBI taxonomy): Eukaryota > Fungi > Ascomycota > Sordariomycetes > Sordariales > Chaetomiaceae > Canariomyces > Canariomyces notabilis. The sequence continues at coordinate 234,760 of NW_027041839.1, forward strand.
GGGGCTTGGAAACAGAGGCAATGTGAATGACATGGCTGATTTCCCAGTGGTGTTTGCAGAAGCGGATAGCTGTCCCGACCCTGTAGGTGTCCCCAGCACAGATCTAAGGTGTGAAGGGCAACTTGAAGATAACCCTCACTCAGTGCATGCCTAGATGCGTATGTAGAATCCCTTTATCCGTATCGCACCAACTGATGGCTTGGCTCTGGAACTTGGACATGCGATTGTATGGATACCGGCCGTTACACGCATTAGTCTGACACCCCTGGTGCAACGTCGTGAACCAGCCAATCCCTGCAGTCCCAGCGACCGGACACTTATCACAGATGACTTTAGGCAACATAACGGTATCCAGGATTCCTTCCTGCGCAACTAACCAAAGCGCTGGGGCGGAGTACTGAGGACCGCATGCCCCGTGGGAAACGCAGACGAGTGGACTGTGGTCTGTGGAAATGGGCTAAGCGGATGAGTTCAAGGGCGGTTTGCGATTGGACGTCAAGTCCAATCTCCAATCGCAGCGTAACATCCACTGCCGCCCCCCTGCCGGACGGACTCGGGCCCGGAAAGGATGTCTGCCTTCGGTGTCTTTTTGCCAGTTTGGAACCCAGGAGAGGTACTGTACTCGACGCGAGTGCGGCCACATTAACCGTTCTGGATGATTACATACTGTGCACTTAGAGCAATGATATGTAAGCGGTACACCGCAAACCAGGTAGCCGGAACCCTCCCCTGGACGTGTAGACTGTAGACTGCTGCTCATGCAGCAATAGTGCTGTACAGTACCTCATGATGGCGCCCGAGCTTGACCACCAGAAGACGGGGACGAGGCCGTCTTCATCCCCAATATCTGCCGCCTTTTTCTGTCCGCAGAGCCGCGCGCCAAGCCCAGAGTACCTCGACGGCTTGCACGCCTTCCTGGCCCGCCACCACCACGGTCAAGCCCTCCTTGGAGAAGTTGCTAGCTTAGGGACCGATGGGACGTGGGCGTTATTCTCCGCCGCGAGCGGCGGCGTGCGGTCTCTCGCCGAAGGGCCTCGGTATCTCGGCCTGTTCAAAGACTGGGCTGTTCACGGGGTGTCGGCGCCCCTTGCCGTGGTGCGTTCCGGGATTGTAGCGCTCCCGCTGCTGGCCATTGTCCAGATCGGCCAGTATCTGCGCTACCTGGAAGCCCACGGTCTCTCACATCAACAGTTTCTGGCCCATGTGGGACGTTTCGGCGGGGGGCTGCAGGGCTACTGCGGCGGGCTGCCGGCAGCCGTCGCCATTGCCTGTGCGAAGGACGAAGCCGAGGTCGTCAGGCATATGGCGGCCATTCTGCGCATTCTCGTCGGAGTAGGGGCCTATGCCGAGGCGGCAGACGACACGCGGGACGAGGACGGGTCCACAACGCTGGCGCTCCGCCTCAAGTACGAAGGCCAGGGCGAGGATTTGACTAGCCGCTTCCCCGGAACCCACGTCTCTGCCATCACAGAGCCGAGGTCCATCAGCATTGTCGGGTCGGCGGGCACGCTGGACCGGCTGTATCGCTTCGCCCGGGACCAGGGACTGCAGGTGCAGAAGATGGAGGTTCGTGGCAAAGTGCACAATCCTGATAACGCACAACTTGCCGCCGATCTATGTCGGATTTGCCACGAGACGCCCTCCCTGCAACTTCCCGAGGCTGCCATGCTGCAGGTCCCCGTGAGGTCGAACAGGACAGCTTTGACGCTCCAGCATGGCTCGATGACCGAGGAGATCGTCACCACCATTTTGGCATCTCGATGCGAGTGGTTTAACCTCCTCAGCGAGGTAGCTCAGGATCTAAAGCGGTCAGCGCAGACTGAGCATTCAGTCGTCGTTTTTGGTCTGACGGACTGCGTGCCCCTGAGTCCGTTCCACAAAGAAAGCCTCCGGATCAACAAGATGGAAGCGCACAGCCTGATACATGTACAGCGAGATGGAGACATCGTAAACAAGAGGCGCTCTGCCATACAACCGCCTCCAGAACTACCAGAAGATGCAATTGCCATAATCGGGGCGTCCTGCCGTCTTCCGGGGGCCAACGACCTGGACGAACTGTGGGACCTTATCTCTCAGGGGCTGGACTGCCACCGCGAGGTGCCCACCGACCGCTTCGACCTGCCGGGCAGCTTCCGCGCATCACAAACCCCCAACTTTGCACACAGCCGCAAGTTCTACGGTAACTTCCTCGACGACATCAAGCGCTTCGACAACGCCTTCTTCAAAATATCCGCCCGCGAGGCGGCCAGCATGGACCCGCAGCAGCGCATGCTGCTTGAACTCTCCCACGAAGCCCTTGAATCCGCCGGCTACCTTTCCACACACTTCCGCGAGCAAGGTGACAACGTGGGCTGCTTCATCGGCGCAAGTTTCGTCGAGTACCTCGACAACACCAGCGCGCACGCACCAACGGCCTTCACCTCGACGGGCACCATCCGGGCTTTCCTCTGCGGCCGCATCAGCTATCAGTATGGTTGGTCTGGCCCGGCCGAGGTGCTCGACACAGCGTGCTCGTCATCTCTAGTAGCAATCCACCGCGCGTGCAGGGCCGTTCAGGGAAGGGAATGCCGCATGGCGCTGGCTGGGGGGATCAACCTCATCACGGGGGTGCACAACTACCTGGACCTGGCCAAGGCCGGGTTTTTGTCGCCCACAGGGCAGTGCAAGCCGTTTGATGCCGCTGCGGATGGGTACTGTCGGTCTGACGGCGCCGGGCTGGTGGTGCTGAAGGGGCTCAGGGACGCCATAGCCGACGGGGATCAAGTGATGGGTGTGATTGCTGGCGCCGCAACTAACCAGGGCGGCCGGTCGTGTTCTATTACGGTGCCCCAGCCGAGCGCGCAGCAGGCGCTGTACCGGACGGTGCTGGAGCGGGCAGGTGTCAGGCCCGAACATGTTACGTATGTCGAGGCGCACGGCACGGGCACTCAGGCGGGCGATCCGCTTGAGATGGAGAGCATCCGCGCCGTTCTGGCTGGCAGGGACAGTAGTGATACCCGGGGGGCTCTGATCCGCAAAGATACACTGACTGTTGGCTCGATCAAGGGAAACATTGGCCACTGCGAGACGGCGGCAGGCGTTGCGGGTCTGCTCAAGGTGCTAGCCATGCTCAAGCACGGCAAGATCCCGCCGCAGGCCAGTCACAGCCGGCTCAACCCCAAGATCCTGCCCCTGGAGCCCGACGGGATCACCATTGCGCGGAGTCTGCAGGGCTGGGATGTTCCCTTCCGCGCGGCGCTTGTCAGCAGCTACGGCGCGGCCGGGTCGAATTGTGCCGTGCTCTGCTGCGGTATGGTGCCAGCCCAGGGCCAAGATGTGGTGGAGTGGGGTGGTATGAAGGAGAAGAAATCGAGGTACCCCGGGGTGGGTTATGCCCAGCCATATTCGACGACAACTTATCCAAGTGATTCCCTGTGCTTCCCCCTTCATGTGAGCGCCGCTTCGGAACAAAGCTTGCAGGAGAATGCCCGCAAACTGGCGGCGTATTTGCGTCGCACGGCGGGTCAGGTTTCGTTGCTGAATATCGCGTACACCCTGAACGAGAAGAGGCAGCGGTTCAAGTACTTGGTCAGCATCACAGCCAGCACGGTGCAGGAGGCTGCCGCTCAACTCGATAACATCGCCAAATCTCCAGGTCCTGACACACCATCAGCTTTCCAGCTCCCAGCAACCACCAAACCCTCCGTTCTCGTCTTCAGCGGCCAAAGTGACCGTGCTGTCGGTCTCGACCGGTCGTATTACTTCTCATACCCCATCTTCCGAGCATACATCGACGCCTGCGATCACGAGCTCACGGAACTAGGCTACAAGCCCATCATCCCTTCCATCTTCCAGACCAAGGAAGAACCCATCAACGACATCTCCACACTACAATGTGGCGTCTTTGCCGTGCAGTACGCGTGCGCCCGCAGCTGGATGGATGCGGGCCTCAGACCAAAAGCCCTGGTCGGGCACAGTCTAGGCGAGCTGACGGCGCTTGCTGTATCGGGGGTACTCTCGTTGCGCGACGCCCTGAAGCTGGTTGCCGAGCGCGGGCGGCTGGTCGAGACAAAGTGGGGTGCGGAAAAGGGGGCGATGCTTGCTTTGCAGGGCTGTGACGTTGAGGGATTTTACAAGATATCCCGGCTGGTACTGGAAAGGGGTCACAAACTGGAAATTGCCTGCTACAACGGCCCAACCTCGCTCGTTGCCGTGGGCACCTCCGCCGCCGTGGCCGCAGCTGAAGAGACACTTCGCAGGGAGCCGGGCCTTTCTGGGATCCGATTCCAGCGGCTCGCCACCAGTCACGGCTTCCACTCGGTGCTGGTCGACCCGATCCTGCCTGACCTGGCGGCCGTTGGCGCCTCCCTGACGTGGCACGAGCCGGCTATCCCGCTCTACACCTGCACCGCGGAGCCGCTGGGATCTGTAAAGGAGGGGTATGACGTTTGCCGACACGCGCGCGCGCCCGTCTTTTTCTCTGAAGCGGTCCAGAGAGTTGAGGACGCACTCGGCCCCTGTGCCTGGCTCGAAGCGGGCATCGATTCGCCCGTGATTAACATGGCCCGGCGAGCTGCCAAGGAGCCGGATGCCCACACATTCCAAGCCATGAAGACACCAACAAAGGGATCTTCCGTCCCTGCCAACGCCGTTGGAGAGGTTGTCGCATCCCTCTGGAGAAGCGGCGTGTTCCTGTCGCACTGGAGATTCCTTCCCGTGCCCAACGATGATAACCTCCCCGGGGCCAGGGAGTGCAAGCAGATCTGGCTACCGCCGTACCAGTTCCAGCGCACGCCGCATTGGCTGGACAACATTGACCGCGCAGCCGAGGCGTTCAAAACCGCCGCCGTTGCCTCAGTCCCTGAAACAAAACCACCACCGCCACCACCACTCGTCTCAAGAAAACCAAGCCTAAGCAATTCCCAACAAGGAGTCGCCGAGTTCACCATTAACACGCAGAGCCCACGCTTCCAGGAGCTCGTGGCCGGCCACGCGGTGCGCTCCCGCCCGCTCTGTCCGGCATCCGTCTACGCCGAGTGCGCGACCATGGCGGCGCAGCAGCTCCTCTCTGCACCAGGGAGTCAAGGGACTCAAGAGGGAATGGGGCTTGTCCTGGAACAGGTCCGCTTTCTTTCTCCCCTGGGCGCGTCACCACAAGGTGGAGGGGAGGTCACGCTGCGGTTGGAACAGACCAACAGCCTTGAGAGTGGTGATGGGAGTTCAAGGGCATGGACCTTCTCCATTAGCACCCACCAACAACAACAACCCAAAAGCAAACCTATCGTCCACGCCACAGGCCGCATCTCCCTCCCTTCATCCCCCACAAGTAGTACCAGTGAGCTAACAACCCTCGCCCGGCTGCTCACCACCTCCCTTTCCAACCTATCCACCTCTCCCGACGCAGACCGTTTGCAATCCACCCGAGCCTACACACTCTTTTCCCGCGTAGTCACATACGCGCCCTTTTTCCGCGGCATGTGCTGCGTAACCCTGCTCGATAAGACCGGCGAGGCCGCTGCGACAGTCGCCCTACCTCCCGGTGTACCCCAGCCTGGGAGAGAGGACGGTTCCCCTCAGGCTGCCTGGCGGACGTGTGATGCTGTGTTGGTGGATGCGTGGATTCAAGTTGCTGGGCTGCTGGTTAACAGTAATGATGATAATGAGGGGGAGGTGGCGGTCATGACTGGCCTGGATAGGGCTGTTATTTCCCCCGATGCATGCAGTTCTTCCAATGGTGATGAAGGGAAGGGGGAGAGGGAGATGAAAGTTTATGTCAAGGTGGATGGTGATGGTAGCAATGGAGATGGGGCTGGGAGGGGAGAAATTGTTGGGGATGTGGTTGTTTTTGACTCGAAATCGGAAGGGCGGCAGGGATCAAGAGTGGTGGCTGCGCTATGCGGGTGTCGGTTTGCACGGGTGCCTGTGGCCAAGCTCGAAATGATGCTGGATTTGGCTGGTTCCGGGTCCGGGGGAAGTATGATGAACTCGCGGGTGAAGGATGCTGCTGCTGCTGCTGCTGATGGCACCAGCTCGAGTACGCCCACCGAGGCGTCGGCCTCGTCGTTCAACCCGACTCCTGCGAGTACTCTGACTCCGGCCGAGTCCGGCAGCGCTGAGCATAGCTATGCGACGCTGAGAGAGATGATAGCCGGGTACACTGGGCTGGACAGCTCGGCGGTTCCCGCCAGCACAGCGCTCTCAGATCTCGGCCTGGATTCGCTGGCTTCGGTCGAGTTGGCCGAGCAACTCTCCTCCGTGTTTGGTGTTTCCGTTGACAGCAGCGATTTGCCTGCAAGCACCTTGGACGATCTCGCCCGGCATCTCGGTCACTCTCCGTCGGCAGGCGGTCAGCAGCATGCCATGTCACGAGAGTCGTCACCCTTTCCGCCAGCGTTAAGAAAAAATACGGCACCATCCCTTGACCTCGCTGGTGACCGTGCAAAGCTGCTGGGAATCTTGTCCGAGCTATCAGGGGCTAAGACCGAGGACATCACGCCCCAGCACGCGCTCGTCGACCTGGGCATTGACTCGCTCTCTCTGGTAGAGCTGCAAGAGGAGCTGAGAAGCAGTTTCTCGGCCAACCTTGGCGGTGTCGATGCGAGCTGCACGGTTCAGGACCTCATGACCCAGCTGGGCATTGCTGGGCCACCGACAAGCCAACGCAGCACTGAACCAGACGCGAGCAAGTTTTCCCCTGACGCCTCGACCGTCTCTGAGAATGACACGGCATGTCATCAAGAGGGAGAAATCACCCTGAGCAACCCCTTTGTCGCGCTGGAGTCGTCAGACGGCTGCTTCAACTCCTCGGCTACCATACGGGGGTTCAAGAATTACTGGCGAGATGTTGCGCCACTTCAAGACGAGCTGACGGTTGCCTACATAATCGAGGCCTTTTCTGCCCTTGGTGTCAGTTTCAGACACATCCCTCCCGGCGCCAGACTCCCATCTCTTTCAAATTCTGTGCTGGCGGACAAGTATGGCAAATTACTCGCAAGACTTTGGGAAATCCTGCAGCAGCGCGATATCGTCTCAGTGGACTCCGAAGGGCATCGGATCCGCGGGCCAGCCTACATCGATGACTGTATTCGCCGTATTGACGACCTCCGGGTCAGCTTGGTGAATCCATATTATGAATACATCCCAGAAGCCAACCTAATAAACCTCACCGGGCCGCGACTCGCCGACTGCCTAACCGGAAACACGGATCCCGTCCAGATCATGTTTGGCAGCGCCACCTCGCTGCAAATCATGGAAACCTACTACAGTCAGTCGCCCATGCTGTCGACAGCAACGCAACAGCTCGCCATCTTTCTCACAACGTATCTGAAGGACGCAGACACTCGGGGCCGACCCATCCGCATCCTAGAAGTCGGCGCCGGCACGGGTGGAACGACCAGGTGGCTCACAGAGGCTCTGCAAATTGCCAACATCCCGGTGCAGTACACCTTCACCGACATCTCCCCGAGCCTTGTGTCCAAAGCAAAAGCCAAATTCGCGCAGCAGCATCCCTGGATCGACTTCGCAGTGCTCGATCTGGAAAAGCCCATCCCAGCCCAGTTCAAGCACCGGTTCGACGTCGTGATCGGGACCAACTGCGTCCACGCGACCACCGACCGGGCAGCGACGTGCCAGCGTCTCCGGGACACCCTTGTGGTGAGTGGTGGCGTCCTGGTCCTGTCTGAGGTCACCCGCGTCGTGGACTGGTACGACATTGCCTTTGGCCTCTTGGACGGCTGGTGGGTGGCTGATCAGGGCAGGCGCTACCCCCTGCAGCCGGCAGAGTACTGGATGGACGCGTTCCGCAAGGCCGGGTTTGCGTCGGCGAGTTACTCGCGCGGTGACACGCCCGAGGCCAACACGCAGCGCCTGCTGGTGGCTTGTACCAAGGGCTGGCCTTGCTCTTATGCGGGGACGTACGATACTGAAATCGCCCGGCCGCTGGCAGTGGCAGGGAAGACGAACAAGATGGCATACCGTCTGCTGACCATGGTGTACAAAGAGGTGAATGGCGTCAAGATTCATGCCGATGTCTATTTCCCTTCCGAGCCGACAGGGAAGGCCATGCCAATAGGTAATGTCCCTTGACAGCAAATAAATCGCGTTGCTAACATAATGTCAGCACTGATGATCCACGGCGGGGGTTACATGACGCTCTCCCGCAAAGCAATCCCGCCGGCCGAGGTCCGCCAGCTGCTTGCGCACGGCTTCCTGCCCGTGAGCGTCGACTACCGGCTGTGCCCGGAGGTGGACATGGTCGAGGGCCCCATCGCCGACGTGTGCAGCGCCTACCGCTGGGCCAAGACCGACCTCCCTGAAGAGGCGGCCTTGTTCGGCCACGACGTGGACCCGACCCGCGTGGTGGCCGTCGGGTGGTCGACGGGCGGTCATCTGGCTGTCTCGCTGGGCTGGACCGCGAGGGAAGCCGGGTTGGAGCCTCCGAAGGCGGTGCTCAGCTTTTGTGCGCCTTATGATTTTGAGTCAGGCGGTAAGATTTTTCATCCGTAGGCAAATCTGCTGTGCTGATTCGAAGCTGACGGCATTGTTTGCCAGAGCTCGAATCGTCGCGTCCGAGTCTGACCTCCCTCCCGGATCGGAAACTGAAGCTGGAGAGCATCTTAGAGAGATTACAGTCCTCCCAACAAGTAAGCCCTCTCCAGCAGACCAGCCTTCAAACGGGTTGTCAAGAGTTCTGGAGTTCCTAACCAACCCCTTACTTACCTTGTACCTGCCAGATCACCGAACACCACCCTCCACAACCAACCACCACCCATGTCCCAAGCGACAACAACAACCTCACTTTCCTCCGCGCAGGCGACCCCCGCTCGGAACTAGTCCTATCCCTCTTTCAACAGGGCCAAGGGGGGATCGGCCTGTCCTTACTCCTCCACGGTCTCCACTCCACCGCCATCACTTCCAACCCTTCTTCAGTCAGAAGCACCGGCGGCAGCAGCAAACAGAGCATCATCGACGCCCTTCGCCACGCAGTCCCGTCTTCACAGCTAATCGCGCGAGTGAGCCCGCTAGCCCGGGTGCGTGCGGGTGCGTACCGTGTCCCCACCCACGTGGTGCACGGTACGGCCGACGCCGTCGCGCCCTGTGCTGCTGCCGAAAGGTTTGTCGGTGTGCTGAGGGAGAGCGGGGTGCGGTGTGGGTTTAGTAGAATTGTTGGAGGTGGGCATATGCATCTTTGCACCACTAGAAGTGCGGGTGGTGGTGGTGGTGATGATAATGAACAGGAGGACGAGGGGAGTCAGGCGAGTAGCAAAGAGTGGACAGAGGCGGTGGAGGGAGGGGTGAGGTTTTTGATGGAGGAGGTTCAGCTTGCTGGTTCATGTTGACTCTCGAGGACGACACGATATTGACCAGGGCAGGTATTGTTATGGAGTTCTTGATGTACCGGATGGATGAGTGGCAGGATTGTTAGGCAGTTATGTTTCCGGTTATGTTTCTCTTGAGATTTTTGGATTTCAATACTGATGTCGGGTTTCTTGACTTGTGTCGTCTTACCGTTTCCATAGGAAAGAGCTGTCCTGGTGTGCAAGGCTGCAAGCAACCATCCTCGAACCATTTGTCACCCGTGGCGCTAGCATGTGGCGCTGTGGCGCTACTTCGCCATTGTTGGCCCACAGCCGTCCGGGCACTGAATCACCGATCCGTTGATCGTTCCAGCCTTGGGCTTTGCCGCTCCACACCGCCAGCAGTCCAACACCAGTCCGGGGGCGGCGACACCCGCCGAGTCAATGCCATTGTGCTCGAAGCACACTTAGTGCACGATACCACGCACGATGGGGCGAATATGGCTCTTGCTTTTCCTAGTCGCGCTCCTGGCATCTTCTGCCAGTGCAGGTTAGTTTCCTTCCCAATCGGCATACTCCCCTTGCCTGCAGAAGTTGCTCTCAATCGAGAGACTGACACGCAGCCCAGCGGTCCCGACATTCTGCAAATGCACCTGCTTCAAAAACAGCACCATCATCCCTCTCGGCCCGCAGCACGACAACAATAACAACCCGGCGCCGCCGCCTCCCGCCTCATCATCAACCCCCTCCGATCCAAGTAGCACCACTCTCGAACCCGACACGGCTACCCCCGCTGCTGGCCGCTCCTCCTTCCCCTTCCTCGCCGCCCGCGAGGCTTCTACATCATGCAAACAATGCAACCGCGCCTTCTGCCTCAAGTACAACCTGCCCTTCTGCAAGGACGCCGAGGAAAAGGACATTGTCACGAGCTGTTTCCAGCGCGACAGCGCCAAGGACCAGATCATCGTCTGGGGGTTCATTCTCGGCACGGCGGGACTGCTCGGCTGGGCTGGGCTGAAGCGCGTCGTGGAGAAACAGCGTCAGCGGCAACAGCAGCCGCCTCGCGGGCTTGGTGGGGGAGGTAGGGAGGAGGTTATTGGTGGCCGCGGTGGTAATGGGAACGGTGATCATGATGGTCGAGGGGGTACACGGTTGTGGAGGCGGGGAGGAGGGCTGGCTGGTGGGAGGGGGGAGTATTTTCCCCTTGGGAGGGAGACGGATGGTGGGGATATTGCTGCCGCTTCTCGCGGGGCTGGATAGAAGGCATATACATAGGCATTTATGTGATGGGGTTTTGTCTTTCTGGCCGCGTTGGGTAGGTATGATTGTGTTCTGAGCTGTCTCGGCAAAGCCACGTGCGCTGAAGCAGTTGTATCGACAACACATGGACTCGGCGTGAACTTACTATTACCTGACCGTGGTGTGGTGTTGGCACCCTGCGTATGCGCCGAGCGGAGTTGAGGAAACAAAGTTCGGAATTAGGAAACTGCTTTTGTCTAGTCGAGCCAACTTTTATATGCCGTTCCTCATTGAGGATGCTCGCTCGGTATCACCCACCCAACTTTTGAGAACCTGCCCGTGAATTAACCTTTGAATAGCAACTTTGCCGCCAAACCCTCCTCACGTATCGTTTTTCTTGGCGGCCTTTCGTTGTCAATGAAACCCCTGATCCATCCAAAGAGGTGCACTACTCCTCCTCCAGGGGGGTCGTCTTGGGCTCGGCACCATTCGCCGTCCGTACATTAAGCTTCCTCCTCTCCCGGACCGCAGCTGCAAGGTCCTCGAGCACTTCGACAGTTGTCTCCCAGTCAATACAGGCGTCAGTGATGCTCACCCCCTTCTTGAGTGCCGCGGGACCCTCCGGGGGCACCTTCTGATTGCCTTCGTTGATGTTGGACTCGATCATCACACCAATGATGGCTGTCTCGCCTTCTCGGAGCTGGTCCGCCACGGCCTTTGCGACCTTGGGCTGGTTCCGGTGGTCCTTGTTCGAGTTGCCTGATCCAGTCAGTGACTCATCCCGAACGACATGTGCTTCGTGTAAACCCACCATGAGAGCAGTCAACCATAATTGCCAGCTTCTGGCCTTTCTTGATCAACGTCTCCTTCGCAGCCTGGATGCTCGCCTTGTCGTAGTTGGGCCCCTTTGTCCCGCCCCTCAGGATGACGAATCCATGCTCGTTGCCAGACGTCCGCGTGATGGCTGCCAGCCCCTGCTTCGTGACGCCCATGAAGTGGTGCTTGGCAGCCGCAGCGCCGATGGCGTCGATGGCAACGCCAAGGTTGCCGTCCGTCCCGTTCTTGAAGCCAACAGGGAAAGACAGGCCAGAGGCGAGTTCACGGTGGAGCTGGCTCTCGGTCGTCCTCGCTCCGATGGCGCCAACCGAAATGAAGTCGGCCAGGAACTGCGGCGAGATGGTGTCAAGCATCTCGCTAGCAATAGGCATGCCCGTTGACGTCAGGTCGCGGAAAAGCTGTCTTGATACGCGGAGGCCCTTGTTAATCTTGAAGGTTTGATCGATATCCGGGTCGTTGATGAGGCCCTTCCATCCCACCGTCGTCCGGGGCTTCTCGAGATAGGCACGCATCACGATGACCAGGTCGTCTGAAAGCTTGTCCGAGACAGCCTTTAGCCTGTGCGCGTACTCAATGGCCGTGGCAGGATCGTGGATAGAGCACGGCCCAACGATGACCAAAAGGCGGTCGTTCCGGCCCATGACCACGCCTACGGCCTCCCGTCTCCCCTTGACGACCGTCTGGAGGGACTCATCCGTCATGGGGATTTCTGAGATGAGCAGGGCTGGTGGAATGAGGGGATCCTGGCCCAACACTTTACGTGGGGTTAAAGAGAATTAGCAATAGCCATGAAAGGAAGTGATTCCATGGAAGGCGTGAATAAGAGGAACAAGGTGTGAACAGTTTTCACTGAAAGGCAACTGCAGTATCCAGGAGTGTCTTGATAAGCTACGAAAAATTCAGAGAATCGGCATACCTCTCATATCATCGGCCCGAAGGGGCGCCATCTCGGCTCCAGGCATTCTCGATAGGTTTCGAAAGGGTGAGAGAGGATAAAGGTTTATAGGTGAGCAGGGAGGTCGCGGGCGCCCTGCGTATATGGTTCGTGAGGCTTGTGCGAAAACACAGACGAATTTGTTTGTTGCAGGACTTTGAACTCGGCGGAGTGTGGAAAGCAGCGCCAGGTTGAAGCGGTATCGGCTAGGCACGTCGGTGGGGAGAGGATCAGTTTGCGCGGCCGAGGACAACAAAGGAACCCAATCTACGTCCAATTCAACAAGAAAAATGCACACTCAAAGTAAATGCAAGTAAAATAGGGGTTGAATGAAAAGTCAAGGTGGGGTGTTTGACGGGCGAGATGAAGTGGAATGGTTAATGACTCAGATGAGTTCCATATCCAGTTTACGGGGAGGGTTGGTCCGGCAGGGCGACCTGAGATCTCTGAAGGACCTGAATGTCTACGCTACCGTTCGACAAGAAAAGCAGCATTTGAGCAGATCTGCACAGCAAGCAGGAACATCAATCAATACCCTACTGACAGCAGGAAAAAGCAGGGAAAATGGTCGACCAAGATTTAGCGAATTGCACGCCTGGTGGTAAGCATTCGCTCTTTCTTGACTAATAACTTGGCCCTTTCACCCCTCCAACTTCATACCTTATTACACTCAATTCAACCATTCTTCAGCTGCGTTCTTCAGACATCAGTTGATATGGACGGCAGCAGAACAATCTTCGACCAAAACTGTCGTGGCACCGAATCACACGGCTGGTGTTGGTAAGCCCTCCGATCTTTTGAACTTTTCTGGCCGACTGCAGACAATCAGCAACCCCGGCTTGGCGGTTCCCCCAGGTGCATGTGGCCAAGTCTGGGAAGGGGATTCGACGAGATGCTCGGATGTGATTTTTTGGCTCAATACAGCTGGGGAACAAATAACCCTGAAGCTGTTCACTTACGGATAGGTATGGACATGAATAATTCTGCCTCTGTCATTTGTGGTTTTCTTTTTGAGATTCATGTCCATCTTGCCTCGTGTCATTGTTCCCTCTTTTAGACTCTAAGAGTTTGTGTCCTTCTTGGTGAATACAGGCTATCTCACCCTTTTGTGATTATTTGGTATCTTACTTATCTTAGATAGCTTTAGTGTTCACAGAGACGGGAATCCATGGTGTCTCGCCATCGTGTTGCCCGCAAACCTCTGAGATGCTTCAGGTTAACCTCCCAGGTCCACCTTAGCTGGCCACCCAGCGGCTGTTTCCTTGCCTGCCGGGATTACTACTCCCAATTATTGATGATTGACCGTATGCAAATGTGTGCTCAAGACTTGGAGTGCTGACGGCCAGTACGGCCTTTGAAGCAATTCTGAAACCGACCCTCCATCTTGTGGTCTTTCACCTGGCGAGCAGGTCTCCAATCTTGTTGGTGCACCGACCGATTCTCGGCCCAGGGAGCAGGAAGTCTCCACACTTCTCCCCCAAGAGCCCTGAACACACTGTTAGGGCCTCACGGGCCACTGGAGTAACTTACACCATTTCCGTAACCTTAGACGAAATACCTTACCGGACGAACATGAACTCAAACCTAGTAGTTAGTGCCTCTTCGTGATGATGGCATACCCGACGTAGCCTGCTGTAATTGTCTTGAATTCTTGCGTTGCTGGCCGAAGATGCTTCGAACGTTAAGGCTTCATACATACCAGGTACGGAGGATGGGGCCAAAAGTGTTCGTCGCCTTCCTCTAGCCAAGACTGCCAAGATCACAATACAGTGAGGTTCGCACAGTCCTGTCAGCCACCCACTGAAAGCCACCCTAATCAGCCGATTGACAGGTCAATCACTGGGTCAATCACAGGGCCACCTCAGTGCCCACTTCAGTAAAATTTGCAAGGAAGAACGCTACGTCCATAAAAATACAGTGCGTCCCTCTTCTCTCTGGCTTCTCATACGTTGACAGGCTTGGCACCAGCAGGAGGGTGACGAACACTTTTGGCCCCATCCTCCGTACTTTCTCTTTCTTGAGGTGGTTAACGTTGACTTAGCTCGGTCGCGTTGCCCTTGTCCAATTAGCTCTCGGCACCCATTAAGCCCCCACACTCCGAACCCCTGCCGCATCTGACGTCGCTGCCTGCCAATCGTTGATCGCCTTTCCAGCAGAAAGCGGTCTCTTTGGTGCAAACCCCACCGGCGGGCCCTAGCACCCGCGATTTGTCGGGTCTAACGGGCGTTCCCTTCTGTCACTTCACTGATGTATGTACCTTCGTATGCATAAGAGGTATAATGTTCCCGCACCCAATAGGCGGCCATCTCTCCATTTTCCAAGCGACTCTTCATGTGTATACACGATAGTCTTTGGAAACAGTGTCACCAGTGCTTTATCGTCTGGCGATTGGACAGGTTGCACAGCGCACGGCTACAGATGCCAAAGCCCTAGCTCCTTGGGATCGGGAAAGAGCCGACGGAGCTGTGACAGGGAGCTGACGGCCGACAGGCCAGCCTAGGCCAGCCCAGGTCTCCCCTCAGCCTCCGCTTCGTCGACCTTCCCTTCAACCGCAATAATCTTCTGAGCCGAACGTGCAGATCGATTGGAAGCGCCCAGAGGCCGATTGATCGAATTATCTCTGGCGAGCCTTGCCTCAACAAAGCGTCACCCCATCTCTTTTCTTTATTGCGAACAATCCGATTTCCGAAATACTTCCTCAGCACTCTGGCGCGGGCTACCATACAGTTCGAGGCGGCGGGATTCCCAGGTTTCTTAGTCCTCGCAAACCGGCAAGATGCTGTTCCACGAGGAATCTCCCGAGCAGCAGCGGAAGAGATGCAGGGAAGAAGATTACGCCGATATATCGGTTGGAGGCACTCTGGGGTTTACAGAACACAGAAGCGTAAGCATCCTGCCTATACTATCCAAGTGCGGCTGTTTGCGACTGCGCTCCGGATCTCAGGACGACCGGGGTTTCGGGTTCAGAAATGGCTGGACTGCCGGGGGCGTCAACTCGATCTGACTTGAGGCATAGAAACGACTACAATCATTACCCTTGAGGGGATCTCAGGCCTCGAAGCAATGGGCCAACCCGCCACCACTCCCTCCTTCTAACCCTACCTTTGCCATCCATGAACAGCCCCGGACGATTACACCGGTATCGTCGGAAACGGAAGAGCCGCCAGTGGAGCAGCATCTCTGGGCAGATGAACCCGAGCTTGTACCCGGGAGAGCAGCTGCTGCCGTGGCCTCCGAGGGCCTTGACACTGATATGGACATGATGGATACATCAGACGCAGTCTTGGATCGAGGCCAGGGCAAGGACGGGTCCGATGCCTTTCAGGCAAAGCTGAACGTGCCTAGTGTAACGGGCCGCATCCCTACACCGATCCACTGCAGCTTTGCTGCGCAAATACGAGGTAATAGCTGGAACGACCCTCACGGGGCAATGAGGCAGGGCGGCCCACTTGCAACGACACCTGAGGAACCCAATGCAATGGCGTTTAGCAGCAATGGACTGGTGGACATTACTGGCCAGTTTCCCCATGCGACGGGCAACGAGAGTGGACCAAGATTTTTGGAAGGTCAGGCAGCTGCCGCAGATGTCATGTCTGATTGGAACATGGTGCAACACAGGCGACTTCCCTCGCCCATCAGCGAGTGTGGCGGTGAGGATAGCCTGGAAAGCCCGAGGATGGTGCTAGATTCATCGCCTCAGCGCGGAGGGCACCTGAGTAGAGTCACCCACGAACACCCCCTGCTCGCCGGGCTCCCGCCGCGTGCCAGCTCAGCAGTAGAGGGAGGATATTCCCCGATCGGAGACAGCCCAACAGTTGAGAACCAGCTCGGCAACGCCATGGATGTTGAGGGTATTTCGACGCCTTCGCCGAAGAAGGGACACACTCGATCGAGACACACATTAAACTCGTGGACAGCGCTACAGCCAGGCATGACCCGGTCGTTCAGTATAGGATACCGAGCCGACTGTGAGAAATGCCGGATGAAAGTGCCCGGTCACTTTAATCACATCATCATCTCATAGGAGGGTGAACATTTCGGCGATTGAGAATCGTTGAACGCCGCAACCAACAGTGCAGCAACACTCGGGGAGCTACTCGCGCCTGCCATGAGCTATACCTCTGGAGGGGGGTGGGTCAGGAAACTGGTGTCTCTGGCTGGTAACCCATCTTGAGGGTTTCCTTGGGAATCATCATGCCCAAACCGCTCGTTTATCTGTGATGCGCAACTCGCTTCAGGAGTAGCGTGTCTGGGTGAGACTCTTTTGCTAGCCTTGAAGATTTGGAGTTAGGGGGCGATCCACGGTCTGAACAGACTCGGGCACATTGCTCATGAGTATTTGCCTGGTAATGGAATCGTTTTTTGGGAGTGCGTATAGGATAGGTATTCGGTGGCATTTACAGAAAGCACCCAGAAACACGGCAACACACAAGTTGCACGTTACAGCAAACCCAAGCTCAGAACATGGACCTGGCGGTACTGAAGAGCAATGCAATTGGTATACAACTACCTGGCGCATACCATTTCATTCATTGAGATACCTGCGTTAGCTGTTCGGCGGCACTATGATACCAAAAGACCAATCTCGGCTCGTCACCTCTTCGTTGCTCTGGACTGCGTACAGCTGTATACAGCCCATACCGAGACCAAAGCCCAAGCTAAAGCTCCACGGACTTGCTGGATGTTAAGGCACCTAGCTGGCAGAGCTCTTGTCTAGATATGTACAGATTCCGCGCCGAGTAATGCACCCTCCGATCTACACTAATATACAGTCTCCATGCCCATGTTGCTTCTCGCACCGTGGTGCTGGCCCGGCGCCCCGGCTACTCACTAAGGTGGATTTCAGGAGGCGAATATGCAGGAACCATCATAGCCTTCGGCTGATAGTACTCCAATCGTTGCACAGCAACACCAACTAACTGAGCCTCAATGTACCCACCCACTGCCAGGCACCTTGCAAGGTACAGGACATTCAGGTCGCCATTACCACCACCCCTTCTTAGGCGGCTCTTCCTGCCCTGTAGTGGTAGGGGCAGCAGCGGGCTTGTCCTGCTGCTGCTCGATCCCAACCCGATCCAGCGGCCCGCCCTGTCGTTGGTTCTGCTTCTCCTTCTCAAACGCCGCGTGCGCCTTCTGCTCGACGGCGCGCACAATGTCGCTGTTGCGGACGCCCGCGGCATCGTCCTCCTCGCTCAGGCTGCTGCTCTCCTCCTGCTTCTTGAGATTGGACGTCAGCCAGGCCCATAGGCCTGTCTTATGTGGCTGCTGCTGCGGCTGCTGTGAATCAGCGGTCTCCTGGCTGGGTTGTTGTTGTTGTCTCTCGCTTGTTGGCCACGAGACGGTTTCTGTTATCGACCGCCCCGACCCTGACGCTGCTGGTGAGCCCGCCGTCGCTGTCGCGGGGTTGGATGTGGATTTTGTGGCGGGTTCGGGCGTGCTGAGCACGCTGATGTTGGAGAAGAAGGATGTCTTGCGCCCGGATTCACGCTCCCGTTCGATCTGCTCCTCAACCAGGGCGATCTGCTCCTCGGTGGCCTTGCCCGTCATGTAGGCTATGCGGGCAGCCTCAAGACTGTCGGCCTCAAACTTCTTTTGCGCCTCGATCCATTCCCTAGTACGCTTCTTGTTGTACCGTATCATATCGTAGGCTGTGTAGACCGTTGCTACGGCGGCGACGCCTACCAGGATTCGTTAGCCTGATAAGGTACATTTTCCCCATTCAGTTGCCCCTATTGAAGACAGGAGGCTCAGTCGCAGACTGATGTCGTACTCACCCGTGAATATGACAAGGCCGAAGACTGTGATCCTGTGCGCCGAGTCGAACACCCGTCTGCCCACATCAACGATCTTGTCGAACTTTGAGATCTGAGCTTCCTTAGCCCTCCGGTGTGCAGCTCGTAACCGGGCTACCCTCTGCTCGGGGGTCTCTACGATCCCGGGGTCACCATCGCCGCCGCTGCCTGGAACTCCTCCGGGTTTGGACCGAGGGGACGCGAACCGGGGTATGGCCGTCTTGGAGCTCGCATGCGGCGTCGCTGCGGTAAATCGCGTCGCGTCCGAGACGCTGCGCGGAGCAGCAGTCACTGGCATAATTGGTCCGTCGAGATGTCCTGCGTTTGTGCCCTGTGTAATCGTCCGGGTCGGCAGGGTACCCTGATATTGGGGCTGGAATGAAAGCTGCCGAGACTTTTTCCTAGCCGAGCTCGAGCACACTGGAATCTCAGACCATCCAATCCAAGCGCCAAGCTATGGGAAGGTTTTTTGGAATTGAGCGACCCACGGAGCTTCCCGGCCTGCTGGCTACGTACTGCAGACAAGCCACAGCACCCCACTGTGCCAAGCACGTGGCTAGCCAATGCCTGCCGTGTCAGGCCCACTTAATTTCGCAGATGGAAATTTTGGCTGGAGCTGGTCCGTCCCGTCACCCGACGTGTCTTCGGGGAACGAAGAGGAAAGACATCAACCATACTCCCAATTGACCGCGAACAAAGATGCGGCGCTTATCCAGGTTGCGAGGGCAGGCTTCGGCAGGCTTTGCCAGCCAGCCCTCTATGCTCTCCAACGCTCTTCGGGCCCCGGCAGCGGCCATCATTTCAACCGCCAGCGGCAGCCGACACGACCTCGAACCTTCCCCCGTTCGAACACAAACCCGACATCTCTCCAACACCCCAGTCTCTCGCAGCACTAGCACCTCAATCGAACCGCAACCCGCCACTCTTCAAGACCAGCCACCCGTCACGTTAGTCTACCCGCAGGGCATCAGCGTGGCGCCGCCTCCGTCCGAGGTCACAGACCCGAGCTACAAGCCGGCCGACTCGGCCGAGGGGTTGGAGGAGGTGGGCGGGCTGGCCGACTGGTGGGATCAGCCGGGGCACTGGAGCTCTGCGTTCGCGCCGCGGGCGTTTGGCTGCGAAAACGACAACAACAAGGTGACGGACCCGTTTGTGCTCGAGGTGTTTACGCGGCGGGCGGTGGTCGAAGCGCTCGTGCTGGCCAACTACGCGGGCGCTGACGGCAAGCGGGTTGACCGCATCTTTTCGAGCGTCGGCGGCGCCGAGAGGCTGCGCAAGATTGTCGAGGTGGAGTTGGCCGCTTCTGAGGACGAAGGGAAACGCGGGGAAGTGACGCTCAAGAACTCGAAGGATTGGGTTAGGGTGTGGACGGTTCTGCGCTCGGTGGAGGAGATTGATAGGAAGGAACGGCAGAGGGCCGCGACCAAGGCGTGGCTGGAGCAACAGAAGAGGGAGAAATTGGCTAAGGAGGCCGAGGAGAAGGGAGAGGCGGTCGAAGCCACCCCCGAGCCGGCCACCCAGGCTCAGGCCGAGGCCCCGAAGGAGTCTAAGAACCACAGTGTCTCGCCAGATGCGGCGCAAGAGCTGGTCCGGTCTTGGGACAAGGGGTGGCGGAAGGCTGAGTTGAGAGATCCCGTGGTCAAGTACTTCGTAAGTTTGGAGAAGGATATGTGATTGATCTGCTAAGGAGGAATGCTGACACCAGAATCTACAGTTTGCCAAGCGGATCCAGCAACTAACGGGGCACCGCATCCCTGACGGAAAGCTGCACGGCATCAAGACAATCGACGGCCTCTTGAAGCAGCTCGTCGAACCGCCCAAGCCCAAGAAGCTCGCAGAACTGGTTGAGGCAAAGGATATGTTCAAGGACCTCCCCAACGTCAGGGTGTTCCCCAGGAGGGTCACGCCCATTGACAAGGAGAAGATGGTTGGCCGCTGGAAGATTATCGTCCGCGAGCTGGAGAAGCGCGAGTTGCCCGTCATTGGCACGGGCGACTACGGCGAGCCCATCGAGAAGAAGTGGATCGAGGGCAGAGTATGACCGGCCAGCAGGCTTCTGTGGGCTGTCTGGTACGATTGGACGGGGGCTCCCCCTGTGTATTATGTATTGTAGACAGTATTACTGTGTATACGGACTTTT
Organism: Canariomyces notabilis; assembly: GCF_033297395.1. Classification (NCBI taxonomy): domain Eukaryota; kingdom Fungi; phylum Ascomycota; class Sordariomycetes; order Sordariales; family Chaetomiaceae; genus Canariomyces; species Canariomyces notabilis. The sequence goes on from NW_027041839.1 coordinate 254,977, forward strand.
GTTCCCAATGAAGTCGCCATGTCCTCCTTGATTGCTGGCGGACACATGAGACGCCATTCCAGCACGCTCTGGCCGCTTGCATGTCCATTGTTCTCGGGCGTTCCTAGTAGGGTCCCTACAGAGCGCGCTTTCTCGAGATACAGCATCATGCTGTGCACCCTTCTCGAGTTGTGTTCAGGGTTGCTACGGGATGTTTGGGGTTGAAGGTTATCGGGATGCAATTGGAGGCAGCAATCTAGGAAGGTAGCAGTCAGTTCTATTTACTCTCACTAAGTGAGTAACCTAGAGCACTTGACGTCCTGAGCTTGAGGTGTGTAAGCCCTCATCGCATGTGTATGTATGTACTGTACATACATGCCATACATGCCTGCTGTTAGTGCGGCCAAAATTTTTGCTGTGAAATTTGCCCTCTCGACTACCCCTCTTAACAGAGTATGTCAACTCTGTACCTTATGTACTTGTACGGTACAATACTTCGCCGATGACAGGCAGTGCTTGCCCGTCGGGAGTTGCAGAAGGTGCGCGGCAGCCAGCTTGAACTTGGGTTTGGGACGAGATCCTGGACCGTAAGGAGAAAAGACTGTTTGCGCGGGGAGGTCTCTAACGCGGACTGGAAGCTAGCCTAATAAAACTCCGGTTTGTCTACAGCGCCCCGATTTGAGGTCTGCATGATTCCATTTTCATTGCCAACTCTTGTTAATCAGTTTACTCACAGATTGCTGGGCAAATTATTGCAACTAGAACACTGCAACTGGCCCTTCACAACAAAACGGTCACAACCAAACGGGACTTTGAACTGCGGGGAGAGAGGAAGAGTACCCAGATAAAGCTCGGTCTGCCCATGGAAGCCATGAACCGGACAGCGCCCAAAATAGCGGCACTCCTCTCCAGCCGAGGCAGCGCCGCTAATGGGCAAGATGAGACGGCCTGGCGTACTACTCAGCTAGAAGAAGCGCTCACTGACGTTCGGGACGAGAGCGTCGATGGTTTGGCTGAAGTGGTCCAGCAGCTTGCTGATGGGGCAAGGGATCGTCAGTTTGGCCCTTCAAACTTGTCCATGTTGATTAAGCCTTTATGTTGAGTTGAGTTGAGTTTCTAATCCGTTCTAGAGACCTGGAGGCTGCCAATTGGAGATTCAGGACTTTTACGGTTTATCCTGTCTGTTGGCGCTGCTGGGCAACAGGACCCTCGGCACCCCCTGATAAAGCAAACCCTGCGCTTCATCGCCAATGCTTGCGCTGACTGCGGTATGCAATGATGATAGCCCATACTATCAATCTCCCACTAAGTGCTTTGCAGATGAGAACCGGGCAAAAGTGGTTGAGTCCGGCTGTATTCACGGCTTCCTCATCGACTGCCTGAAGCATGATGCAGTCCTGCCCTTTGCCATAGCCGCCATATTGAACGTCTGTGTTGATTATGGTAAGGTAGTTAACGTTCCTTGACTGGGAACTGACGTTAACAAACCTTTATCAGACAAGGCTCAACTACAAGCCTCCGAGGCGGGGCTGAGCAAGATACTCGTCGATATCGTGTCTGGGGAACGGCTGTCATCATGCCAGGCGTCGCTCAGTCACATCATGACCATCTTAGAGTTGCTCTGTAACCAAGGTATGCATGTCTGGCTTAGTCTTGTTGGGATATTGCCTGGCTCACGAGAAGGGCCAGACACTGAACCGAAGCTCGCCAACCCCAACACGCCTGCCCTCCTTCTTGGTCTTGCCACCAGCGACAGATACCATGCCGACTTGAATGCATTCTTGGAAATCTGCACACCTGCGCTCGCCTACCTTACTTTCCAGGACTTTCAGCCGGTGCTCTTGGAGACAGGAAACTTTGAACTGCTGCAATTAGCATTTGATCAACTGTACCGGCGATTCGGTATCACAGAAGTGGACACAGACACCGTCAACCAGCTCAAGCAAGTCGGCAACACGTTTGTCGCCATCTTTGCGGACATCTCGGCGCTGCCTAGCTTCTCCAGTGTTTGCTCTCTCAACAGTAAAGCAACTAGAACCCTCATCGAGTGGCTGAGGCAAGCCCCAGACTTCCCTCAGCTCCAGACGGCAGCGTGTTTGTCACTGGGGAACCTCAGTCGCTCAGACGAGTCGAGCACAGCACTCTTGGAGCACGTCAAAGACTCCCTTTGCTCCATCCTTTACCGAGCTATCCCACCGCTCCCCTCCGCGCCCTCTCCCTCCCCTAACATCGCCCCCCCTCTCCAACTCACCCACGCCTCTCTAAGCTTCCTCAAGAACCTAGCCATTCCCACCGCCAACAAGGACCTGCTCGGTGCCGCCCTCCTCGACCCGTTCAACCCTCTCCTCCCTCGACTCTGGGGATCAACACGCACCCAACCACAGCTCCAGTTCGCCGCCACATCCCTGGCCCGACTCCTCCTCGTCAACTGCCCTTCCAACATCCGCCGCATATGCACGCCTCTCGGAGGAGAGGGCCAAAGCAGCAGCAGCCTTGCCCTGCTGACATCAACCGCCTTCTCAGCCGACGAAGAGCCCATCAAAATGGAAGCCGCCCGCGCCGTCAGCCTAGTCTGCCGCGCGCTGCACTCTTCAGAACCGGCCTCCTCCGAGATCCTCGATCCGTCATGGACGTGGGCATTACCCTCAACAAGCTCCGAATCGACCGCCACGCCCGCTCTCACTTCCTCCCCTTCCCAGTCATCGCCATCAAACCCACAGTCGAAACCGCAAACAAGAGCAGATGCCCGTGCGCGCTTCTATGCCGCCCACTCCGAGATGATCACCACCGCCCTGACCCTGCTGCTGACCCAGACGCGGTTTCCACCGGTGCGGTCCGGGGCCGTCTTTGTGCTGGCGCTCATGAGCCATACTTCGGCAGCCGGCGGTGGCCACGGCGCGCACATGGCGCTGCGGGTCCTGCAGTCCGGCGGAGGAGACAGGGCGTGGCGCGCGCTGGCAGAGATGATCACGGGTTCCGCGGAATTGCCAGACGAGGGGGCAGCAGCGGAGACAGGGAGGGAGCAGAATGACGATGACGGTGTAGCGACGCTGGTGACGGGCGCCGAGGAGCTGTCGCTCATGCCGCCGCAGCAGCAGCAGCAGCAGCAGCCAACGGGGAAACCGGCCGAGATGGACCGGGAGAATGCAATGGTGCTGATTGCCGAACTTTTGCGTAACTTCCCGGACGAGTTGGGCGGGATGAAGACGAGATTAGAGGCGGTGCTGGCCATAGGGGGCAAATTGGTTGCGCAGGCTAGAAACGGGGATCAAGAGCAGAAGACAGCTGCTTAGTGACAGAACGAACCAACTCCTGTCTCGAGCGGCCGCATTTGATCATTGTGAGCATAAAACCTCAATTAGCCCTAACACCATGGAACTCGCTTTTGGTCACCAGTTGTGCGTTTTCCTGTCCATGCATTTGCGAATGCTCTAGCAACTCCCTATGCTGCGTGTAATCGTTCTGAACCCTGCCCTGAATGAAGTCCCGAAACTACACGGCCATAGGAAAAAACCCACGTCCTCGACCAGGGCACCAGGGAAAGCGGAAAGCGAGACCAGACCAGCCAAACAAACACCGCCAGGAATCCCTTCCTACCCGACACCGCCAGAACCAAGACCCCTCGCCTATTTCTTGGCGGTCTCGGCCTCCGCCTTGTCCTTCGCACGCTTCTCCCGGACGCCCACCAGGCGGGCGTCTGACCTCGCCTTCCGGAGCGCCTTGTAGGCACCACCCTCGACGCCCTTGGGCATGTCGCTCTTGGAGATCTCGCTGAAACCGGGGGCAACCGGCTGCTCGACGCCGAACGTGGCACGGATGCTCTGTGTTGTCTCGGCGGTCTGCTGGTCCTTGGGGGTATCGCCCTTCTTGGGCTTGTTGGACTTGCGCGGGAAAACAATCAGGCGCGCCTTGTACTCCTTGAGGCGCTGGACGTTGATGGCGAGGGACTCCTCGGAAAGGTTCTGCCGGCGGGGGTCGACCGCAATGCCGATGGTGGGAGCGAGGAGCTTGGGGATGCCGGCAGCCTAGGTAGTACGCGTCAGAATAACACTGCCCTTTTTCCAAATCGAATCCTCCACTCAATTCCCCTCCCCGACCCGCTGGTTCGTACCTTGAGCTCAGCCAGCGAGAAGCCGCGGCCGAGACGTGTCCGGCGGTTGTACTTGATGGTGCTGCAAAATGCCGTTAGACTTTTCCTCCGCTGAATAGCACATATTCGGTGGTTACTAACGGGCATCGGACAATCGGCCGGAGCTTGTCGACGGGGCGGGGAGCGACGGCGGCAGCCTTCGCACGGCGGGCCAGACGGCGGGTGACCTTCTTGCCGGGCTATTTTTCCATCCACATGTCAGAACCAGGCCCTATCAACTCCCGTGCACTCCCATCGCGAAATGACGAACCTGGTCGAAGTGGCACCGCACACGCCGCTGCCAATCCTTGCGGAAGTCTGCAATTTCGAGTCAGCGCCTGTCTTCTTCGTAGTTGGCGGCCAGTGGCCCCTCGCGTCGCTATCGGGCGTTGCTCACGGTTGTTGGGAATCTGCTGGTTGTGCTTGATCGCCTACATGTGAAGATGCGTCAGTAAAAAGCTGTAGCAATCGAAAAGCAATCGCATCGCGCAATCGCTGCATTGACATGATACTCACCATTGTGCCGGTTGTGGATCAAGCCCCTCTGGTCCCTCTGATTGTCGAGAAGATTCACCGGTCGTGGAAGCAAATACAATTTGGAGGTCGCTCGGGCGCTTGGAGGAGCTCGGAAATTTTGGCAGGGCTTGGAAACCCTATGAAGGCGGTGGGGAATCTGATTCGCTCGCAGGAGCTGATGTGGGGCACGCCCATTTTGGTATGTTAGGAGTTCGGCTCGCTGCCAGCTGGCAAGGAGTTGATGCTCCAGCTTCAAAGAGCCCAACGCAGGTTCTCAAATTGACACCTTCAATGATGCGATTCTCCATGAGACTGTCAACTTCTGAAGCTGGCAGGCGACCGACATTACCCCCTCGCCCTCAGTTGAACAGGGCTTACAAGCTAGGTAAAACAGCAGACAATAGCTAACCCCATTGACTCCTGTCCAATTTCTGAACTTGATTGTGGCGAATGGTAACATCTCTTCTCGGCTGCCATTGTATTAGCGGATGTTGGTCCCGGCGAAACGGTCACTTATCAGCGAATATCTATCTGTGCCTTGACCTTGCCTTCAAATTGGAGATTCGGACCCGACCGAACAGTGTGCCCATTAGGAGGTGATATCGCTGCACTACTTTTGCATCAGCATCATTTATGGGAGCGTGGCTGCCGATGGGCCGTGGTCCTTGCGCAGCTCTCCTGAAGGGGGTTCCAGACCTTTGATGCCCCGTCCTGAGGTGACCAGTGTTTCTATAACCACATCTGCATTCATGGACATTTGGCTCTCCCAATCCGCTTGGGTTCCACACTAAGCAGCGGAATGCCTCTATAACGGAGCATCGAGTACATGTACGCAGTCCTTCTACGTTGTCCGCTACCGTCATGCACAGGCGTGACTCTCGAGGATTGAGCTCGGGAATCCGAAAACTCATAGAGGAATGGAACAGTGGCACAATGACGCGCCACTCCAGTCTAATGTCGAGACCACCCCCTTCTCCTTCGAGCAGTAAGTACGAATCCGTGATATGTTCCATGGGCGGTTTGACCAAGTGCGTGGCGCTTCTCCCAGCTGCTCAAAGACCAAACGAACGGCCCTCTAAATCATAACATCCAATGGCAAGATGGCCGAGCGGTCCAAGGCGCCAGGTTCAGGCCCACCTGAATTCCAAAATTCCTGGTCAGAGAAATCTGGCGCGAGTTCGAATCTCGCTCTTGTCAATCATTTTTTTTTCTTTTTCTTTTCTCACCCTCATCATGACTCCTTTCTCGAAGTGTTCGACGCATTCTATTACCCTGCCGGGAAGTGGGAGCTCACGCATTTGTATCCGACTGGAGAGTATGAGCAGGACAAACTGCTTCATCTCTGCTGCTCTCTCGAGAAGACGCTTACTGATATACCGTATTTATGGGCTTGAGCCTCGAAGTCTGGATAACTATTGACATCAATCAGTGCAATGACCGTAAAGTAATATCTGACGACCTGCTCAGTTCTCTCAATGCTCTATATGACAACTACATAATTGGTCGAGTTTAATGGAGTATGGGAGATGGCGTCCATAACTCATATCTGGCACGAGCTCAAAGGAGACTACCCTCCAAGTTCCTGATGATCGTTTCTTGGATCACAAAGGCGGCAGTGTTTCACCGCACCGCCTCGCTTCACTGGAAAGACTCGCCAAAAGCGTTCAACTACATACTGGTTCACAGCCGCTTCTTGTGCTAGTTCACAAGCCGAACACCAGGCATTCGAAACCCATTGATGAGCCCGCTCTCATGATCCCTCGTCACCCCGCCTCCCAGCACGCGCCCGCCACTCCGTTTAGGCAGTCTGCCCAACATCCTGGCAACCAAATCATAATTCCCAAAGAACCGGTGCACTCTCACATCCTCTCCCTCACCGCCGTCAACCAACCCGTGTCCAAGTGTCACCGCCCACATGCCATCAACCAAGATCGCATGCGCCTCGGCGTCGTCATCCCTTTCCAACAAGACCGAGTACACGCTCCCCGTATACCTCGCCGACCTCTTGGCCACGTCGGCCGGAAACCTCCACGCTCCGTCGATGAAAACCGGATGCCACGGCGTGACCCACAGTCCGGCGTTCACACCCCCTTTTGCTGACGACCCAGCACCAGAGCCACCAACAAGACATATGCCTGCCCTGCGAACCGCCGTCCTGAGCACAGTAACAACCCTCCTCGGGCCCCTGGGCGTCAGGACCGACATGCCCCGCCTGAGCCGGCCAACCCTAACCAACGACCCCTTTTCCTTGCCATTCATGATGCCCCCCGCAAGCGCGACCATGGCACACCCGGCAAAACAGGCGCCATTGGGATCATTATAGTACTTCATTGACAACTGCCTGCCAATACTGCTATGACCAATACCCACGAGGCCGATGACACCACCAGGCCGCCTGTGCCTGCAGGCATCCCGCAACACAAAATCATCATGGGCACCTTGAGCACCGGGCAGAAGGCTGGGCGTGGGCGCGGGAAGCGCGTCAAAGGCCCGGTCCAGGCGGTCGCGGCACGCGATAAACAGCGGGCTGTCGGCGCCGTAGATGCGGGGGCCGGCATCCTTGAAGGAGTTGCACACCTGCCGCGCGTGCGCGCCCGCCAGACTGGGAAGGTAATGACGCCCCCAGCGGGTGTAATAGGTCCCGTTGGTGAGGCCCAGCGCGATCTGGCCGGTCCATTCCTCGGGATTGGGGGTGGCGGTGGTGACGGCGGTAAAGGGAATGGTGGAGCCGCACAGGTCATAAAACAGCGAGCGGCAGCCCTCGTGGCAAGACAGGAACTTTGCGTTGAAGGCTGGGAGGCTGCGGGCGAGGGACTTGAGCTGTACCCTGATCAGGAGGTCGGGTGGTAGGGGATGGAACGTGTCATGCTCGCCGTTTGGTTTCAATGGGAAGAGGGAGGAGAGGAAGGAGATGAGGGCCGAGCGGGAAACGTGGTAGGCTATTTCGGCCGGGTCAAGGGGAGGGTGGGAACCAAGGATGTTTTGGTGGGTGACGGCTGAGTGTATGGTTGGAGTGAAGTGCTGGTATTCAAGGATAGCGGTCACGATGGGTTCGGGCCGAGCACCAGCTTCCAATTTGAGGGAGGCCTTGCCGGTGCCCCCGTAGCGGAGGTAGATGTCCCGAGACTGTCCGTACTGTAAGTTGCCGAGCAGGATGGTAAGCTGGCTGAGGGTCTGCGGCACGTCTCCGCCTAGCTTTACAGGCGCTTGCTTTTCGACACTATCGCCCGTAGTCTCTTCGAGATCCAGGAAGCTTGGGTACGTCAGCCGTAAGGTGGCTTTGTTTGCAAAGGTAGATTGGAGGTTGGCTACGGCGTGAATGAATGCCGTGCCCTGCCGGGTGTCAGAATTAAATATCTTGGCAGTCAAGAATGGTAGTGGTTGCCTGGACGTACAATCATGCCGGCATCAGGAATGAACGAATAGTTACCCCCGCTAACAGCGGCAATCGACTTTAACAAGCCTGATCGCAAGCTGTAGCCGAATCCAAATGTATGGATGGTAGCTGGCAGTGACTCCATGGTCCGGAGCATGGGGATGTATCCTTGATGAGGGCAACTGAGAGTAGCCAATGTTTAGTTAACATCCCGTACAAAAGTGTAGCAGCTGACCACCCACCAAAAGTTTGGCGCACCGTCGGTCAGAACGAGTAGGGCTGGCACCCTCCCATCAGAACCTGCCTCGGCCTCACCAAACAGGCCGAGGCCGTCGCGGATGCCGTGCCACAGATTTGTTGCTGTGAGCGGGCGCATTTCGTCTATCCTCATAAGTGTCATCGCCTTGTTGAAGGTAGTCATTGGTATGAGTGGTTGGAGAACCTATTGATCGGTATCCAAGTCAGTCCCGTTCTAATCTCCCTGCTTCCACATTTTCTGGTGTACAATGACAGTAATCAGGGAAATGGATACCAACCTTGCTGCCGCTGGCAAATGTCACAATTCCCAGGCGGTCCCTCGAATCCAACGTCTCCACAATGGTCCGAGCCGCATGCTTCACAAGATCGAGGACTGACAGGCCAAAGTCCTCCTGTGCTTCGCCCGCCAACTCAGGCACAGGTGCAGAAGCTCCCATGCTGCCCGAAACGTCGATGCATAGAACAATGTCGCAAGGAACATGGCCCAGCTGGTGATCTTTCGGTTCTTTAGGAGGCTGAATCTTGATGAGGAGCCCATCTTCGGATGGGAGCGGGTGTAGCTGAATCAGGGGTGTTAGCAGAGCTTTATTTTGTTTCTTGCTCGAGACATCGCCGCCGTCATCCGAGCCGACATCGCTGGAAAACTTCAAGAGAACCATAGTCGAGTGTGTGCTGAGCAGCTCAGTCTCTGGGAAGAAGGACGAACATACGGTACGTTAGGGCATAAATAGTCCTTCGTGGGCCTCCCTTTCTGGAGGCCCGACTATTCCAGGCATAATATCTTGCTTGTGCATCTCCATCGAAGGAACTTTCGTATGAGGCGCTGTGCACCAACGAGGTAACCGACTTGACCGTTGACCCCAGTTCCATCAAGCATTAGCCCTGCGATCGAGATCGAAGAAGAGAAAAGGAGTATAAGGGAGCCTGTCATCCTCGTATTTGTTGCCATGTTGGGCAGGCTACCGCAAGAGTCAGCCCGTAGGCGTCTGTACGAGGCTGATTTTGAGGTTCGATGCGCTTGCGGTACCCAGTTGTTTCTCGCTCCGACGTCGCTAGTGGGAGCACTGAACGCCAGGCACCCCACAACTCTCCACTTCAGCGGCGGTTCAGTGGGTCCCGAATTCAGCCTTGCAGGCGCCTTGTGAAACCCCTGAAGCGCCCCCACAGGCCGGAAACCCCCGCAGGCAGGTGCATCTGATGTCATGCGGGGCTAGAGCCGGAGAATACCGCGAGCCTTCCCCGGAATATAAGTTATCAAATGCCTAAACCTCATGGATTTATCTCATTGGAGAGGGACAGATGCCTCATCTAATCGGACTGCGATGATAGGCTACGTGCAATCTTCGATCGCCCCCAAGCTAATGCATGTAGGGCAGACCTGAGCCACGAACGGTCGGTTGTTCTCACGATTTTCAGCACATCCCACCTACAGACTAAGCCAAAGGGTTCGTGCATGCAAGCTAAGATGAGCCGGACGGACTGGGATGAGACGACGGCCTCACCTGTCATTCGTTATCCAAAACCTGGCGGCCGAAATGTCTCGTGCACTTGAAGCGAACCATAACTTCGCCACGAAAAGGCAACAAGCTCCCGTTGACCACCTCCAAGTAGCGTAGCTATATCTTACGACACCTCCCCCGCCGTACCCTCTTTATTCGTCCTTCCCACTCAAACCGCCATCGCTGCCATCCAGCGTAACTTCTACCACACCATCAGGCCCTGCAGACCATCCACTTCCGTCACTTGTGGACATCAACGAGCTCATAACACGTCGATCCAGCTGCAAAATGCCTGCCTACCAGCCTCGCTGCTGCCAGTGCGGAGCTATTCTCGTCATCAGCAACTCGTGCTCCCACTGCCGTCACAGCCAATGCACCGAGTGCATGTAAGCTCGGGTGCTTCCTCAACGACTCATCTTCAAAATATATTCTTCACTGGCCGACTTCTGCTTCTCGAATCACCAACTTCAAGTGCTGCCCGGCCATCTCGATGGCATAGAGCGTCCCGTCCGTCCGTAACAAGCCCAACGACATCGCTTCAGTTCCACCATTCGCCGTCGAGGCTGGTCTTGCCATCTCATAACGATCCATCTTGATTTCGTCTTCGGAAACACGAATCTCGACAAAGGGACAAAAGATTGTTACTTGACTGTTTGTCTTGAACTTGGGTTCCATCATCTTGAAGAGAACTGATCCGGCTCTCTTGATCGAGACTGAGCGGTTAGATCTGAGGGTTCAGTGTGGGTCGGGCAAATCTGCGGAAGCTTTGTCTTGAGTATGTACATTTACCAGCACGGCACAATCAGATGCTGCTGTGCTTGTTCGCTTACTGTTTCAACCTGCCCTGAAGAGGGCACTTTGTATCAGAATTGTCGGCGACATTGATGTATGACATGGGCAACCAGAGTATTTGACGGTGGATCTTCAACGGTTGAGCGAATGGTAAGGGTCAAGGGCTCATCGGTTTGTCAATTACTTTGAGTTCCTTGACCGAGTGCAATGAAGAGTTTATTGTTTCAGTCCGAGTTGGGTTTGGATGAAAGTTGGCAGCCGTCTGAATATCCGAGGTATCAACCAGCAACACTAGGTACTGGGGACCAGCAACACTAGGTACTGGGGCTTGCTTTCCTAATCACCTAAGGCGAGAGATACCTCGAGAGGCATGTTCATCGAAAGTAAAGGGTTGCCTCCGCTAAAATCGATACCAATACAACCAAGAGGCCATCGTCGCCTTGCTATAAAGTCACGTCTCTCGTCGTCTGCGTTCCATTCCTAGCTACGCTCATCGAAGAGGACATCCAAGGCACCTCCTACCCCCCTGAAGACTCTGGGTCGTCTTTGGCTGGGCCCTACCGCCCTGATCTTGCAATTCGAGGTTGCAACCTTCTTCGCAGATTTCCTTCATAATCTTTTAAGGTATTGCTGGACCTTAATCTTTCAGGAAGGCAGGAACCGGTTGCAGCAGTCAAAATAAAATCACCCTTTTCTACCTCACCGAGCCAACCATTCTTTCAACAACCACATCCTCGCCGTCAGAGGCTCCTAAAAAATTGCCTTCTTGGTTCCTCTCAAAACTCATCAGCAATCAATACGCCGACGCAAAGCCATGGCTCGAAAACAGAGCGCGAATTCTGGCAACAAGCGTTCGGGTTCCCAGCCTGACATTCAGTTTTTCTGGCACTCGCCCGTTGATGACCCGACGGTACGCATCAACCTGCTCGAGGAAGCGCTGGAAAAAGCTGTTCAACACTCTCCTGAGGTAGCGAATCTCGTTAGAGATTTCGTTAACAACACCGGGGAAACTACTGTCGACGGTGATAAATCTACCACGGGCATCGACGACCTTCGCAAGTGGCTTGATGAAATCGGTGAGTAGCTAACAAATTCTGAGCACCTTCATAATGCCTATCACTGTCTAATACTTCATAGAAACCCTTAAGACTGAGAGACTGGACTTTGAGGTCCATGTCGGCATCCAGGGAGCGACCGGGGCGGGCAAAAGCTCTCTGCTGAGCACACTCCTTGGCCACAGGGACCTCCTGCCTTCTAACAATGCAGAGGCGGCGACAGCGAGCATTTGCCGGGTCTCATATAATCATAGTGATGATCCAGCAAAGGCTTTTCACGCCCAAATTGCCTTCCGCTCTCGTCGAAACCTCAGAAAGGAACTCGATGACTTTTTTGAGAGCGTGAAGGAGCGCGACCGGCCCTTGCATCTTGACAGCACCAACGATGACGATGAGTATGCAGAAGAGGAGCAGCGAGCAAAAGCAATTGAGGAACTTAACGATCACATTAAAGATGTGGCAGACAAGATCAAGGCGGTCTGGGGTCACACAATTGACCAATTAACCAAGATGTCGACGGAGGAGCTCCTGGCTCCAGACGACCCCAGCACGAAGTTGCTGGGCACAACCAAGTCAATATATGCGTCCGACAACGGGACTTTTGCCAAGGAGATAAAACCCTTCCTTGACTCAACGGTCCATGAAGTCAAAGGAAAGTCGGGAGCCATGACACGGGCCATGGCAGTTTGGCCTCTGATTGATCACGTAAACATCTACGTCAAAGCCGACATACTCAAGGGCGGCCTTGTCCTTGTAGATCTTCCCGGTTTGTCCGATATTGTGGAGAGCCGCGCAGCCGTTGCGAGGAAATATTCCCAGAACCTCGCTGTCACCGCCATTGTGACTCCCTGCGTTCGGGCGGCTGACGAAAGGACTGCCGTCAGTCTGATGACGGAAAATCAGGAACTTTCTATGCGGATGGATGGGAAATTTGACGGCCGCAGCTTCTGCGTCGTCCTTTCCAAAGCAGACGACATCGACCCTGTTATTATTGCGAAAAACATGGGATGGGACGAGCGGCTCCAGGCAATCAAACAGCTCGATCATGAATTGAACAAGAGTTCAAAACTCAAGGAGGATTGGAAGAAGCAAGAGAAACAGCTCCAGAAAGCTACGAAACAGGCGAAGGACAAAGCTGAGAGAGGTGAACTACAGAAAAAGCTAAAACACCTCCGCAAGTTGGTGCGAAAGGACAAGAAAACAGCAGGTCGAAAGGAAAAAGCAGTACCACGTTCAGTGCGGCAGCCTATCTCACGACGCCATACAGACTCGCAACAGAATCCTCAAGGAGCGTATTCTTGATCATCTTCAGCAGCGCCATAACTCTTTTCTCACCAAGTCACCGGACGCCCCATCCGATTTCATTGCTGCCAAAATTTTCCCCGTAAGCACCAAGGCCTACTGGAGCTTGTGTGGAGGTGAAGGGGGTGCAAAGCCCGTTGACGGCTTTCCAACCACTCTTTACACTGGCATCCCGGCCCTCGCTAGCTGGCTTCGCAATGCGACAATCCCACACCGGGAGCGCAACGTTCTCTCCCTCCTGCATCGGTACCGTATCCTCCTTGACAATGTTCAAACTTGGTCCGACAAGGAGTGCGAGGCGGTCAAGGTTCAATACAGCCTGGAGGAAATCAAGAATGAGGTCCTCGAGCCTACCTCTCATGAACTTCTTCAGGTACGTCAAGTCTCGAGTCATTTGATTCCTATGTTTCACCCGTCTCAGAATGCTAACTTTCCTCCCTCAGGCTCTCGATAAATACGGTAAAACGCTGAACAAGAAGGTCATCGAGTGCGATCCGCTCAAGCACAAGCGAAAGGCCTTGAATCAATGCATGGAGCACTGTAAAGCCAGAGTCGAAGGCTGGGCACTCAAGAACCCAGGCAATGAGAAATCGATCGTCAAAATGCACAGCTTGACATTTGCCGCTATTCTGAGACGCAAAGGCGGCAAGTTCCTGAGCCGTACTGGCGGCGGCAAGATTGAATACCAATGGATGGAAGATATGCAAGTGTCTCCCGCTATGAATTACTTGTGCAGCTAGGGTGCTAACATATGTTATTGTTCATTCAGGGCTACGGCATTCAAGAGCCAAATTGCTGGTACCTGGATCAAGGAACTTCATGGGAGAATACCAGAGCTAAAGGAGCCTGCTCGAAACCAGATCGACAAGATTTGGGACAAACATATGAAGACATTGACAGCACGCTTGACGGAATTGCTTCCAGAAGCGGAGGCTTATTTTCCTGGAGCGTTCTGGAAGCCTTGTGTCGATCAAGGAGGAGATTATGGACTTGGTTGGAGATGCTCTGACCAACATCTCGCGGGTTTCCGCTGAAGTCCATCCCGCTCTAAGAGAGCGGATGGCCCAGAAATGGGAGCCTGGCTTCAAGGGTGCGCTTAAGGTACCAGGTGAGTATCTCGACAGCATTCATGCACTGCAGAACAACGAAGACATCTATATATGTCGCTAACAGTCATTGCAGGAGGGCGAGGAGCAACCAAGAGGCGCCATGAATTCCTAGTGAAATTCTCAGATAAGGCCAAAGGCAAAATCTACGGCGAGTCAGTTCGCGAAATGGAGGAGGAACTTAAAGCCCAGTTCGAAAAGTTTCCCCCTGCGCTTAAGCTGCATGGAACCGGGGTCTCGACAGACTGCGGACCCAATTCGGCCACCTGGTCAGCAAAGTCTTCAAGGCCACAAACCAGCACTCAGATGGCTCTTATGACGCAGACGCCATCATATCTAACAGGGCCGCCCTTCAAAGCCAGGTTCGGAGAGCTCTGGCAAAATGGATAGCCGCCTGGGTTGCGACGGACCAAGAAATGGATATGGCCCCGAGCACCGATATCCCACTGGAGTACCAGGGCCCTGAAAAGGATTCAAGCTGGTCGGACTCGGACAGTAGCAGTGTTGAGTCTGGGTCGGAGTCTGACAGCGACCCATGATTGATATCGAGTCTGAGGTTGAATTCAAAGTTTGGGATCTTGCGAACTGCGGTTGTCATCTTGATTAGAAACTAGCTACAGACGGATCTAAGGTGGTCACGGTTGAGTGGGGGCACTGGGGGATGGTTGAACATTACTGCGAGACTTTCCATGGACATGATTCTTCCCGGTAACACGACACAGGAGGCATGGGACCTGATCATTACATACACACTTATTGGTCCTGATTTCTCATCTACATGAACACACTACTTGCACAAGTCCCAGTGGCTGCTTTGTCAAGAATGCGTGACTGATGTCGAACCGTGACAGCATCGGACCTTACAGAGTTCTCGTTGTAGAACACAGACGGTGGAACGGTGTGTAGGTATGACTTTGACACTTACTAGTAGTTACAAGTCTCACTGTTATAATTGGTCAACAGGGGGCGGAACGGCATGGACTAGGATAGAGAGCGGGTGTGCATCAACGCATGGGTATAGCCTGGCTCTCAGAGAGACAATGTAGGTCACTTCTGTTTGCTGATACTAGTACTGTTCAAGTGAGTTCCTGGAGGCCTTATCTACAGGTAGGCACATGGCTTGGAGACAGGGTTGATTGTGCATGTTTGAGGGTCCAATGCACATGTAGGCAGGGCGAGGCTCGGAGCTGCTGCGATTGATGGTTGATGAATGGTACCTGATGCTGGTGTGATGTAAGCCAAACGTCCGGAGAGATGTTGACTGCCAGTGACTATTCCTAATCGCCAAGCTCAAAGAGATATAATGCCGGGCGAATAGCCGAGAGGTCGAAAATGGTCGACCTCTTGCTCCCAATCCCATTGTCTTGCGCGTATCTCACATTGGTTTCATTGAAGGCCTCGACGGGGAAAAGCCACATGCCGATAGCCGTCCTAGGCACAGTGTCCAGGGTCCCGGAGTTGGTTGCATCGCCCATGGTGCCGCTGCGCCCCGGACTAATGAAGGGCCCTGGATTGTCGGAAGCCTCTCCAATATGGGGGTATTGTTCGGCCCAAACTTTAGCCTCCCAGCCCAGGTGTCGCAGCAGCGCCGCCCGCGACCACTTACACAACTTCAGAGTCCTGAATAGCACTCGATTTTCAGGTTCCTCATCCTCAAGTTCCCATCGAAGGGTCGGGCTTATGTAGAGATGGAACCCATCGTCGTTTGCGCGCTCCCGGATTCCGAATTGCTCCTCTAGTTTCTTCCAACTCGAGGCGATCAGGTAGGGGTTCTCTGTGAAGTTGACCATGAAGTTGTCCATCTCGACACCCGGTCTCGGGTCCGTCTCAAACCAGTCGAACGCACCTACGGGGATGCCCCGCCTCCTGAGTGGATGGGTCCATGCAAAATGAGGGTGTATAGCTAGGTCCCCTGGAGGGCTAAACGTAAAATCCCTCGTACCCTCTGGTGACCTGAACGGGATGTTGCAGACGACGGAGCGAAGACCACTACGTAGGATGGCGGAAAAGGATGTGACTGCGACGGGGTGAATTAAGTCCAGAGTGAAGGGCTCTATTCTTGGGCGATCTCTGATTTCATAGTTGAAGCACCAATAGTCCTCATGGTCGAAAAGCGAATGCGTAGACGAACCAGGCAGGATGAGATTGGCGAGCCTTGTTGTAGTTCAGACTTAAGTACTCGACAGACTCAAAGACGGAAAGGAAAGGAAAGGAAAGGAGAAAGTCACACACCCTTTGTGCCTAGGGTCGTAAGCTCTGATGTCGCATAGGAAGTCGATGGTTATAGCCCCAGCTCGGGACGTGTATCTATTGCCCCGCAGCACAAACACCTCTTGGACAGAGACGACATCGAACTCGGGGTTCAAATAGAGCAACTGCTTTCCATCGAGGCCGGGAAAGGGCAGATGAATACGGTAGAAATCCAGCGCGGTCTGCCTCGACTCTGCATTGACCCAGAGGAGCGGGTTCAAAGAGGCGGCGAAGCCATTATCGTCAATGAGAATCTTGTAGCGGCGCCCGCTGACAAGGTTGCCCAGAGAGTTACGCTCTCTGTAGTATCGGGATTTGATGAGGTCTGCGAGGCGGCCGGGGTCATCGGGGTACGTGGAGGCGTCGTCGTCGTCGGGCGGATACAGCGAAACCTCAATCATGCGGTGCCGGCGAAGGAAATGCATCCAAATCTTCAAGCGAAGTTCGGCGGGGAGTCGAGGAAACGGGGCCCATACATCGCAGCTGGGTACGAGCCTCGCGGCGCGGCCAAAGTGTACGTCGTTGAAGAGTCTTGTGTCTATTTCGAGACCCTGAAAGTCAGCAAGAACCACCTGCTCCGATGTATCTGTGCTCCCGGTATGACTTGTTGCGTCAGCTTGGTCCATGGCAATGATAGACAGAGTCCAAGACTCTAGGGCAATGCGGTGGTAGGCAGTTGACTGAAGGGGTTAGGCTTGAAGCAGGAAGCAAGACTGAGGGACACGTTTTCACTATGGGATACTCGGTACATCAGAACGTAACAACCGTAAGTTGGTGGATTCCTTTTATAAGATTGTACGCCGTAGGATTCATGTACATACAGCACCTGCATCTCAAGCAATGCCCTGTTGTACTCGCTGAATCCTACGTTCGTAGATAACTAAAAACGGATGGAGCGTTAACTAGTAATACCTAGGTGATTACGGAGTAGATGCGAGGTCATCAAAGAGACTGTGTGACCGCTGTAAAAAGACTGTGTCTTCGCTCCACTGCAATATTCCGCTGGCACCAACAGACCAACTCTGTCCGTTGGAACTCGGCACGAGCTTCAGACATGTTCACTCAAAGGCCAGTATCTAGCCGCAAATTTGCACTGGGAAGACTGCGTGACGCTTGAATTGAACTCAATTATGCAACCTGCTGGCCTTGGGATGAATTGCTACGAAAACGCAGGTTTACCGACATGAAGAATATTGCCGCCTCAGACCGCCCGCCCTCGCCCTCGCTCCCCGCCCCCACCCTTCCTCGCTGTTGCCTATTATACGCGGCACTCTAACCATTTACAACACAATCGCGCCACGACAGTGACTTGCTCGTTTTATATGATTTGTTGAAATGATGTCTACTCCGGCAGGACTCGATGCATCCAAGCGGCCGCTAAATAAGAGACGGGAGAACGGAAGGACTAGCCAACAGGCATCTTGACAGTGACCGCCGGGCGACGAAGGCACGGTAGGATCAACAAACGGATACAACGGATATGCGCTGTGTAACCCTGTTGGTGCGGATGTCCTCTTCGACTCCTGGGTCTTGAGTGTTCAAAATCATGATAAAAAGACTACTTTCCAGGGCGAAGACGAGCTTCTGGTTTTGGTTGATCTCAGCTGTTTCCTGCCCGAGGTGCTCGTACTTCAGCCTATATATAGTATTCAGTCTGTTGTTGTTCAGTTTCCCGCCCCAGCAGCCACTCAGCACAGCATTCTCATCATGGGAATCTACAACAAACTTCCCGATGATCTCCACGAAGTGGATGTCGTTATTGCAGGCGGTAAGTACTACTAATGTACATGATCCCCATCCATCACTGTATATTATGCCAAGGTGATGGACAATGTCTAATTCTCGACTTACTGACTGCCTCCTCTCTTGTATCGTTAAGGCGGCACGACTGCCTGCGTCGTCGCCTCACGGCTGGCGGCTGCATACCCTGACCTGTCCATCCTCATGGTTGAGGGCGGCCAGAACAATGCCGACAACCCACTGATCGCGCATCCTGCCTATTTCCTGGCGCACCTTGCACCCGGCAGCACGACCAATCTCTTCTACAAGACCAACAAGTCTGCCGCCGTGGCAGACCGCGAGCTCATCCTGCCGTCGGGCGGCGTCCTCGGGGGCGGCTCGTCGACGAATTTCATGATGTACAGCCGGGCGCAGAAGTCCGACTTTGATGCTTGGGGCGTTCCGGGATGGTCGGGCAAGGAAATGTTGTCGTATATGAAGAAGGTAGTTCCTTCCCATCGCTGTCCTCCCCACGAGTCTTTCAAACGGGGTAGTGACTAATTGTGAAACAGGCCGAGACCTACCACGGCAAGGACGAGAAGGGGATCCATGGTCATGATGGCCCCATTCACGTCTCCCGCGGCACTTACCATTCCAAGAGGGTCGAAGACGAATTTATCGCTTCGGCGGCTAAGGTAGGCTGGCATGAAGTTAAGGACGTGCAGGACATGGAGACCGTGAACGCCGTTGGACGTGCGTACCGCTACATCTCCCCAGATGGCAAGCGGCAGGACGCGGCGTCATGCTATCTCCACCCACTCTTGAACGACGGCAAGCACCCCAACTTGCATGTTCTGGTTGAGACCCAGGCGAAGCGGATCCTGTTCGAGAGCAATAGGGCCGTCGGCGTTGAGGTCAGGCCCAATCCTGCCTTCGGCGGCGATGCCAGTGCCGTCAAGGCGGTCAGGGCCCGCAGACTCGTGGTTGCGTCGTGCGGCGCCTGCGGCACCCCTGCTCTCCTGGAAAGGTCCGGCGTGGGCGATCCCAAGGTTCTGCAGCGGGCCGGTATCCCCCTCGTGGCGTCAGCTCCCGGCGTGGGGAACGGGTACGAGGACCATCACATGCTTCTGTACCCATACCACAACTCCCTGGAAGCAACTGACACGCTCGACGCCCTCGTGTACGGCCGCATGGGAAGTCCGCAGGACCTAATCTCCCAAGGCCACCCCATGCTGGGCTGGAACGGGCAAGAGGTGCAGGGCAAAGCCCGGCCGACCGACGCCGAAGCCGCCGCGCTCGGGCCCGAGTTCAAGGCGGCCTGGGACCGCGAGTTCAGAGACCACCCGGAGAAGCCCATGGTCATCTTCACCGCGCTCGGCGGGTTCCCTGGCGACCCTAGCCTCGCGCCTGGCGGGCCTGGCAGCCCCGGGCTGGCCGTGTCAACCTTCACCGTCTACCCTTTCTCGCGCGGCCACGTGCACATCACAGGGCCGGGGCTGGAGGACCCCCTCGATTTCGATACCGGCTTCTTTGCCGATGACGGCGGGCTCGATGTCAAGAAGCACATCTGGACGTACAAGAAGCAGCGCGAGATCATGCGCCGCATGCCCTCGTACCGGGGCGAAGTGGCCGCCTGCCACCCGCCCTTTGCGCCAGATTCCAAGGCTGCGCTCACAAAGCTCGATGGCCCGCTCCCGTCTGATGTGCCCGATATCGAGTACACGCCCGAGGACGACGCGGTGCTTGAGAAGTGGCTGCGAGCCAACGTCAGCACCACGTGGCATTCGCTCGGTACCTGCAAGATGGCGCCGCGCGAGAAGAATGGCGTCGTGGATGCCAACCTATGTGTTTACGGCGTTGAGGGGCTCAAGATTGCCGACTTGAGCGTCGTGCCGAAGAACGTGGCAGCGAATACCAACAATACCGCCTTGGCCATTGGTGAAAAAGCCGCTGATATCTTCATTAAGGAGCTCGGTCAGGCCTTGGCCGCCTAGGCTGGCTGGAAGTTATGCTGGTACCAGGAGACATTCCCATAGTAGCGTCAATGGTCGAAATCGTTCCTGTCTGAACATGAATGCAGCTGCATGGATGTACTGTACTGTGAAAGAGTAGACCACGTCCTAGACGCTAAACACCAGCCCGCCAACGCCACGGCGAAGCTTGCCCGAGGTTTTGAATCGCAGGCAAACTTGATCTTGAATGCGGCAATGTACAGGACAATTGTTTTGGTGACCTTGAATCAAATTGATCAGAGCTGATGTGAGAGAGTGACACTTCTTAATTCTTTTGTTGCTGGCCTCGTCCGGGCTCGGTACCCCTAGCGCTCAAGGTACGGTACCCCAGAGTGGGACCCAGTGGGGACGCACACGCTGCCGACTGTCACTGCCGCCAAACATCGGTCCTCCGGGTTTGCATTTCCCCGCCTACTGCCGGAAGCAACCCCATCTCCATATTTTGGCCACGAGAAATCCCGACGGGGGCGGAGGGGTGCTGCCGAGGACGGTCTCCATTGAACATTTCCAATATTTCTTAATTAGTCAACCTCTTCATGTTCTCCTCGTCTGTTGGTGCTTAATTCTCTTCTGTTCTTTTATACGTCCAATTGAAGATACCCCGGCGTTGAGTAGTATTGCCATCAATGCAGTGAATTGGCCTTTTCGTGGCTGTCCCTTGAACACAGTTTAACTGCCGAAGAACCTTCTTACCGAACGAGACTGGACTGAGAACCTCGAATACAACTGCCAGCCAAACCGAGTCTCAATCCGCTCAGCCATGGCCGCCGTTCCAAAAGGCATCAAGGCCGTCTTGGCCAAGGCGCCGAGCGACGTGGTCATCGTCTCGTCGCTCCGCACACCCATCTGCCGCGCATACAAGGGCCAGCTGAAGGACGCCTACCCGGAGGAGCTGTTGTCGGTGGTGTTGCGCGCCACGCTCGACCGGACCCCGCAGCTCGACCCGGCGGCCGTCGATGACGTGGCCGTGGGCGTCGTGCTCAGCGAGCTGGGCGGGTCCAAGGCGGCGCGCATGGCCATGAACCACGTTGGCTTCCCCTCGACCACGTCGCTGTACACGGCCAACCGGGCGTGCGCGTCATCGCTGCAGAGCATCGCCCTCGTGGCCAGCCAGATCCGCACCGAAATGATCGACGTCGGCATCGGCGCGGGCATGGAGAGCATGACGCGCAACTACGGCACGCGCGCCATCCCCGTCGACGTCTGGCCCGCCCTTAAGGACTCGCCCGTCAAGGACGCCCGCGACTGCCTCATGCCCATGGGCCTGACCAGCGAGAACGTGGCGAGCCGGTACGGCGTGTCGCGCGCCGACCAGGACGCCTTTGCCGTGCAGTCGCACCTGCGGGCGGCGCACGCGAGGGACGCGGGGCACTTTGACGCCGAGACGGTCCCCGTCACAACCCGTTTCCAGGAGGTGGATAAGCAAGGGAACCCCGTCGGGGCCGAGCAGACCGTCACCGTCACGCGCGACGACGGCATCCGCGCCAACGCCTCGCTCGAGGGCCTCGCCAAGCTCAAGCCCGCGTTTACCCCCGAGGGGGCCAGCACGGCGGGCAACTCGAGCCAGGTCAGCGACGGCGCGGCGGCGACTTTGCTCATGCGCCGCAGCACGGCGATGCGGCTCGGGCTGACGGAGAGCATCATGGGCAAGTTTGTCGGCGCGAGCGTCGCGGGCTGCGCGCCGGACGAGATGGGCATCGGCCCCGCGCTGGCCATTCCCAAGCTTCTTGATCAGCTTGGTCTGGTCAACGAGGACGTCCACCGGTGGGAGATCAACGAGGCGTTTGCGAGCCAGGCCATCCACTGCCTCCGCGAGCTCGGGCTTGAAAAGGCTTGGCAGGACGGCAAGGTCAATCCCGACGGCGGCGCCATCGCCCTCGGACACCCGCTCGGCGCGACCGGGGCACGCATGGTCAGCACTCTGATGCACGGGCTGCCGAGGAGCGGGGGCGAAGTGGGCGTGGTGAGTATGTGCATTGGTACGGGCATGGGTATGGCCGGTGTGTTTGTGCGGGAGTAGTCCGTACGGGGTCTTGAGGGGTTGTGCCGGGTGGAGTGTCTTCAAGGGGAAGACACCGCCTTGCTGGTCGATGTACTACTCTTTGTATATGCCCAAATGTATCAATGCCCGTTTGAAAAGCTCTATGAACCTGTATATCACTCCATGTATCAAAGCGCAAATCCACGTATCGAAGCGCAAGTCGGGCCTTTCCCAGAGAACTCTTAAATTCCTACGACGTTGAAGACAGGGCTGGATTCGGATTCAGACTAACCATAAGTAATGCCTCCACGGGCAGTTATACCAGCGCTTTTAAAAGTTCAGAGAAGCCAAGCGTGCCTCGTGGCTAGTCCGAGAGGCATTCCCATGCGCCTTGCAGGATTGCAACCCAGAGAAAGCTTGAGCCAAACTTCCGACCCTTTCCAGCATCATAACCAGTATTGTACACGCGCAATACATACCAACGGCCGTTCCAGAGCCGAGCAATCTCCCAGATATCATGAGCCATTGTCATGAACCATTGAATGAACGATTGAACCTCATCCATCCCGCAACCGAGTAACAAAGATGAAAACCAACAAGACAAGCACTCCAATAGACTACAGAGCCGTGAGCGCAGCCAGCCAGCCAGCATAAAAGCCCGCATGGCTCCTACAGCTCACGGCCGTACTGTATGCCCAAGCCGATACGACCGCCGTCTCTCAGCCCGCCGGCCTCGCGGAGCTTCTTGGTGGGGCTCATGACGCCGCGATCATGCACCGCGAACCCGTCGGCCACTTCCCCCCCGTGCGGGCCGCTGAACTTGCGCTTCCCATTAGAAAGGCCGCTCTTATTCAGCCCTCCAAACAGCTTGGCCTGAAGCTTGGCGCTTCTGTCCGCCGCGGCCGGCGTGCCGTCCCTCGAGTTGCCGACGGAGCTGGCTACCTCGAAGCTTTCGCGGGCGTCTCGGCGCAGCATCTCTGAAGCGGCCTGGCTGGCCTGGCTCTCAAAGACCTCCTCTTCCTCCCCGCCCGACTGCCGCCGACGCGACGAGTGCTGTGATCCCCGCGACACAAAAGACTGCAGCGCCTGGCGTGCTAGTTCCTGGTTGTCCTCAGCCGATATTGTGCTCTCGCGGCTCTTGCGGCGTTCTTGGCTCCTAGACAGGTTCGGCTTTTCGGCTACGAACCGCGTGTTCCGGTAGGGAGGCTCGGTTTGGGGTACCAGATCGACAGATGGTAGCAGCCC
The DNA here is from genome assembly GCF_033297395.1 of Canariomyces notabilis. NCBI lineage: Eukaryota > Fungi > Ascomycota > Sordariomycetes > Sordariales > Chaetomiaceae > Canariomyces > Canariomyces notabilis. The sequence continues at coordinate 278,196 of NW_027041839.1, forward strand.
ATGCCCCCTGTTGTCGCCTCGGTTACGGGGAAGCGGCGTACTCGGAAGGGAGGACATTGACTGGACATTGCGGGTATGTTTGGAAGGGTTGCGGGGTGCCGGACGGTGGCCGCTGATGGGTGTCGATGGAGCGCTATTGTTGTCTTGGCTGAGAGCCTGGAGCAGGACGGCAAAACCCTCCTGGTCCCGATGGCTATCCCGATGCGCCGATCTCGGCGTTTGTCGCGGTGTCCCCCTGTGCTGCTGAGGGCTTCCAGTCTGGGCCTTCGGCGTCAGGGCGCCATGGAACATGCCCCCAGGGCTGCAAAGCAGGTGGAAGTGCTCGCGGTTTTCCCGAATGCGGTTCAGCAACATGTCCCTTTCGTCCGTCAAAACGGCAATCTCGTCCTCCTTTTGCTGTATTACCTTCCTCGCGGCCTTGATCTTTTTGTGCAAGGCGTCATTCTCCTCGAGGGCCTGTTCGTGCAACACCTTCAATCGCAAGTACTTCGCTTGTGTCGACTCAGATGCTGTGATGAGGTCGTGGCGAGCTTGCCGCGCGCACTCGGCCTTCTGTAGGGCTTGGACTTCCTTCCTCGTCATCTCGTGTTCGACAGCTGCACGTTTCGTGTCTTCTTCGGCACGGATGCTGAGCATGCTGTACTGCAACTTGTGGTGGGCCGCTTCCATCTTCAGTCTTGCCTGATCGGCCATGCAGGCCTGAAGCATGCTGCGGAGTTCCTCAATTGAGGCATCGGCGATCTGATCTTGGGTTGGGGGGATAAATTCAGCACCAACACTTTCTCTCTTGATGCCGTTCATAACTGTAGCTGGCGGCGAAAAGATGGCGGATCGCTGCGAGCCGAGATAGCCAAGCGGGTTGGCAGGCCCGGCTCCTGTGGGATTAGGAGCCTGCGAGGACGGAGGCGGGGTGAGGGATGACGGAATGACAGTTGGCGGGTCTTCGTCATGGCCGTCCTCGAATCTCGGGGACAAAGTAGGCGGTATTGGGGAATTTGGTGCATCGGTCGGAGGTATACTCTGTTGCGACGAGGTTACAATCGACTCGTCGTCTCCCGAAGTGGAAACGTCGTCGACAAGGCCAGGTCGATCGTGCTCGGGAATGCCATCGACGATCTGGGCGGAATGCTCAGAGTCCGACGACATTTTTGAAAAAACGAACTGAGCGGCACTGTGCGTTGACTGTCGCTATTGGGCTTCAAAATGACCAAGTCGGTAGCAAATATGCGATGTTTATGTCAAGCTCAGGCCGGGAAATGAGCCGGTGTTGTCTGTGTCTGCGCCGCGTGGTGCTGAATTTGGCTGGAACACGTCACTCGGATTGTCGAGGCGATGGCAGCGAGGCCAGGTTCGGCCCTTGGGAAGCAACCAGCAGCGAGACAGAGAGGAGGATGCAGCTTTCAAGAAGCTCCGCGGGCGGAATCTGTCAAGAAATTGATGGGCGCATCCGGCGGGCTGTTTGGGTGGAATTGCGGTGGAGTTGAAGCTTGTCAATTGTCAGTTTGGCAGCCGTTGCCCAGTGAATCGAGGGGGTTGGCCTGCCTTGGCTCGAGCCCAAAACGTGATTTTCCTTGTCAAATACTGCCACTTCTCACCGACTTGGCCCCTTAACCCAGTTCAGCCTGAAGACAGAATGGGCAAACACCCACCTCTGCAGACTGTTACCAACTTACCAGTATCATCCAACACCTGCACTCGCGCTACGACTCGGCGGTGGTGATGATCGCACGCGATATCAGGATGTTGCAGACTGGAACCTTGATGGTGTGGATTCTGAACAATGCCAAGTGGCAGGAACACGACGAAGGACCCATGACGAAGAGAAAGAGTCGAGATGTGAGCCAAGGGGACTCGAGAGCGATGAATATGAAACAGGCAGTACTCGGAGTACGTCAAGTGAATGTCTTCTAACACTGCTTGACAGGCACAAGCCTGAACTCAACTACATGTACAGGCCAAACGCCTGATGAAACGCCTCGGCCAACAACAATAAGAATGTACCCAAACCCTGTGATCGACAAACTGCTGACATCGATCTATGTACTCCGTACTTCCATCCCACCGGCACTCTGCGTCAACGCATACCGTCACGAGTCGCGGGTACGGTCTCCAGTCGCACCGTAGCCGGCCGAGCGGCACTTATTGCCTTCATCAAAGTACTCGTAGACACGAGGAGGGTGCGTAGCGTTGCCGTACACACTGCCTCCGTATGTAAAATACTCCTTGCTCAAGTTCGGCGGAATCTTGATGATATCATCCGCGTCGCCAACCACCCAAACAGTCTGCATGCCTACACAATTAGCGCTGTCAGTAACACAGCCATGAAACCGGTCATCTCGGTGTGGACTTACCCATCATCATGTGTGCAAGTACATGGCAATGTATCATCCACACGCCCGGCGCCGTCATGCGCATCCTCCAGCCTCGCCAACCCGTCACCTCCCCGGGAGTCACGCGGTTCCGATACTGGAACAGCATGGTGGTATCCCTCAAAGTGGACTTCCAACCCAGCCGGGCAATCTTTGCGTTGTTGGCATCCGCATCGTATCTGCCCGGCCCGCTGCCAATATCCCAATAGTGCTTGCCGTGCGCATGAAACGGATGCGACTCGACCAAGCCCCTCACCGGCAAGTGCTGAGAACCTGTGTTCTGGAAGATGATCTCAATCACCTCGCCAACCTTGGCAGGGAACAGTCTTGTTGCGGGGTCCCAGCCATAGTTCTTGAGCGCAGCCTCATAGTTGGGAATTGCGGCCGCACCGCGTTGGTAAATGTCGATCAACACCGGTGTATGCTTGGACGTGTCTTTGTAAGAAAGATGAGCGAGTTCCCAGACGAGCTGGCCAGTAGTGTTGTCCAGCTTCTGCACGCTGTCGATGATGAGGCGCCGGTTGACTTCTTCTGCAGACGGCCATTGGCTCTTCTCTGGGTGAAGCGGCCGGAACGTGTACTCTAGCCAATCTATGGCTTGGGTGGGAAGGCTGAGGACCGGCCTCGACGGCGCTGCAGGGACCGGGGAATTGGGATTGTAACGCAGAACACCATATCCACGGTATGTTTCCGGCCGATCGCGGGTCTCGAACTGCAGGAAGAACGTGGATTTGTTGCCCATTCTCTTCAGCTCCTCAGCCGTCTTTGCTTGGAAGAGAACATCGAACCGCTGGCCACCGCCGAGCTGGAGATGGTTGGTCGTCACAGGGATGTTGTATTCGGTACCGTCGACTTGGATGATTGTCAGATTCCTGTGGTCCTCGAACCCCAGTGCCATAAATGAAAGGCCAGTGCCACCGATAAAGCGGAACCGATAAGTCTTTCCGGGTTCAACATCAATGACGGGAAGAGTGCAGTCGCTCCTGATGTCGAGATAATTCCCCCGTCGCACTGGCACCGGCCCCTGGGATTTCGAGGTGCCATCGAGACCCGAAGAGGCCGCCTCATAAGGGCCGGCAACATCATCGCCGTCACCCTCGCCGCGGGGTCCCACCTTGCTGCAACAATCATCAGGTTGACCGTCGACGCACCCCGGGTCAGAACCTGGCGGGCGGCGACCTTCAAGGCTTCCGAAATAACCGTTTATCCCGCCACGCGGCCCAGCAACGGCCGACCGGCCCTTCGCAACACCTTTGCCGTTCAGCATGACGGCGTGGGTCTCGCCAGGCCAGACGAAAGGCACGGCATTCAGGCCCTTCATCATCTCATGGTCAGACTTCTCGAAGTAGTCTTGAAAATGCAAGATTCGCTCGTCATGGTAATGGTATGGCGGTTTTCCACAATCTTCCACGATCAGCGGCCCAGTAGCGCTCAGCGCCTGCATGTCGACGTGTGAGTGGTAGAAGTAGGTGCCAGCATCACCGATTTCGGGGGCGAGCTCGTAGTCGAAGAAGTGTCCGGGGGGAATTGGCCATTGTGTAGCCTGAGGGGTTCCGTCTGCAAAGGGCGCCAATCTTTGGGTCACGCCGTGCCAGTGCTGCACAATCCGTCAGTTCGTTCCTAACAAACCGGAGGTGTGGCTGAATTACCATCGTCAGGTTCTTGTCTTTCATGTCATTGTAGACCCTGATCCAGGTTCTGGCGCCTTCGGGTATGCGTAACACCGGGCCGGGGGACACGCCGTTGACGACGACGTCCTCTCTGCTCTCGCAAGCAAGTGGCACATGGCGAAGAGAGACTCTGAGGATATGGTCGGGCTTGAACGTGTGATCATGTACGGCAAGGTTGGCTAGGATGGGGACGGTAAGCCAACACCCGAATAGCAAGTGCAATGCCGTGCGGACATGCATGCTGAATGCTGTCCTGAGTGCTAATTCGACTTCTCTCGTTGTCTAATGCTAGTAGATGTTGGTGGACGATGTTGAACTGCACGATATGAGATGTTGAGGTCACTGGTGATGGACCATAATCAATGAAGACAGCTTCCGTGGGACTGAACTAAATACGGAGGTGGGAAGACAAGTAGCACTGGTCGTCGTTGCCCCCGTCGTATTCCATTGACAACGGTTAGCACGCTCGCAGCAGGAAAGCTCGAGCGTCCCCAGGACATAGCTAGCGCAAGTACGACCGACAGGCGCGATAGCCTCCCCAAGAGGCATCCATGGACGGCCGAGGATGCTATGCAGGCGGGTGTTCCAACCTCGCCGTACCTGCCCTCGTCCTAAGCCAAAGATAGACATGAGGAGGCGTCCATAGATAGGTAACTGGAACTGCCACATAGCAAAGGCGCTTTCCCCAGTCATGGATTGCCTCCTTCTCCATCGCTGGTGGCTGTCTCTGCAAGCGCCTATCAAGACGCTGGTGAGGGAGGCTATTACCCCACAATATCAGGACACTTCGGGAAGCACTTGATGCTAGGGCTCAGCCCGCAGCGGCGGTGAGGGGGAGGCCCGTCTGATATGGTAGATGGCGTACATCTTGCGCGTCCCTGATTGCCAAGATGGGCCTTAACAACCGACGGCGGTAATTAGGGTTGGTGCCGGCGTCGCAGAACCGTTGCTGCCATGACGCGGTGCCGCTTGCTACTGCATGCACACACTTTCCGCGATTAATGGGAAGCGCGTTCATTGCATGTGGCCATGGAGACGGTGGAGAGGGCGGGCGTCGGCTGCTTCCAGGTAGGTGAGGAGGAGCATCTACTCCAGAGGACAGTATCAATGGCAGTTTCGTGTTTTGTACTTGCCAATGCTCTGTTAGGACTTTGAGAGTGAGTTGGTGGAAAGCACGAAGAACTGGGGAGGTTCCGAGGTTGAGGTAAGCGTCAAAAACCCAAGTAGGGTTAGGGTTTATAGTTATCATCTCGCCACTACAATTTGCCTGTTTGAGGATTGTCCAGGGTGTCATCACTGTCATCACTGTCATGTGTCACCAACTCAACCATTGAACAGCCCGCGAGGCCATGAAACTGCGATTTCACTCAAAGATTGGATTGCAAAGAGCAACTGATCGAAACGTCTTTATCCGCCTCGGTTTCTCGACACAGTTCCGCATTTCGTCACGGATTACGCCGCAATCCTGGGTAAACGGCCTCGCGGAGTCGCGGCGCAGCTGCCAACCGGTGGTTCTTGGCCGCTCACTGATTGTGGCCGTTGATCATTTCGCCAGCGACCCCCTCCCCCTAGGCTCTGACGTCAAGGTTCTAGTTTAATGCCCGATGCGGCGCCAAGTCAAACGGACGCTCCATATTCACAACGGACGTTGCTCCGTAGCATTACCGGAATTCTGATCCTGGGATTCGGGTACCTGCCTACCTGGACAGCTACCCTTCCGCTTCGACTTCCGAGGTCGACCTCAGTCCGGCCACTAGCTACTGCATTTCTGTCTACAGTGAAATAGCGCCATGGAAACGCAGCGGGTCAACAGCCCGGAACCGAGAGGTCCCGCCGCAGAGACGGATTCTGTCCCTGAGGTCCTGACCTCGTCTCAACTGCACGCCCTCTTTGACATTCTCACCCACCATGAGACGTATGCAGAGGTGGAAAGCTTTAAGGACCCCGCTACTATATCAGAATACGGGTATCCCTTTGCTCGACGTGACAGGAAATCAGCTGGTGCATCGTATGCTGCCAACTCATCCACACCACTCCTGGCCGGCGTGCTCAGGAGCATTGTGCTGCCTTGCCCAGGAGTCCGAGATCTACCAGCCGAGTTCTGGCATGTACGATTTCAGGGGATTCTAGAGAAGCTGGCTGAGGTGGGGCTTTCGGAGAGTTATGACAAAGGAGTCTTGGGCACCAGGAAGACTTTGGCCACGGCTGCGTCGGCCATTCATGAGATGGTGACACGAGGCATCATTGGGAGAATCGCGAAGGGCGAGACAAGAAATCTCCACAATGAGTATGACCGGTCCAACTCGAAAGAGCTGGCCAGGGCTTGGGACGATGTCGTGCATGAGCTTTTGTATGGAAGTCTGCTTGACGAACTCTTCTCCTGCGCGGCAGACCGCCAGAGTCTCGAGGAGCACTCTCCCGCGGTTCAGGCCGCTGCCGACTGCATAATAATCCAGTGGGTTAGCCGAACATTCTCATGGACTTGGTGTTGACATAGCTCTAGTCTGGCAACATTGTTGCACCGCGTCTTCGTCCTCTCCGCAGAAGGGCCCTATCTTCTGAAGCTACTAGAAAATGTGCATAAACTTCTCCCATACTCGATGATCAAGCAGACTCTCCGCATTGGAAATGCAGCTACCATGCTCAGCGGCATGATGCGCCTGCTGCTAGCGAAAATGGGGGTTGGCGCCCTGTCAAACTGGTTTGGGCTAACGCACAACGCCGACGATGGTATGAACCTCCTTCAAAGGCAAGTGAGGTTCCAATCCATAGCCTTCAGAGCCAAGCTGACATCTGTAGGATCATATGGCTCGTACTATCGTGGGACAGCCTCGAATTCCGCAAATCTGCCGAGGGCATCGAAAAGGCAAAAGGTCGCCCTGGCCCCTCCAAAGAGCAGCTTGCTCTAATCAAAGACTACGTCGACAAGCCTAAAAACAAACATGTAGACACTCGCCATGATAGTATTCAAGAGCACAAGTCCATGATTGTGACAATCCTGGAACGCTCAAATCCAGACGTTTTAGGCACGGTCTCGGACTCACAGCATGCGCAATGTCTCGAGTATCTCTCGGCTTTACTTTCAGCACGAGACCGCGATGAAATCACCAACACACTCTGCCGCCAGAATCCTGATTTATTCACTCAAGCTGTCAAAGACGCTGTAGCCAGCTTTGAGTCCATGATTCGGGCGATCCATCAGCATGTGGACCTCCGCGAACACGTGTCAGCGGCCGAGGGTTTTCTGAGCGAAGTCATCAGCATTAGCAAGCCTAAGAAGGGATCATCGGGGCTTCTAGACGCAACAGGAAACGGCGCTACACGCGGTGATTCAGAAGAAGGACAAGCTCCCTCTGTGGAGGACTATGTCGTCCTGCTCAGGAGGAACCGCCAGCTACTCTATAACTGGCTCCATCAGGTCGCAAGCCAATGCCCAGACCTCAGGGACGATTTCCTGGCCTGGGCCAAGGAGACTAGCAGAGTCTTCAGACAGGATGAACCGGCATCCCCTGAGTTTCAGCTCCGCCCAGGACTCAGCGTCTCAGAAGAAGCAAGACCGGCCGATAACACTACAACTTGCAGCGGAGGTGCCGGCGCAATGAGCAGTAGTCTTCAACAACTTTTTGCGTCCCAACCGGCAGAGACAAGATCACTCCTCCTGCCGGCCCTCGACGCGCACGCGGCCTACCTCTCAGCTCTCCAGGACCTATCCCTGGCCCGGATGCAGCGCATCCTAGACAATATGAACCACCATCTCAGCTCACATTCGGCACCTCCCACCCCGACGCGGCAACCTAGCCCCTCGTATTTCTCGCCGGGCTACTGGTCCGGCAGGTCCAGCCCGGCGCCGCCACCTGTCCATCCGCCACGGTCCAAAACCCCTACGGCATGCTCCTTCTCCGGACCGGGCATGTACCTCTCACGCTGGCAGCACCTTTTGGATGAGACGCTCATCGGGCCTGCTACGCGCGAGCCCGGCGCGCCTCTGCGTAGGGGGAGGGATGTCAAGAGTGTTTTGGCCAGGGGTAAGACGACCAGTAGCAGCAAGGATAGAGACGGCAGCGGTAGTAACGGATGGGATCCGGCTGCGCTGGCGAGGATGGCTGAGGCGGAGGAACCGCGGGCGCCGGATGTAGGGGTTGTGGTTCAGGCGCTCGGGGAAGGGTTCAAGACGCTTGTCGGGGGGTTGATTGATGGCGCCGGGAAGGAAAGGTGAGGTAGCGGAATCGGGAGGTTTGAATAACATGAGTTAGGATGTGTACGGTCTCTGGCCCGGAAATTGTATAGAGAGCACAGGGGTAGATAGATGGCATTGTACCATGCGTTATATGAGGTTTCGATGGTACGAATAGAATAGAATTTTACTTTTGATATTGGCTCGTTTTCGGATGCACTTCTCTATTGATTTCGCTATCTAATTGGGCAGCTACACATCTCTCTTGTACGGGGCTGGGACAAGGACTTCTCAGACTTGACCGATTGTAATATGACCGGAGGCCTGACGCCGACGCTGACGGAGTGCCTCTGAAGGTCGGCACATAGCGTTACACACATCACCAATAGACTCCCAGGCTATGGTTTTCAGCGATGACTTGAGAGCCAGTGACGCTTCGGCAAGGCAACACACACGAAAGGACCCAACGAAGTACGGGAACTCGCATAAGGAACGAAATTGATATTGCTTTGTGTTATCGTAGCCACAACTGCGCGTTGCAGTGAGGCAAGCTAAGGTGAGACCATAACGTCATGATCCCATGCCAAACCGACCCGTTTAAGGAAAGAACCTTCGTCTCCGAACCCGTAACTATCATGATTGTTGACGCCGAGCCACCCAGTGTTCAATCTAAGCCATCCTCATTGTGTTGCCGGAAGGAGCGCAGGTGAAGAGCGTGCGAAGAGCGTGCAAAGCCCAAACTTCCCGAGAGAGAAAGACAGCCATGACGTGTGGGGGTTCTCGACAAAATGACAAGTCTTAGTTGCAGCCGGAGCAAGAGCCTGATGTGGTTGTGTCAGCATGGCTTAACAATCGGACCGGATGGAGGGTGGGAACGAACAGCTAGAGCCGCAGTTGCAGGCCGAGGCAGAGCCGCCGCAGTTGCATTCGCCGGACATTTTGAGGGTTGTGTTTGGGTTGATGTTGATGTGTGCGTGTGGTTTGTGTGTTCTTGATTGAAAGTTTGCGGATTGCTGATCTTTGATGCTTTTGTGTGGTTTGAGGATGAAGAATTGAGAGTAGTTACTGGGAGCTGTGGGTTCCTACTTATACTCAGAGACTTGTCATCCACAGGCAGGCTGGAGAAGGCACTGGCAGTTGCCGCCTGCACTGCCTGCTGAGTTTGCGTGGTTTGTGCGGTTTGGCCCTGGTGCTTCCATTCCTGGGCCGGACCTGCTCCGCGGATAACCCGCCTCCACTCAGGGACCATGCCAGTGGCAACTGTGGCATTCCGTCTCAAGTCATACCACCAGCACATCCAGCAGCGTCAGGTACGATGCACGTGGTGACAAAGAGATCTTACGTCTTACCCCGCGAACCAGACCTAGGTGACCAATATCTTATCAGGGCTCAGCCGCGGGGCGTGCAAGTGGGTCAGCAGTGACGTGGGACCACAAAATCCGTCTAACCAATGATGTAGCTCCCAGTTTCGGTTGCAGCCTCTGCGAGAATTGTGCGTGAAGCTCGCCCAGTCATCCAAACCGCCACGGGATCACCGAGGAAGGCGCTAGTTATGATGACCTCAGTCAGTGACTCCAAAGGGAAAGAGCTGGACGGCAACCTGCAGAAGCCTTTGGAAACATGGTTGCTTTTGAAATCACTTACGAAACAGCTACAGCCGCCCCCAACAATAGACTTACTTCCATCTCGAGTAGGTGCAGCCGGCAAGTTTCGGTGCAAATGCCGAAGTCGGCTGTTCCCGATCCTGTCAACCATCGAGACCCAATCCACTATTTGCCGCCAGTGCCCGCCACCGATGGGCCGACCCGCGAACGGAGCCGGCTCCGGAGAAGATCAGATCAAAGCCCCCCGATTGCAGCCAAAATGGCGGACAACTAGGGCTTAGGAGGGACCCTAGCCGCCTTCCCCGGCGTCCCGTCAGACTCGCCGCTCATCCTGGGAGGTCAGTTGGTCACCCATGTTTTGGAGAGCCTTGGCAAACAGCAAGTCGGAGTTCATGCGGGCATTCTACAGTTCTACAGCAGACGAATCGATTGAACTGAGATCAGTCAATGCGGAGCAATGGTACGGACACCCAGTTAATGCGCGGTTTGAAACGTCCTACGTAGCAGAGAGCACGCGCTCAGCCTGTGGACTTTGAGATTGGCGACTGCAAACACCGGCAATCCATACATCATCCAAGCCAACAAGAACGTGAGGTGTATGTCAACTCTTAACAGACCTGGGCCCTGGTTGGGCGAGGGAACCCTCCTTGAACAACGGGTACGGCAGGGTACGGCAGAGCGCAAGGTGAGGCTTTGGCGGTGAGTCCATTTGCGTGTACCTGTACCAATTCCGCCAGGATATTGAAAGTTTGAAACGAACCTGAATCTTGTTTGACTCCCCCTCGAACGATGGGTGCAGTTTGCGGTCCGGCTGTCGAACGATGGCTTTTTTCTCATGTTGATGGCCACCATGTTTACCTACTTCTATTTAAAGCTTTTCCTATCGACTGTAGAAAAGCAAGTCCCCTCTACACATCCAACCCGACCACCTAAAAATCATACCAGAAGAACACATACTAGCAATAAGCTACCATGTCGTCTTTTGCCGCTCGACCCAACTCGACAAACCCGCGCCCAGGCAGTACTAGCTTCCTAAGGGCACCCAGAGGGAGCAATCCCCTTCCGCCACTGAGGTCAGCCACCACAGGCGGCCATGCACGTACTCCGAGTGGCTACAGCCCACGCCCCCGGGCGTCGTCATCATCCTCGTCTGGCGTCAACGGTGCCACGAAGACACAGGTCAACCAGACTTTCGCGATCAACATGATGGCCAGCCCGGTCAACCCCCTGCCCTTTCCACTGCCCATACCCATCGGCATCGCCATGCTCCTCAGTCCCTCAGGCAACAATACCTCGAATCATTCACCTCCGAGGCGGTAGTCAACCGAACGACGGGATATGTGAACCTCATGCTTTTCCTCCGCGTCCCTCAGCTACCGTTATGAACACCTAGGGATCGTGCTTGACGCGTCTGGAACGTGAACACAGCCATTCCCCCCTCCGGTTACGGATTATCGCCCATAGTCAAGGCCTTGCAATACATGCCGTCTCCATATTAGCCATCTTGGGTCATTCTACATATGGCCTAACAGTCGACAGGGACTTCGGACAGATAGGGACCGATACATCCGCATATCACCTAGTTTGGTTCTGAATAAGGAGGCTATGTGCTAGCTCCCTGTGCTTCTCGACATTCCCGTCGCTTTTGCAGGGGCAGAATTACATGGGCGGCTTTATCTGACTGCAATCTATGATGTCCCTGACTCTTTTTGAGGCTTGCGCACAAATCCATGAAATTTCTCTTATTTCTGCTGTGTTGGGGCGGGGGGAAGCAGGGAAGCACAATGACGAGAGTGGTCATTTTATCTGTGGTTTTGCTCTTTGGATTTATTTCGTGAGGATTTACTCTCATGATGTGAATGCCTGATGGTGGCTGCCATGCACTCTCGAATTCAAGGCCCCACGACAACCCCTTCCCGGCGTTGTGGGTAGAACCATCCGCTTCCAGGTCTTGCTTTAGACGGTAGCATAGACGTTGGGAGAGTTAAATTCCAGGCAGTACATAATGCAGCTCTACAGCATCAGAAACCTCGCACCCTCTTCAACCTCCAAGACGGACGATCCCGAAGAAGCGCACAAGTCCACCGCAAACCTCAGCCCTGACGCCTCAACCACATTCCCAGCCAAATCTTCCACCGGCGGCCCACCCTTGAACGCAGACCACCTGCCCAGTGTGGGACCTATCTCCATCTCAGCCTCCGGTACTTGGGACTGCGAACGACTGCTCGCCGGAGTCTTGTTCAACTTCCCCTCTCGTCGGTTCACTTCGTCCGCGGCCCAAAGGCTGGCGGTCGGAGTCTTATTCTTTCCCTCTCGCCGGTTGACTTCGTCCGGCGCCCAGAAGCCGACAGTCAGACACGGGCTGCCCCCGTCCTTACCGGGTGTCGATCCCCGAATACCGCTCACACCACCCCAAACCCGGTATTCTGTCTCAGTATCAAAGTCAGGAGGCCTCCAGTCCTCGCCAGACGAGAGCGCCGCAGCCGGTGTGAACGGCGCCAGTGACTGCAGGTTTAACCACGTCTTCAACCCGGGCGCTCCTCCACCTGCATCCAGCCCGCAGCGAAGCGTGAGCTTGCCAATATCTCTTGAGCACGATTGCCTCTCCCCTTCCCACTCTGCATCCATACCAGCTCCGTGTCCTGTGTCCACTCGTACGACCTCACCATCCACGTCCGCGTTGCTTTGCTGCGCAGGCTGCTGTGATGGTCGCAGCAGAAGCTCGCCGATCTTGGCCCGCACCGCCCTCTCCAGCCGCATGGCGAAATACGCCACATCCAGTCCCTGAAGTTGAACGTACGACCATTGCGACGGCCGGTGCTCCCCCTGCTTGTGGTTGAGAAACTGCTGCCAGTCGTGCTCGGCGAGGGTGTAGTCGCCAATGGTCTCGGTGGGAACCGGGCAGGGCTGGGGCTGGGGCTGGACTTGAAGTTGGACTAGGGCTTCTTGGGCCTTGTTGGGTTTCTTCATTTGTTGGGAGGTTTGCGGCGGGTCCGCTGCTGCTTTGCGTTTGGCTGCGCGGGCTGGCTGGATACGCGTTGGTGTCAGTGCTGTACACGCGCGCCGCCTCGAGCGAGAAGGGGCAGGACTGGGAGCGTCCGATGGTGCCAGCGTGGATTCTTGGGTGTTGCTAGGTTCGATCATGCTTGGCTCGTTGGTAGGTGCTGTACCCCGTGCCTCGCTGCTGGATTCCTTGGTAGCCTGTGAAAGACCGGAGCGTTAGTAGGCGGACTGTGATGACCGAGGACGGAAGGCTCACCATCTTCACCTTTTCGAGGTGAAGGAGCCGGTCAATCTCGGCCTTATACCAGGCCTTTGCTCGCCGGTAAAAGTCGTCCCGCTCATAGACTTCACCCCTCTTAAGTGCTGCGAGGTCGTGCTTGAGGGCATCCTCAGAGAAATAGTACTTCCCAATTGGTTTCACCGAATGCTTCTCTCCTTTCCTGGAAACAGAGACACAATGATATCCATCCTTACATGGCGGCAGTAGGCCACATGAGGAGCGTGGAGCATCAGCCCCTGACTTGAGATCTGGATTCATCGCAGTGGCGACTGATTAACTTCTAGGGCCCGACAAGAGGAATATATGGAAACTTGGCAACGGGACTGTACTTCGAATTGGACTACTGGTGTTGATATTGCAGAAAGCTATAATCTGCGGGCCTACCTAATAGGATGAGAAGCTCTGAGCCCCAAGCCAATTCAATATCATAATTGTATATTCCTTGGTTTTTGTCTGTCCTCGTAGGCTCTGGTGTTCTTTGTTTACGCTCCCCTGCTCTTTGTCCAAAGCCATGACGCCGGATGTGTGATGAGGCCAGCATACCAAGGATCATCAAGTCATCGGCCCATCGGGGTCAGTCTGCGAGGCTTCCACTAGGCCTACACTAGGAAGGAATGAGACCGCTCCTTTCTTCCATCTTCTGCCTTGCTCATCTATTTAGCTCAAATTTTTTTCCTTTCCTATGCCGTTAGAATAATACGGATTAGGCAAGTTGACTTGGTAGGTGATCTGGGCTTCGCAGTGCACCTCCACCGTACTACTTGTGAATAAAGACGTGAAAACTACTAGCGCTATTACTTGGCAAGAGTAGAGGTAAGCAGTTCCAACTTCTTCATCGACGGAGCGTATCTGAGTCACAATGGAAGAGACCTGCGTTCACTCATGTTGGATGGGGCCAGGCTTGTGGAACTAGCTTAATTGCTACTGCTCTGGTGAGGAAGATCTGAGGAAGGGAGAGATGGCCAGTTGTGGGAGGCAAGCCTATATACCCAGGCTTGCCAGGCTGGTGATGGCCTGATGGGGGTGTTTGCCTTGTCAAAGAGGACAAAGGAGTTCTAAGGAGCTCCGAGTCCACCACTGCAACAAGGCTGGATCTCATCCATGATAGGTCGGGGCACATAGCGTCGTACTCGCGGTCCTAACTTGCTGCATGCGTAGTAGCCTGGTAACTGGAAGCTAATATATAGAGATCCGTCACACCATAGATGGTATCCATTGATGGTACTAGTAGCTCGGGCCTGGGCACTTGCCACCCCCGGGCTGCACGTGCTCCAAACGAGGTATGAACACGGTAAGCATTACGATACTAGCTGTCGTCATACTAGTTGATTAAGTTTCCGGCTGTTCCGTGTTGGCAAACAGGTGCGCAAGAATTCGAGGCATGCAATTCAGCTCAAGAGTGACGCCGTGACGCCGGAAACTTGCCTGTTCCAGCGTACCTTATGCTATTGTATCCGCTGCGTCTACCGTGACATTGATATAGACGGGATAGTGGTGAGGAAACAGGCCAAGCGATGCCAGTCCTGTTGGTTCCAGTCACCAGAAGATGTGCCATTCAGGGGTAATGATAAGGTACTAGGTGGGCACACCAGTCAGAGTGTTGGTGCGACAGAACCTCTAGCCAAGCATTGCAGAGGCACCTCTTGGTACTTGATGTCGAGCAGTCGGTTTGGGTTGCCTGTGGTGGCAGATAAAGTACGATTCATGTAGTAGTAACCAAACCCCCTTTGGATTCCGGAAGTCTATGGCGAATGCCCGGGGGGAACTTTCAACTTTCCAGCTTGAATAAGTTGAATGCACCAACAAGAAGTCTGTCTCTTTGGGTAGATATTAGCGCTAAAGTTGCAGTGCAGAGCCGGCATACCGGTAGATGTTGGGCGCATAACCACTACCTTACCTCCCTACCTCACTGAGCCTGACATCATGTTCCGGGAATATGGACCAACTAACGTATCAACTGATAAGCGCCACACTGTAGGGTGACAATCTTCAGGCGGTTTGTTGGTTGATACTGTCGGTCCTTCATCAGGTTGTTGGAGGAAGGTCCTTACTTAAGGTAACTTTGTAGGTAGGTAGGCCGCCCGAGGTAGGGTAGCATTACGCCAAGCACCTTAGGGGGTTGGCGATGATAAATATGATTTGACTGATGAGTTCGGCGGCAAGTCGGCGCTAATAATCTAGCCAGATAAATACCGGTACAAGTACGAATACATTCAACGTTTAGGGACTCCGTATAACACATTCCACTATATCTACCTCTACGGGTTTGGCCAGAGCGAAAGTGGAAGCCAAAGCATCGCATCTAAAGAGTGTATACCACAGTATGTGCATGTCCTCTTGGTGCATAGGGGTACTAAGTACATGGCGAGATGCGACCATCCTCGGCAAACTTTGTACTGGGACAAGTGTCCTGCATTTTGGAAGCTGACTGCAACTTGGCCAAGACTTTACCTATTCCCCTGTAAGGCCATGTTGGCGTGTACCGTGACTCTATTCGTACTCCATATTGGTTGGGACCAATCTCGCGCAGTGGAACGTCATGGTACCCTATACGAAGTACGTTGGCACTTATCAAACCACCGGAGGGTTTCCCCGCTACATGTGAGGTCCCCTACCCTTGAATCGAACAGAGGGACTGGAAGCTCCAGAGAACGAGAGAACGTAAGCCCAGGTCCTTTTATGCAATTGTCAACTCTTTGTGTTACGCACCTGGTCCAGGACTGACCGAATGAGTCTAATGAGCGACCTAGCGGCTAGCAAGACTGCATGCTGCATGGTGCAACGGTAGGTAAGGTAGTGACGGTACTCACTACTTACAAGCTGAGATATCAACATGAACCGTACCTATAATCTCGCCGGGTCGCATTATAGCAGGTTGACATTTCGCGGAAATAACATGAGGCTAACGGGAAAGAGACGGAGACAAGGTGTATCGACAGTGCTTAGTACCATTGAGGTACAATACATTGTGAAACTAACATAACACGGGGATGAAAATGAAACGCCGATGACGAAGAGCGAGGAGGGGATTGGCAATGAAGATCAACAGCTTTGTCTCGGAGATGGCTGGAAGCTGCGGGCCTTGGAGTTGGAGAGGAAATGAGGAAGGTATGAATGCACTTTTGCACTTCGCAACTTCCCCGCACCATGTATCAGGCAATCTTTAATTTAAAACTGCAGAATGAGTGAATATGAAAGGGAGCAAGGCAACCTTGCGCGCACGTAGTACGCTCCCTAACTGTTGCTTGTTGACGTTGTACGGCGGATGGACTTTTGAACATATGACGCCTTGGCCTTGCTCTACATAGACTACAATCAATCGCTGTTGGTCGCCGGCCCGGATCCTGGTTGGTGCATGGCAGCTGAGATTGATAATAAAGGTAAGGTAGTCTAAGTCTTTAAGGTGGGTTGGCAACCCAATAAGCTGAGCATATAATTCTGGATTGTTAAGGCATCTGAACTTCAATCTGAAGTATGGAGTAGACGGCACCGCGCTTGCCCCCTATTGATAATCAGGTGCTGTTGGACTCGGAATGATTATGTGATGCCTCGGAGTATCCACGTCGACGAGGTCTCGTGCAGGAATTGGCAGGAATTGGCAGGAATTTGTTCTGGGCCGCTATTATGCTGCGGATGTATGAATTATAATCAGCGAACATCTGATTAAAGTTATCCGACTCGGGCTTCAAGTTGTGTACCCCCCGCGACGCCGGCAAAGGACTGCTCGGCGGGGCGTAAAAAGGCAGCGCAGCCAACCTAGGTGTAAAGTTCTGCTACTTCTGTATGGTCACCGGTTGGGCTTGTCAAATATGATCACAATTCACAACCAGTACCACATGCATGCTCCGGGTCTGATTGAGCTAGCACCGGTTTCACACAAACCAACCGATTCACCGACGCATATCTGGCGTACTTATCTGCGCGTCTATACACCAACCGCTGTGACGGTATTTGCTTGCTTCTTGCCGGATACAGTACTACATGGTCAGATGTTCGCTAGTCGCTAGGGGAGCCTTGGCAATCGATACAGCTCTGTAAAGTTCTCACTGGAGCTTAACGTTAACGCCAATCTTATACCAAGCCCAACATCCCTGTCACTTGTAGATTGGGTGATTCGTGGCCGAAGGTCAAGCTCTCGGCGACTCCTTCGCTACTCCTGTGCAGGATGAAAGAAATTCAGGATCGAGTGGAAGTTGCATGTTCCAGGCTCGTAGTGTATGTCAAGCGATTCGGCGTCAAGTTCGAAGGGTGTAGTGCATCTACGGAGTATGCATGTATGTACAGTACTCGTACATATTGTACAGTGCTGTGCACACGGCGCTGATGGCGTAAGTAGACGGCGACTAGCAGTTAGTACGGCGTGCTATCGAACCCTAGAACCGCAATCAAGTTATCGTAAAATTGGCGCAACGCTGCCCGAAACAAAATCTAATAATAAGCAAGACCGAATTCTCTACTCTGTACCCTCCTTCCATATAGTTTACACCTGTTCCCTGACCCGGTAGTTCTGCTTCCTTCCACCCTAACTTGCTCTTTCCTCTCCCTCATTTCACAACAATCCCATCGATCCTACTCCGTACCTTTTGATCTTTCCTACACTGCGAAGTCAGTGAGGACAAAAGTTATACCTAACAACCTAATCATATCGGATTGGGCTCCAATTACATAGGTGGCCAAGCTATCTATCTGCTGTCTCTACCGAACATCCCGCCTTAGTAAGTTTATTGATCAGCCCCGATAACTATTCCATTTTCCCATAAGACCTTGGTCGCGCCAAGTGACCCGTGGTTCGATAGTTTCAGAACCACGGACTTTCTATCGCTCGGTGGCAGGATTATTGGAGGTGCTTGAATGTACTATATCGTACAAACCTGCTGTCGGCTGGCAGCGCATTGCTGGCCTTTTTTCTGGATGGGGTTTCCCTATCATTCTTTCCGCGTCACTCCTACAGGCCTTATACCTGAAGGCACCCGCTCCAACATCAAATATTATATGATGCAGGTGCAGGTGCGCCAGATGTTTGCAGCCAGCGTTACGTCCGATTGTATCCCACCATTTCCTGCATCACTTTTTCTACTACAAACCTCGCGGTGCCGCAAGCAGACATGTCAGCCTAACAGCTAACTTTACAGATACTTCTGCTTCTGGTCGGCGCCATAGAGTTTCGCGCACGTCGGCAATAGTTTTCTGTCTTACATAGGTACAGTACTTTTCTATCAATGTGTAACCCGACATAGTCCTTTACAGGTCTGGTTTCATTTCGGGCTCTCGCAGTCCCTGGCCGGTTCTCCATTTTTGATTTTCTTCCCTACTCTTCCTTCACCAACCAAACTACTCGCTAATATGGAGCACAGATGCCGCCGCGATACGCGTCAAGTTATTCGATTTTGATCCTTTCCGCGAACCTTCTTTCTTACATTTGAGAAGCCCTGTGCAACACTGGCCCGTCGCTCTGCGGGTTTTTGTGGGCCGTGACGGAGGCACGCCGACTGGTGTCGGCTACACGATATGACGGCCATATCACGACATTGCGTATTGCCCGAGACGGCTTGGCTCGGGGCAATCGTCGCGCACACCGAGTTCACGAAGAAGCTCGACGAGCTCAAGAACCAGTACGAGCAGGACACACAGCACGAAGTCGCAGTTTTTGAGACCAAGAAAAATGCTATCCTCTCACAGTTCGAGTCACACCTGGCCGACTTAGAACGTTTAGACTCGGCGCTGGGCAGCACATTCTTTAAGATTCTTGTCGAATGGAGAGACTTGCACATTTTCGAACTAGAACGGACATACAAACAGCAGCAGGATGAACGGACGAGGCATTACGAGCATGAGCGAAAAAGGTACATTGAGGAGAATTTCGCCGCTATGAACAATGTCATGAGCGTTGAAGTGGTTAGTGCTGCCTAAAAGTTCCCTATTCAAATTTGTCGGTACCCACTAACAGGCGGACAGACAGGGTTGAGCATCGAACAAGACGATTCACAAGCAGGAGCTGTGGGTCCAAACGAGGCGGCAGCTCCGTCGCAGATTGACCATGTTGCTGGTCAGATCGGAAGTGTTGGAACTGCCAGCGCAGCGCCTACACTTGAAGTGGCTGAGCCTTCATCACAACCGCCGAGGGATTCTCCGCCAGAGCGACCAGACCCGGAGACATCTGGATCGAAGGCTGAGAGTACGCCAGGCTCACCCAAAATCGGCCCTTCCGAAGAACCAAGCGCCCGTTCGCCGGGTGGCATTGCGGCCCATGGCCAAGCCTCGGACGCAGATGAGCTTGATTGTTCAGTGCAGCCTCCACCACAGTCGTCCGCTGGCCTCAACCACGCGTCGAGTTCGGAGACGTTGAGACCAGTAACTCCCCCTTCTGCTGGTAACCATGAGCAGCCTCTTGCTGATGCAGAGACGCTCACGCGCGGTAATGACGGTTTTCATCCTGCTCCGCCAGTTGAAAATGTAAGGAGAATTCCCTGCCCGCTGAAGCACATGAGACTGACGGAATTCATCCCTTAGCCTCTTAAACGCAAAGCTGATGACGAGCCTTCTTCTGCCCCGAGCCATAAGAAGCGGCCCAAGCCGGAACATGCCGGCGACACCAAAATCGCCGACGTTGCACCATCCGGGGTTGAAATCCGTCCGCAGGTAGCTGCTAAGCGGACGATATCCTTCGCCGATGTGTATCAAGATCCCCAGTATCATCACATCATTGTCCAGTATCCTACTGGCAGTGGAGATTTCTACATTCTAAGATGCGATGAACACGGGGTGCACTTTGGTGAGCATCCGCTTCGCGGAGCAGCCAAACACCTTGCCGGGGCGCAACACGACCACATGACAAAGGCACACGCGGTTGCCATAGAGATGCTTGGCCATCTGGTTGTGGATTGCACCCAAGAACTGGCAGACAGAAACAACGCAAAGGTCATTGAAGCCTTTAGACGAGGTTACAAGGTGTTCAACGCCAATAGCCTTAGTCAGACGAAACGAGCCGAAATGGGTTATCCTCCTCTGGAGACTCCCAGTACCCAGAAGACTTCCTCGCAGCGGCTCGGCAAACAGACGGCTTCTCCCGGCCGGTCCAAGAAGCAGTTCACCGGAGTCATCAACCCAGTGCAATGCAAGTTCTACTTGAGCTATGTTCAGCAGGAAGAGGTCCAATGCCCCGTCTTAATCCTGCCATGGGGCAACTTAGCGCCAGCCGGGTTGCAAGGCACCCTAGCCGATACCGGCCTCTTCAGTGAGCAAGCCGACGCCCCGGAACCCCCCAAATGCTACGTATATGACCGTGTCGATGGCCGTATCACGGGAATCCGGGGCTGGGCGAGCGGATACGAGGATGGGGGCCCGTTGGTGAGAAACCGGGAGTTTCCAGTTTTGTGTGTCGACAACCCGGACTTGTAAGTCGGCCCTCTCAACTAGCTTTGGAGCGGGAATCTAACTGGTGCAGCCGCTCCTGGTCTGTGGGTTGGGTAAATGCTGCGGGCCTCTCCCGGCTCAGCTTCAAAGACTCCGACTCACAAAGCGTACCCTTCTTCCACGCAGCGCACAGCTACTATGTTGAACGTGTCCTGCGCCACCGGAAGGCCGCCGAGGCGAAGGAAGTGCTAGTTGACCAGGATCAGCCTCGGCAGGCCCCGTCATCAGTCACTGTTGAAGAAGTTGAAATGAGGGATGCTGGCCCAACCCAGGCCGATTATCCGGAACGCGATTCTGACCAAGACTCCAGTAACAAAGCCATGACAGATTCCGACAACGAATTGGGAAAGCTCGATGAAGAGAGCCGGCGGACAAGTATTTCCAACCAAGACGAGCATGGAGGAGAGATCACTTCCATGAAACCCACGGCAACGGTTGATGTTTCGCTTGTCAACAATGCCCAATTGATCGCGACTAAAGCCCTCGGGCTGCAGCCCCCATCACGAAGCGGCTTCAAGCCCATCAATGCTGGTTCTGAAGCCCCCGTCACTCGGAGTGCCTCAGCAAGTCTGGAGCCATTATCGAGAGCCGGTTCAATGCCAGGCAGCGATCGCGCCGAGATTCTGCATCCCCGAAACAGCAGGACAAGCCCCAGTCAACCAGTGTCTTCGATAGATGAGCAAGGGGATGGAAACCCGCAACACGACCACCCGATGAGCCGATCCCGGACCACTATGCTCAAGCCCAACCCAGCCAGTCTTCAGAGTATTCTTCAAGATGTTCTCAACCATACCATGCGGGAACCCACCCCGTCTACCCGAGAGAATATGAAAGGGACCTTAGACCTCCGATCCCAGAATGGATCTATAAGCCGGCCAGTCATCGAATTCGCAGAAATGCAGGCGCCCACCCTTCCGGCGCCCGCATTGTCCACTACTGACTCACTGCCCTTGGTCGATAACCGGGCGCAGTCAGTGCCGGTACAGCAGACGAGGCCGCTTGAGGAAGAGAAGCGGCGTGCAGACAGTGCATCGGCGGCACCTTGCCCTTCCCTTGGATCCACGCCTTGCACGATGGTTTCAAAACCAATTCCAGGACGCGAACAATCATCGATGCCGATCGGATATCACCCCCAGCCGAAAGAATGGCCGCAACTCCTTCGAAGTGGCGTCGCCACACCCGTCTCAACATTGAGGACGAGCGCGTTCAATACACAGGACAACACACCTATGCAGGCCAAGCGGAGCACTCCTACCCCGGTCTCCCGCATGGCCAGGACTGGCGCGTTAAGCCAGTCGGCCCTGGGCACGATTCCCAGCACAACAGCAGCTGTCTTTGACCTCGCCGGCTTTAAGGAAGGCGACGCGGAACTCTTTAGTGCGAGGGTAGCCGGTCGCTTTCTGCGGCTGGTGGAGGATCCTGCCAGCGGGGTTTTCCGAACCGGGCCTGACGCGCCTGTTTCGCTTACAATTGACCCGAAGGGCATCAAATCAGTGGCGAGATCGAAGTCGGAGGCCGGGGCGGTGTGCATTGCCAGGCTCATATACGAGGGGGGCCGCACGCAGACGCTGGTATTTGAAACCAGCGGAATGCAGAGCGGCAAGGTGCATGCCAGGAAATTTTGCGCGCGGCTGCAGTGGTGGAACCCAGACATCACTGTCGAGATGCCGAGCAGCGGGTGAGTTTGACCTTTGCTGCGCCTGCACCTGGCTTCAAGGGGTTGAAGAAGTGGCATGGCTAATGAATTGGTGCTGTAGATCCGACCTGTTGGACCGACGACGCAGTGCAAGCCAGACACCCTCCTTGACGGAGAACTCCTTCCGTCTGATGGCCTGATCGGATGCTTAGCAGCGCTGGGCCGTTTGGGGGAAAGTATTGGAGGGAACGGAAAGGGGAAGGGCTTGGGATAGGGCGGGAATCCCGATGCAGCATGTCACCATGCTTTGGGTTCTTGTTGCCATGAGAGAGGGGCGTCATCTACATAGGTATGATATCCGAAGCATGGTTCCTTGGCGACGTGAGCCTGGAGCTTTCAGTCCTCGAGGTGCATGTGCGTTCATTTGCGTTATTCTGCGGCAAGAGATAGGCCCCGGGATCAGTATATGGCAATGCATTCTTCGCGGTAGATAACCTTCTGCCTCGCTGGCATGGTAATCAACATGGTCGTTGCACTCTTGGCGGTGTATGGCTCGGCGACGGGAAGCCAGCCAACACTGCAGTTTTCTGGCATGTGATTGTCGCATGTGCTGTCAGCAGTGGACCCTGCTGCATCCTAGGCTCAAAAGTGCCACTAACCCCCCCTGAGCCCCCAGCTCTGCTCTGGGAATGGAACCTTTGATCCCACTACTTCGATACCTACATAGCACGTGTCCTCTTGCTTCATTCCTTCTTTGTGAATCTATGCCCCTCTGCCCTTGGTTGCAGTTCCCTAACAATCATTTTTGCTCCATACGCAATGCTATGGGAACTTGCATTTTGGCGCTGTTCCCGTCCTGAGTTTGCGCAAGGGACCCGTCGGCTGTGGCGTCGCATGCGTCTCGGTACGTAGCCTATGACGTGAACAGGCTACGACAGAACAGCGAACAGACGTCCAGAGGCCCAGCACAGCTACACACACTAACTTGCTTTTCATGGCTGCATTTGTGAGTACCTAACTACAGTATTTTCTCCTCTTCACTCCAAAGATCTCGCATACTTCCTTCGCGATCACACCACTTGTTTTATCGTTGGGCCCGCGATTTCGGAGTCGCTGAGATTCGGAATTGCCATCAGACCCTGGACCGTCAATTTCTTGGCGTTTGCCGTTGGGGGGGTTAGGGCCTGCTGATGAGTGGAAGGCTGCAACGGTCAGCAGCCCTACAGCATCAAAGCTTCGCGAACACTTCTCGGGAGGGAAGACGGGAAATGCGCGGTGGTAGCATAGGATGTGCAACGACTTGGGCTAGACACTAGGCTGACAGCGCACCTCTACCGGTCAAAAACAGGAACCCCCTTGGCTTCTTTCAACTTCGCACATGTCGACCCCTCGCACTCAGCGCGGTGACCCGCTCAACAGCTCGTCCTCCACCCTTGCCCGGCCGGCCACTCCCTCGCGCAACAGCTCCAATGACGCCGCCAGCGCCTCGATCCTCCCGGGCGCCCCGAACCCAACCTATGCCTCATTCTCCCCCGCGACGCTGAGCTCGACCGCTCCCAGCTCCACCTCGGCTGCCAAGCGGAGGAGCACCATCCTCGTACATCAGAAATCGCCTCTGCTGCTTTCAACGCCGCCACAAATCACACGTGCGCTGGCTTACAGCCATCCGTTCTTGCTGCCGCTGAACAAACTTGTCGGGCTCCTGACGTGGACGACGGGCGATCAGTGGGAGAGCTTCCTGCTGCTGGCCGCGTTTTGGGCCGTGGTGCTTTACGGGGACATTGTGGTGCGCGTGGGAGGACCTGTGGCGCTGGTACTCCTCCTGATCGTTGGCATGTACGGCCGCCGCTTCAGCCCGCTGAGCAGCAGTGGATGGAGCGAGCCAGGGCTTGGCGCCGGCGACGGGACAGCCGTCGTGAACGAGGTGAAGGGTGCCAAGGCCGGCCGGCGGGGAAAGAACTTGTCGGTTGACGGGACTTCAGACAAGAATACCAAGGTGGGCAACGGCGGGTCGGGAACAGCGGCGCCTGGCGGCCACATAAGGAACCAGGGATCCATATCTGAGGTCACAAACACACGACATCAAAAGACGCTTGACGAGATTGTCGAGACGCTCAAGGAGTTCACGGCGAGGTGTAACATACTGTTGGAGCCCTTGCTTGAACTGACTGACTTCCTCAGCACTCAACGCACCCCTACCTCAGCGACTACTCGCCCGGCACTCACCACGCTTTTCGTGCGGATCCTCCTCTGCACCCCTTTCTGGTTCCTTCTTACACTTCCCCCTCTTCGTCTGATCACCACACGCCGCGTCATCCTCATCTTCGGCACCATCGTCTTGACATGGCACTCCCGCGTTATTCGGGTGACCCGCGCGATCCTCTGGCGGAGCGCCACCATCCGCCGGCTGCTTGCTCTTGTGACAGGGCTGCAATTCGAGGGGCTCACGAAGCCCGCACAAGCTTCATCTACTACAGCAACCGGATCCGACGCCACGTCGATCAAGTCCAAAAGCTCCTCAACTACTGTCAGGACCCCGCGCGAGTCCGAGCTCACCAAAGCACTCCACCGAGGCCGAGGTGGTCGCGGTACGGGGGTCCGTTTCACCTTCATCATTTACGAGAACCAGCGGCGGTGGGTGGGGCTGGGATGGACGACCAGCCTGTTTGCCTACGAGCGGCCTGCTTGGACCGACGAACACAACAATGCCGTGCCTCCGCGCGACGAGTTTGAGCTGCCCGAGGTTGAGAACGGGAGCAATATGCGGTGGCAGTGGGCCGAGGGATCCAGGTGGCGGGTGGATGGCGTGCCGGACGAGGCCGTTATGACGGGCGATGGGACTGGGGAGTGGGACTACGACGGGCCGGGGGGCAGGATGGGGTGGGTCTACTACGACAATAAGGTGTGTCACTTGTTTCAGTGATATTGTCCAGGTTGAGGATGCTGACTGGGATGTGAAGTGGCAAAACGGCCGCCGAGGCCAGGACGGCTGGGGCCGCTGGACGCGCAGGAGGAAATGGTACCGCGATGCTGAGCTGGTCGAAGCAGACGACGCCACCATCTCGGAGGAGGATCAAGAAACCGCAGCCGCCGCCCCCAACGGCTCAGCGAACCACGACGTCCTCGGCGACCAAACTAAAACCCCTACCGCTTCCCCCGCCCCGGACCGCCCACCGTCAGATCAGACTTCCTCCTCCCTATCGCCCTCCATCCCTCGCTCACTCGACCACAGTTCCCCGGAGGTATCCCTGACCCCGCCGACCCCGCGACAACCCCAACACCAACACGACGAACAACAACAACAGCAACACGACAAAGAAGCCAACAAGGACAAGGACAACGACTCAGCCAGCATCCTGTCAACCTCGAGCAAATCGATGCGCTTCTTCAAGGGCGCGCCGGCGACCCTGAGGCGCCGCGCCACGGGCGAGTCGACCGTGTCCGCCGACACAACGTCGTCCTACTCGCAGCAGCAGCAGCGGGGGCCGCCAGGCAGCAACAACAACAGGAGTAGTAGGAGCAGGCGGACGTCGCGAGCCTCGGCCGCCTCGTCGATGGGCAGCGCAGGCGATGGCGAGGACGATGACGCGGCTGTCCTAGACACCCAGGCCCGCATGGTTGTGATGCAGGATACGGGGACCGAGGTGGGCAGTTGGGGGGTTGGGGAGGATGTTAGGATGGGGTTGGAATAATCCTTCTTCTCCAGTCTCTGGAGGTGTGAGGCAGGAGGTGGGGTTTGTGCTTTGTATGGTTTTGTCTTCTGTTTTGCGGATTCGGTATGGGATGGGCATCGGATTGGGTGGGTTGGTTGGTTGGTTTGTGCAAAGCATTAGTTCATGGCTGGGTGCCCGGGTAGGTGGGTAGGTAGGGGTGGCGTGGGTTGGCTTTTCGTTGGTCTTTGCCGGTTGCATCACGAGGGATTGTATTCCAGGTGGCGCAAGGTCATCATGATGGGGTTGGTTTGCCTCGAAAGGAAATGGCAATGGGCAATACAACTGGCAATACAATGGGCAACAAGGAAGAGAAATAGGGGGGTACTGATATACCACTCAGATAAGATGCGACGTTAGGTTTACCTAGTCTTCGCAGCACTGCATCCACCCCGCGGAATGGCTTGAGGGTGGCTTGATGGTGCTGGACAGTACCGAACTTCCGGTGTAGTCCGCGTGATGGTAAGGAAAATACCTCCACTCCTTGCCGGATGGACGAGAGATCCAGTATGCCACTCGTCCCTCGATCCACTTATCACCTCAGCTCCCAACTACATGCCCCTTGAGCCGTTGCCTGGTCGCCCGTGATTCAAGTTGCGGCCCAGCGTCTACGGTGGTTGATCCTAACCAGCAACCTACCCTAGGCAGGTTATGAATATGAAGGCAAAAACGCTGGCATACATACTACAGTAGTCCGTTACTTAAGCTTACATATTATTTTCCCTGTCCCTTCACGTGGTACTATGGTAGGTAGCTCATGGCTTACTAGATCCCTTTCCTTTCCTTCGTCTACCATGAGGCGTCCTGTAAGTGCCCCTGACCCTGGTCCTGCCCCGGCCTGGCGAGTGAAGCTTGCGTGCCATGGCACGGAACAGATCCTTGACTGACCTGCTTATTGCCTTGCTTCGTTGCTTTAGACACTGTAGTAGTGGTGGTAGCAACCGGCCACCCTTTGCATTTGCCTCAGGCTGCTGCTGTTCAGAGGCCGTCGTTCCAGTTCCACTAGTCTCTGCTGCTTGGTCTATGCTTTTGCTCTGCTGTTGCTGTTGCTGTCCAACTTGTTTGCTGCTGCTCGCCTGTTCTTCTCCTTGCTTCTCTGTTATGTGTTGCTGTTCTTGCTCTTCTGGTTGTTGTTGTTTTTGTTTCGGTTCCTGTTGCTCAGGCCTTTGTGGTTGAGGTTGCTGCCGTCTATACGGCTTGGGGAATAAGTATAGAGGTGTAGGTATGGAACGAGCGGTTGTTCGACGTGCAGAATTACTATGGTTTCCGGCTGTCTTGATATGACTGCTTTTGCGCAACTTGTGTCTGATTTTCGTCGGTTGCTGAGTCCCGTGCGTGATGGGCTTCGGGGGGGAAGGGAAACGAGAGAGGATGCCGCCACCCATGCTGCTGCTGCGGCTGCGGTTGCGGTCGGGGCTGGGACTCCGGCTGGTATCTCTTAGTGTTGCTCGTTTTCGCTGGGCTGACCTCGGGGTCGGCTTCTGGGTTTTGGAGCTTGTGCTCTGCGCGGCCCCGAGGGGTGTGGGTGGGCTTGGGCCTGGGGTACCGCCTTGGTTTCGACATTTGCCGCTTACTGTGACGGGATTTGGATTTGGAATTAAGCTTGAATCTTGCTCTCTGATTGAAAGTCGGCTTTGATTTGCGCTCTGGCTTCTAGCAGCACTACCCCTGGCTGTTGATGGGCTCCGAATCAGGCTTGGGTTTGGCTTTGGCGACGGGCTTCTGCTCTGGATTCTGCTTCTGGCTGTGACTGGGGTGATACTTCCGCTTTGGCGGGGACTCTGGCTTGAGGTTCGGTATGTGCTGTTTACTCGTTTGGAGTCTGGAGCTGGGTCTGGGGCTGTTTCGGGTTCCGGCCGTCTACTCTGACTTCTGCTCCGACTTCTGCTCCTTGCTGTGACCGGACTCGGGGTCGTGCTTAAGCTCTCTGTCGCGACCCTTGGGCTTGGGATTTGACTCGCGTTTCCGGCCACCCTTCGATTGGGGGGTAGATCCGGACCAGGGAGCCACCGAAGAGATTCGCTTGGGCTCTGGCTTCGTGGACCATCTCGGATGCTGATGTATAGGCTGGGTCTGGCAGCTCCCGAGTCAGAATACCAGCTGTACCTGATATATAGACGCATGCTCTGATGTCGTTGCTCCTTTTCACGGGGGAAAAGCGACAAGTTGGTATGGATGTTGTACTGTCCCTGGGTCAGTCGCCAGCAATCTGCATTCTCTGGTGCCCTAAGGTCTCGATTTGCAGTGTTGAGCAGACGTTTTTCTGAGCACTAGCTATTTCGAGCTTTACAACGATATATCAATGTATGATTTTCTTGCAGTACGTGGCTTCCTTATATGCGCTAGACCTTTCGCACTCTTCGTCCTGTGACGTTGCCAGGGTGAATGCTACGTGTTTGTTCAAGTTGCTCCTTGGGGAACCTACTATATCGTCGCTTGAATGCCTCAACTGCCTTCACCGGATTGTATCCTGTATCTTGCTATTAGGTACCACAACCACATCAGTCCATGATTCATCAGTCCAGTGTGTTCTTGTCTTCGTTACAAACCGGTCTAGTACTACTACCCAACCCATCTATAAGGTTATGTGAATGCCAGATCCCATGAATTCCAATATACCTGCCTCGTTAATCCCGCAGGGCAAAGGATTCATAAAGCCGGGCGGGAACTGCAACCAATATCCAAAGGTCCAGGTGTTTCCCCCTGGCCGCCAGACAAGATACAGGATGCCAACCAACACATCATACAGGAGCCACCACTCAAGAGAGAGCAGCGTCGCTCAAGTGCAGCAAAGATAATGCAAAACGCCGCCAAACACAAAATGCTGTCATCGTCATTATTTTCGTCCTGTCGTATTCCGTCCCCTGTGCGTATAAGGCGAACCCGCTCCCAGCATACCAGAGACAAAAAAAAGGCCATCAGATGAAAGCTCCTCCTTTTCCATGCGGTGGGGGTGGCGGTGGCCTGTCGTCACCGTCGCTGCTGCCGCTGCGTCTCCGTTCTTTGAATCGTTTCTGGTGCTGCCGATACGCAGTTAGTTCGTCCTCTTCTTCCAACTCCTTTTCACTGCTCTCATTCCGTCTTGGAGGGCTATGCCTGTAGCCTTTGGTGATGCTGTGGCCGTACTGCAACTGCTTGTCATCAACATCCTGGGCGTCATCCTCCTCCTCGCCGCTGTCCTCAAAGCGAGGTAGGGTGGGCATCGACTGTGCGTGATTGGAATCGCCTTTTACCAGCCCGAGCATCTCTTCCTCGGTCGCGCCTTTCAACTGCGGGCTGGAGTAGCCGCGGGACGAGCCGCGCGATGACAATTTGGGTCGGCTGTCCAAAGCATGGTCCCTATCATCGGCGTGCGACTGATGGCGCTTGAATATGTTTTGGAACGAGAACTGCCGCAGGACCGAGTGAGGCGGTGGTGTCGGTGGCGCAAGCGTATTTCTAGGTTCGCTGTCGTCAGACACCTTGCGAACCTCGCCGGCAAACTGTATGCGCCTGTTAGAGTTTTCAGCGTTGTCCCAGTTGTGTGAGTCGAAATCGCGGCCGGGGACGTATTCCTCTGCAGATTTCGACCCCGGCACCGCTATCGACGTCAGTTGAACTGGGTGCATCGGGCTCTGCACCTTGGGCTGGTTGGGGTTCCCGCGAAAATCGGGATGGCCTGGAAGTAGTACACTGCGAGCTCGGTTGCGTATAGTACCAACAAGACTAGAGAGGGCTGGTGATACCGGCCTATTGGCTGCAGCGAGTTCCTCCTCGGTTGGGATATGGGACCAACCCAGGGGGGGGTGGGCTGTCGGAGTCCGGGGCGGATGGAAGGCGTTACTAGGCGTTGTAGAAGTCATCGACCTCGCCCCATGAGTGCTGAATGTCCCTGTCCTCCGTCGCCTTATGCCGTCCCATTCGAATTGAGGCACTGCGTTCTCGCCTACCGGCTCAAGGCTCTCCTGGAGCTTCTCCTCATGCAGCCGCTTGAGTTCTTCAATCTCCATCTTCTGCCTCGCGGCAGACAGTCTCCTAACAATAGCCGCGGTGCCTCGGATGGCATCTGCCTTTGGTTCCGTCTCGGGCTGTGGTTGCTCCGCAATGGTTTGGATCTGGTCTAAATCGCCAGAGAAAACAGCAGCGTCGGGTACGTCCTTGGCTGACTTTGACAGTTGTAGCAGGACGACGCCGGAGCAAATCGTCAGAAAGCCCATGACGACAGTGATGATGGAGGTCGGTGTCCCCTTGAAACCCCGGAACAAGATTGCGGAACTGATAATCGTGGTGCTGGTAAAGTATACATAATATGTCGGGGTTACCAGTGCGGCGTTGAAAATGTTGAGAGCTTTCTGCAACTGACTGTTAGCAGGTGGCTGAGTTGATGCGCTATTCAGGCCTGACTCACGTTTAGGAAGATGATTTCCGTCACAAGTGTTCCAATGACAAAGGCCAGGAGGACGTATAGGAACCACTGGTTGAACTGGGGCGTTCCCCCGGCTTGTGCAATTATAGCAGCACCCAGACCCTGAGTGGCGACGACACTAAGGCCGCCCACCCAGCTGCAAATGGAGATGTAGACCATCATGTTCTTGTTGCCATACTTGGGTCCCAGCCAAAAAGCCACGATGATGGACCCTACTATGACGACCCCGGCATAGGTTAGAAAGCCAGGGTGGATCACATACTCCTGCATCTGCTGGATGTTGGCGACCGATGACGACTGGGGCGCGTTCATGACGATGACGACGGTACCGACGATGCACAGGAAGCATGCGACTTTTCCAACCATGCTCAACCGTTCCTTCAAGAATATGGCCGACAAAATGGTTGTGATGACGACCGATAATGCCCCTAAAGGGGTAACCAGAATAGCATCCGTGAAGGCGTAGGCGGCGAAATTGAGCCCTTCGCCTAGGATCATCAGAGTCATTCCAGCCCACCAATAAAAGTTTTTCAGGTAGCCGTATCCTTCGCCCGCTACTTCGTTGTACTTCTCGTTTGCCCTGAGCAGACCGACTTTCTTCAACACGAACGAGGTTCCGATGAATGCGCCGGAGCCGATAGCCAGTCCTATACCGATTGCTTTGAAGGCGGGCGGCCGATCAGCGGCGCCCGGCGCAGCGCCGCCCACGCGGGCATATAGCTGGTGCCCATGGTCGAGGAGTTGAGCGGCGTTGTCCATGGCAGAGCCAGGGAGTAGGCGGACGACCTAGGTCGTCGCCAATTCCAACTTGTCTTTTGCAATGAGGCCGTTTGGAAACAGTGACACCACCTGGTTATATCGCTTGCGCGGTGTAGAGCTCACGCGAATGTCGTTTGACGCTGCGGATGGAACCGGGGGGCGGCATGAACTGCGTTTATGATGCTGAATGCGCCGGAGACGTTCGACCGGCAGAAAGTGATCGAGATCGAAACTTGGCGCACTATAACAGGTCTAAAGATGCAAATGTCCTACAGGAGCCGAAGAAGGCGAAGGAGGACAAGTTGGATAGCCGGAGCGCGGGCTGGACACAGGAAGCTCAAGACCAGGATCCTCTGGCGTGTTGACTTGTATCCCGATTCGTATTGTTTCGCCGGAGAACTCGTTTAAGCGGTTCTCGCTACGTACTGCCAAGGGTGCAATTGGAGCGAACAACGGTATTACAACGTAGATCGGGAAGAAAAATGATCTGAGGTGTCTGCAAGGAGATCAGTCTGTGGGAACACGTTGAGACGAGAATTGTGCGAGAGCATCCCAGCCGTGGCCAGCGTACGGAGTAGCGAGGGTCTAGAAACTCACTCAGTCCCTGACTCCCTGTCAGTGGTTGCTGCGCAATGGCGATTGTGCAAGGGTCTGGACGGTTCCCCACCAAAACAAAGGATCTGGGGAATGGATGGTGAGAGAGGACCAATTTGCTTCACAGAATGGTAAAATGAGAAAATCGGTAAGAAGCTGCTACAACAGCAAGGAGAAACAAGTGTATAAAGAGAACATGCAGGGTCGTTAAAGGAGTTATCCAGACCTGGACAACCTGCAATGTGATGTGGTGCAGAAGACTGGAACAACCCCCGCCCTGCTCCAACCCACGACGTCCTTGATTGGCGTCACAAGCCTTTTGTCTGAGTACCCAAGTACCTGAGCGGCCAGTGGGTCACACCCTGGCTTCTGGCGCCGCGCTGAAACGCCACGGGGGCGTCATCACTTGCGAACTAACAGTATTGGCGGCTACCGCAGCGGGAAAGTGTTAAGATGGATGTTGAGAGATCCCAGGTTCTTGGTCTTGATACGGTACAGTACATACACTATTACATACACTACATTGCTACGCTAAGGGGCACACTACGTCAGAAGTCGGTGCAAGATGGCACCCAGATCAATCGATCTCTGGAGTCCTGACCAGACCCCGCGATTGCTGACTCTGTCCTGATGTCTCACACACGACACTTTGGACCTGCAGGGGCTGGAGGTTGAGCTTCGAGAGCTGTAGTTAGGGAACTTCAGCACCTTCATCAGCAACCATCACGTACTTTTACCAGGGTATGTACATACGGTGTAACCTTTCGGCTGCGCGTTTGCAAGTATTTGCGCAGGAGAGTTTACACGACAATTGCCAATGCCAGCAAGCAGACAGCGACCACATTCACTACGACCTAAAAAGTTGAGAGCCACCACTGCAATACTTTTTGGGTATAGGTACCAGGCCGGGCAGGCCTATGATGTCGACTTCACACGTGAAAAGGGCAGATCAGGGCGTTTTGATAGGCTAACGGTTGATTTTCCTGAAACGGCGGGTGGCTGGACAGGGGAGCGAGCGGGAAAACCGGGGATCACGAGTGACAGGAACAGGAACGTCGTTCATTTTCTTCTGACAGGTAGGTAACCGACAGTGCAAGTTGGGTGAAGGGTCATTGACGAAGCTCCGAATGGCTTCGAAATATATTACCGGTATAAGTTTAGAAGGCGAGAGGCTACTAGCTGTGGCAAGCTGGAGTTCGAGTAGCTACCTACACAGTATGTACTGTACATGTACTGTAGCTTCGCGTCACCCGCTCGCAAATCTCTCTGCTATTGATAAAGCCCGGTATCGTTTTCCACTATCCTTGATCTTTCATGGAACCAGTATGAGAGAGCTGAAGATGTCAAGATTTTCAGAACCACTTGCTTCCCTCTCGGTAGTGATTGAGACGTTGTCAGTGACAGCTGCCGCTGGGCCTGAGTGACAGCCCTATTCGAAACACCCGGTTGAACTGCTTGTTCCCGGTTAAAGTGACTGACAGCCCCAATGTCACAATACCCGTCACAGGGCTCCAGTGCCAATTGCTCGATTCCTATTACGGCGGTTCCTGCGTCAGCTGTTGTGTCGACCCCCTTGACGTGGGTTTCAGGGGAAGCTTAGATGCAGCAGTAACAGATCGCTCAGTACATACCGCCTCCAGCTGTTAGTGCTCTAATATAACACCGGCAGAGCACTGATTACAAGTTACCGCTGCTGCATAGAACCTTAGCCGGAACCGAATCATTTTCGATTATCGTCCGATGCATGGCTGTTCACCTACTCATCCCATGCATCCTCCCAGGCAAGTTGTGTGCGGCTCTGGAGAAGCCCGAATCAACTGAGTCAACGGACGGCCGATGTGGTGGAGGAGAACACAATTGGAATCTTCGCCATCTTGAAAACCTTATACTGGGATTCTGTACCTTCGCCAATGTCCTTTTCAACAGAGGAGCCATTGTACGATACGTATTTGCAAATCAAGCTGCCCCTGCCGTTGCCTTCCCCTGAACGGTCACAGCGCAGTTTACTTTGCAGAGGATTGGAGTCAAGACAACCGCCGTCGAGTACATGACGCACAATGACCATCCCAATCTTCGTGATATCGCGGGCATTTGTTAAGACGAGGACGAGGGTGCAGAGTTGGAGCCAAGGACTTGACCTGTGATGCTGACGGACTGGGCTGTATTCAAGGGTGACCGCGTATCATGACAATGGAGGGAAAGCGGATTCGGTACCACCTATTTGATAGCTAACTTAGGTTTTCACGATGCTATCTAATCACATCACCCATATAGGCAGACGAGACTAAACACCCGGCAACGGTTCAAGAACCGTCAAGCTATATATAACCCAGACCTCATCCTCGGCGTGCTGGCAGGTTGTTCCACCTTACCAAGGCAGCTGCATTCCGTTGTACGTCAGGAACTGACCCGACTTCTCAGTGGTCAAGTTATCGATCTGTACAGCCGTTAGCTATTCCATACCTACTCATGGTGAAAAGGCAATGGAGAAGAAGTTTACCTGCTCGAGCACCCCTTTGGCACTCTCGTCTTCAGTGATCGCTGCCTCCTTGAGGCCAAGAGCATCGGCCAGCGCCTGGCCCATAGCCGTCTTGACCCATCTATGTAGCGGAGGCAACATCCAAGTCAGCGCACCACCCCTTCCCAAAAGCCTATTAAACTATAAAGAAGATGAGGAACGGGGGCCTTTGTACTTACCCAGGATGCAAAACCCCAACCAACAAACCCTTATCCTTAAACTCCAAACTAATCCTCTTAGCCCACCAGTTGGCCGCGGCCTTGCTCATGCCGTAGCCCACTCCAGGAAGCAGCATCTTCTCCAAGTCCATGATGCCAATACTGCCAATCGAGCTGGTTATCAAGACAAACTTCTTTTCCTTCTTCGCACCCTCTTCTTGCAGCTGCATCAACCCAGCCACGGCACGAAACAGCCTCACGGGACCCAGGGTATTGACCTCGAAATCGCGCAGCATCTCGTCGGGCTCCGTGTGCAGGACATCCTTGAAGCCCGTCGAGCTGCCCGCGTTGGCAACGACCACGTCGACCCCGCGGCCGGCAATGTCCGGGTGTGCGGCCTCCAAGCGGCTCGGGAGGGAGGCGTGATTGGCCGCGGGGTCGACCTCGTCGAGGTGGAAGGGAATGAGCTTGCTCGTGGGATGCACGGTGGCGTCGGCCGCAAGGGGTGGAAAGGTGGGAGAGCGCGAAGTGGCGATGACGATGGTGTGCGGACGCGCGAGGAGCAGGGTGACTAGTTTGAAGCCGATGCCTAGGGGGGAAATAAAAAGTCGGTTATTGAACTCTTGCGCTCAGGGCTGGTGATTAAGCAAGAAGGGAATCTTGAAGAGAGGGTGATGGCAACGGGGTGAAAAAGGGGGAAAGGGAATTGATCGCGGAGAGCGCGCTTTTTCAAGTACAAGACGCGAGGGAGCATGGATGAGAAGGCTGCGGCTTACCCCTATTCGCGCCCGTGATGAGGTAAACGGTGTTGTCAGACATTTTGGCGGAGAATGTCAGATGGGGAGGGGGCAGTGAAGAAAATGGGACTAAGGGGTTAGCTCGAAGGAGATGAGAATGCGAAAAGTCCTTGAAAAACGAACGCAAAGACGGTGCTGGAGGGAGAAAAGGGAGAAAAAAGAGAGAAGGGGGAAGACAAAACCCCTGGAGCCCTTAAATACTTGCTCGGGATGGATCAAGGGCCCGACTGGCAGTGCGCATGACAATGAGCACCAGCCCAAGAGACCTCTCCGAAGACGTGTTGGCAGCCACCGCGGAAGCGGAAGGGAGGGGAAAAGGGGGCGGGCGGCATCCTTCTGTGGGCGAGTCCTGTTGTCATTCGTTGACCCCTGATCAGTAAACATGGTCGGGTACTGCATTAATAACCAGCCTGCGCTGACTCAGGGACGACGCGTGCGATAATAGCAAGCTATTGCCTCTTCCTGTTCATAATCCGTAAAGGGCTGCTCCTATTCCATGTTGGTATCTGTCCATGGTGCCAAACGCCTATGGAATTTCCCCGAATAACGCCCCCACCATTCCGCTGCCTGAGCCATGCCGCGAAACGCCTCGCTGTAACCGAATCCAAAATCAAGCCTTGACCACCCAGCCAGCATTAACCATAAAGTCAAAAATCCGCCCTCCTTTTTGCGAGTCCAGACGGCAAATCTCCTTGGCCTGCTTCTTCTTAAGACTGCCGTTGCCCTTCACAGCCTCTTTGAGGATCTGCTCCTTGATCATCAAGTAAGGCTTCGGCTGCAGGCGAAGCGCTTCACAAAGTTTGATCTCCTCAGGCGTGAGAAGATGGAGATCTGGTGCATTATCCTGGGTGAGGTAAAGAGGTTGCACGCCGGGAATCGGCGGCGGAATGTACTTCTGCCTTGCAGGCGTCGTGCCATTCGCGACTACGACGCTGCCGCCGTTAATGTGATTTCCGTTGGTTTCCGACTTGACGCCGTTCGGCCCTTGGCCGTTTAGAAATCCATTCGATGCCACTGACCGAATCGGTAGCTCAGGCGCAACCAACAGCGAAGCACCGCTTGGCGGCTCGGGTGGCGGTGGCTGCTTGTTGCGCTGCGTTGTCGCTAACCTTTCGCGATCCATGGAGCCGAGCGGTATTGACTTCTGTATCCGTAGTGCTTTCTCCTGCTCGTACTTCTCCCCGCTTCGCAGGTCTCCGATGCGGAGGCTGCGCCATTCTTGCAGCTGCGCAATTGCCTGTCGGAGATTGAGTTCGTCGATGAGACCCTGGCAGAACTGTTCGAAGTCGTCCCGATTCATCATCCGTGCAAAAGGCTTCGCCTTGTTGAGAAGGTCGCGTTCCTCCTTTGACCGTTTCTTCTCCGCTTTACTGTTCTCCCTATAATCCAACAGGTTGTGCTCAAAGATGACCTTTTTCCGCTCGACTCGCTGCGTCAATCTGCAATTGTAGATTTCCATCACCGTAAGCTTGAGTTCCATCTCAGGTTCCAGCTCGCCAGTCCTCGGGTTGATGCCGTCTCCCGGATCAAACTGCATCAGCTGGACCGCCTCTTCCGCCTCGTTGGCGTACTCTGTCTCGAACTCCAATCGACCGGGCATGTAACCTTGGATTTCGTGACAAGCTGGCACGCTGGCGGTAGGTTTCGTCTTTGGCTGTAGGGCGGGTGCGTTTTTGGCCGCTTCTCTCCGCTCCTCAATCCTGCGCTTCTTGCGGGCCTGAAACTCCTCTCTTGATGTTTCATTTGCCAGTTCCATATCGTGAGGGCTACATCTTTTAGGGAGTGGGAAGTTGGGCGATTCAATATAAACCTTGTAATAATGATCCCGGACTTCATCCTTGTGCCGATAACCGCCGATATGGTCCGCAATATCCGCCCAGGACCCGAGGCCGTAAATCTCGGCGCCTTCCAGGAGAAGGAGTTCTTCGTCGGCGCCCCATTCTGGGTCGAATATTGGGAACGAGTTTTGCTCAATGACTCGGTAAGGATGGGAGGCTGGTTGATGCGCATTGCTCGAAGAGCCATTGGCGAAGCATTGCACGCAGAGATCGTACTCGTTGCAGGCGCTGTGGGCGCATCGTATCCGGACCTGTTGGAGACGCGTTAGCTTGTGTTTGCGACATCGGGAACTTGGTACTCCACAATGTCCCAGCATGACCATGCGGCTCCGGAATGGGCCGAGGGCCCTCCTTGTACAAGCGCGGCAAAGCAGAGAGTGAGGTTTAGACAAGACAAACTTACAGTTGAGGTAATGTCTGCTGAACAAACATCGCAGACATATTTGACACCGCCCTCGCCGCCTCTTGCGGCAATCTTCTTGCGAATGACACCCATGTCAGGGAATTCACGTGGGTACGAGACAGCAGTGGCAACAAGGCTGCTCAGGGGTGAAGAGGTACAGAATTCTCAACAACGGTGTCGAAAAGCCCCATGAAGGGCGCTCTGCGACTGCTCACAGGGCCTGAGGGTCGGTGCGACGCGTATTCTGATGTTTTTTGATGATAAATGCTGGAAATTTGATGGAATCTTGATGATCTGATGGCGCGTGGATGGTTGCGGTTGAGGGTCGATCCTGGCCTGACACCACAGGTCCCACGCCTTGGATGGTGGCTTCACTGACTTGAGCCATGCGGGGGCGGCTGGGTTTCCGGAGTTCTGCCGGGACTCGGGAAATACAATGACAACCCTAACCCTTGTCGACATGGAGAGAAAGCCCTGGTCTCGACTCCCGTTGTCGTTGGAAGACTTGAGCTGGAAAGGAAACTGGTTGGAACTGGCGTGACCGGCAAAGGGAGATGGCGGATGCATTGTATACAGCCATGATGTGTATTCTGTTTTCCCGTCAGAGATACCTGGTGCTTGTATGATCTCTTCTTCAAGCCGTGGACCTTTCTGGAGAAAGATCAGTCATTGGTGGGTCCTCCTTTACTTTATGAAGAGGGGTAATTGAATGCTCTTCACATGCTGTGATGGGCATGACCCGGAAGCTGGCAAGCTCAGTTGACACGAGTATCTAAGATTTCAAGGTCACTCATCTACTGTTTCCACCGAGCGCGGTTTAATGAACTGTCCTACGATGTAGGAGGTACCTTACTTTAAGTGTGGCCGGGGCAGGGCCGAGGTGCTGCTAAAGTTGCTACTCTATAACCCCGCCATTATTCCCTGGAAGTTGTCAACAAACTTGGAAAACTCACAAGGCCGCGGTTAAGTCAATCGGATTGTACAAATCAGGTCGATGGTCTAGATATTACTTTGCAAGATCTTCTCTTGCTGTCTTTCGTTGAAAGCTTGCACATTCGACAATTGCTCCGATCGAGATGCCCGATCAAGTTCTCGACGACATTTCACATCGTCGCTACAACCCGTTGACCGGGTCTTGGCTCCTTGTCTCACCCCACCGTACCAAGCGGCCCTGGCAGTGAGTTTGCGAAGTTCTCTCTCGCGCTCATATCGAAGCTAACCTTTTATTAGAGGTCAGCAAGAGGCTCCCTCCAAGAATGAGCTTCCGGAGTACGACCCAAAGGTTCGTGAATTCCCGTCGTCCCAGACTAAGACTACACAAGGCATGTCAATAACTAACACACTGCAGTGCTATCTTTGCCCGGGCAACAAGCGAGCCCAAGGAGACAGCAACCCGGAATATCAGAACACCTTTGCCTTTGTCAACGACTACAGCGCTGTCAAAGAAGAGCAGCAGGAATACCGTCCAGATGCCAGCAAAGAAGACATCGCTGCCTTTCTTCTACAAGCGCAGCCCGTCACGGGACGTTGCTATGTACTCACGTTTTCGGCGAAGCACCATGTCACACTCGCCGACATGACCGCACAAGAGATATTGCCCGTGATTCAGACCTGGACTCGGATCTACGCCAGCCATATGTCTTCTTCACACCCGCTCAAAGCGCAAGCCGAAGAGGCACTGTCGCGTATCCCACCCAACCCGGATGGCGAGGTAAGCCGGCCCGAGCATCAGCTGCGGTTCATGCAAATCTTTGAGAACAAGGGGGCTGCGATGGGTTGCTCGAACCCGCATCCCCATTGCCAGATCTGGACGACCAGCACGATGCCCGAGGAGCCAGGCAAAGAGCTGGCGCACATGACCAAGTATAGGGAGGAGCGTGGTCGGCATCTGCTCGAGGACTATGCCAAGCTCGAGATGGAAAAGGCAGAGCGCGTGGTGTGGCAGAACGATAGCTTCCTCGTCGTCTGTCCCTGGTGGGCGGTGTGGCCGTTTGAGGTACTTGTCATTGCGAAACGCCATGTTCGCGCGCTTGTCGACCTCTCGGACGAGGAGCGGCTTCAGTTTGCCGAGGCGGTCCAAGAGGTCACACGACGGTACGACAATTTGTTCGAGACGAGCTTCCCATACAGTGAGTAAACCGACTTTGTCGCCGCAAGGCATCCCATACTGATGATGGCTCCAGGTTCCGGCATTCACCAAGCTCCACTGGACTGTACCGAGGAAGAGGCTGAGACGAGCTGGTTCCACATGCATTTTTACCCGCCTCTGCTCCGGTCCGCGACCGTCCGAAAGTTCTTGGTCGGATTCGAGCTGCTGGCCGAGCCTCAGCGGGATATCACTCCGGAGCAGGCGGCTGCCCGGCTCAGGAATTGTGGTGGGCAACTGTATCGCAAGTTGTTGAACTGAGATAACAAACAGATGTGTAGCGTTTTGCCACGGGGCATAGGTATACACTAGACAATACTCAGATCCCAGGCTTAGCACCTTTACCAGCATCATAAACATCATTTCCCTCCTCGCCCGTCTCCACTGCGAAGATTCACTGCACGTAGTGCTTATACTGCAAAAGCATCCAGATGGTGCCGCCGTAGGCCGCCGCAAAAGGGAATGCCTGTGGCCCGCTGAACCTGACCGTCTTAAAAACCAGCATCTCGCTAGTGAAGTGGATCGCGGCAATGACGTGAGTCCAAATGGCGAGTTGATACATGGCAGGGTTCTCGAGTTGGTAGCAGGCGTAAAAGCGGATGAGGCCAGCCACGAACGTGTAAGTGCCGAAGAGGCGGGCAGCGAGGGGCGACACTTGGTCCTTGGCCTTCTCCGAGTCCTTCCCAGTCGGCGAGGCGGGCTTGACCACAGCTGTGCTGTCCTCCGGGTTGTAGTGCTCGCTGGCGGGAGGGAGAGAGTGGTTTGGAACAAAACGCCCGTTGTAGATTCGACGAGTGTAATGCAATGTTGCGTAGTTTTGAAGCGCATTCCCCATGGACACGATGGAGATCTGAACCAGGAAGGATACGTCAATTGGGGCCAGGCGTGCGGTTCCGGTTCCGGTTCAACATACCACAAACAAGTAATAGGGCAAGTAGCCCTTCTCAGCCGAAGGCAGGAAAGACTGGAGTTTATCCATTCTCGTACTCGGTAAGGTACTTAGCCTGATCGTGGCCTTAGATGACAGTGAGTCTCAGTTTGGGCAAAGCAAAGGGAGTCAGAGGGAGCTGATTCCTCTTGGACTCTTACTACGTTTTCTGTTGTTGGTTTGTCTCGCGATCTTTCAGCCCCATCAATTTATCTCACCAATTGACAGGGGTCTGAGCATTCAGCTCGAGAAGGTGGTCAGAGCTTCGACAGGCAAGGGCTGGCCGCCTTGGCCCGCCCAAGTCCAGTGCTCCACAGTGCGAGCCCCGCTGTAAAGTCAACCAAAATCTCTGGGCAAGCTCGAATATGTCCCAACAGTTTCGGAGAAGCTCGTCAGTCGGCCACCAGCAAGATAACACCAGAGACTTTGACTCTACCAAACACATCCAGGTTCACTATTTCCATTTCGACTCAAGTCATGACGCTCAATTCAACCTTGACAGCCCAAGCTGTCTTGGACAAAGCCCTCACTTATTGGAGCTTGGTTCCCCAGCCGGCACAATGGGCGTTCACTGGTATCGGAGCCATCTACGTTGCAGGACACGTGCTCTCATTTTTCCAACTCCTCCTGAATTGCTTCGTCCTTAGCGGCACCAATGTAGGTCGGTCTTTTGACGTAATTTTCACCCTGATACTGACTACAGTTCCGTTATCAGCTTCGCAAGTATGGCAAGAAAGGTACCTGGGCAGTTGTTACAGGGGCGTCGGACGGACTCGGCAAGGAATTCGCTTCCCAGCTAGCCGCCAAAGGTTTCAACTTGGTTCTCGTCTCTCGCACGCAGTCAAAGCTGGATGTTCTCTCTCGCGAATTGCAGCTCAGGTGGTCTGGTCTGCAGACGAAGACGCTCGCCATGGACTACACCCAGGACAGTGATGCCGACTACGAGCGTCTGGCAGCGTTGGTCGTGGGCCTGGATGTGGGCATCTTGATCAACAACGTCGGGCAATCGCACAGCATCCCAGTGCCATTCCTGGAGACAGAGCGTAATGAGCTCCAGAACATCATCACCGTCAATTGCCTGGGCACTCTCAAGACTACGCAGATCGTTGCGCCCATTCTGCAGAAGCGCAGGAAGGGACTCATCCTTACGATAGGCTCCTTTGCCGGTGTCATGCCCACTCCGTATCTGGCCACTTACAGTGGTAGCAAAGCTTTCCTGCAGCACTGGAGCAACTCGCTGGCTTCCGAGCTTCAGCCATACAACGTTGACGTACAGTTCGTGGTCGCCTACTTGATCACTTCGGCCATGAGCAAGGTGCGACGCACCAGTCTGCTCATCCCCAATCCGAAGCAGTTTGTCCGTGCCACGCTAGGCAAGATTGGCCTCGACAGCACCGAGCGTTTCCCCAATACCTGCACGCCGTACTGGAGCCATGCCGCGTTCAAGTGGGTGATTGAGAAGACCGTTGGCTCCACGAGCGCCTTCACTATCTGGTTTAACAGAAGGATGCATATCGACATCCGGAACCGGGCGCTACGGAAAGCGGCGCGAGAGGCGAAGAAGCAGTGAAAGGCTACCTGGCTACTCTGTATGTTAGGGTGTTGTCTTCCTTAAGCATGTATTAGCGAGGCCTAGGCGGCCCAAGGAGACTTGCCGGGTGGAAGACAACTTATATGTATGAAGTGGCAGCGGTCAGGTACCTTCGTTTCAGTCTTAGGTGCTATGCTCGGGGCAGGCAGCAAGCCCTAATTGCTCAATAGACGTCTGCATGTGCGCAATTAATAGTCCTAGCATTGAATAAAAAGGTAACTGAGCGATTGGGTTTCCTTCATCGTTTAGAACGCTCATGATGTAGGAGTGAGAATGTGAACCAAGGCGCAAGGTGTACGGTAGGTAAGTTTGAACTTTGAAGGTTGTGAACGGTGACGCTAGCAATAATCCCAATGCAGATTAGCGCCAATTCTTCCTAGCGCGTTCACGTGTCAATTGCTTGGCGGTTCTGTCGCTTCTCCCCATTGATGATCCTTGTTTCCAAAAATTGTTTACGACCAGCCTCTCTTTATTAGTTTCCTTATTCTGCATACGAAGGTAGCGACTCCCGCATTGCCGACAGCAGGTTGACTTGGTCTCACTGCAGTTCTGGCCTGTAGCTCCACGACGGTCCGGCACAATTGCTTTGATGGTGCAATTGCCTTAGCGATCGAGCTGCGACGAGTCAGCTCTGGACGAAAACACCTGTGGAGGAGACAAGCGTCTACGGGACCAGGGCACGAGAGCTACCGAAGCTATTCCCTTGGTCGCCATGGAACCCGTAACACCAATGCGCCCGATGATGCCCGGCGCCTACATGAACACCCCAGGAGGACCGGGCACGGCAAATCCAACGCGGCGACGACTCGATTTCTCCCAAGCCGTCGGTGGCGGCCCCAAGAGCGCAACAGCGACCACACCAGCAGCCGGAACGACAACATCGGGCAACGGCCCTCCCGAAATCGCGAGCGGAATGCTGCCAGCGACCCAAGTGCGCGATGATGTGCCTCTTATTGTCAAGGCTGCCCGGGTCATCAACCAGACTCTGCAGACCGATGAGAGCTACCCCGATCTTGATTCTTACTGCAGGCGTAAGTGCCCCACGTCCCGCTTTCTTTGGACTGAATGTCTCGCATGAGGACTAATCATGGAACCTTGGGCAGCCGGTGCTTCGTCTGACTACGATCTCCACAATGAAAACGAGCCATGGGCGCCCTTCAACAAGCCCTCGATGTATAACATCCCCGACAGCATCTTCAACCATCTAAACAGCGCCGCGGTGGTGACAAAACTGGGACTATTTGCCGGCATCAACTACGCCTGGGCGTCGATTGACAGCTCCCTATTTCTTTGGGACTATACACACCCAAACCCGGAACTCATTGGCTACGAGGATGCCGCGCACACCATTACGGCTGTGGCTCTTGTGCCTCCCAAACCCGGGGTTTTCATCAAGGACATCACGCACATCCTGGTCGTGGCCACCACCACCGAAATACACCTGCTCGGCGTTGCGGCGGCTCCGACGCCTTCCGGATCAAGATCGGTTACTCTTTACGAGACAAATATGTCAGTCCATCGAGGAGGCAGCGACGTTAGCTACATCGTAGGCACCAAGGATGGTCGCATTTTCCTCGGCGGCGACACAGACACTGATATTCACGAGCTGTTCTACCAGCAAGAGGAGAGGTGGTTTTCGAGCAGATGCGGCAAGATTAACCATTCACACCCCGGTTGGTCGTCAGTGGTCCCCAGTCTACCGCTCCCTGGTCTGTCCTTTGGCCAGCGAAATCAGGAAGGGTTGATTGGGCTCGTGGTTGACGATAGCCGGAATCTCCTATACTCGCTCTCTAATCTGTCAACTATTCGGACTTACCACATGGAAAGCCCCGAAAAACTTACCCCGGTGATTGAAAAGGACAAGGTGAGCTGTCTGCGCGACTTTGCCCACATTTTGAACAGCTCTCCGCTCTTTACGAACAAGACCAACATCGTGTCGCTTTCTCCCATCCCCGCGGCCGAGGCCTCGAAACTTCATCTTATGGCCCTTACCGATACCGGTTGTCGTCTCTTCTTCAGCGCTACTAGCTCTGCGTCGTACACAATCGGGGGGTCAACAAGTCTGGCCCCGCAAAGCATGCAGCTTCAATTCGT
This sequence comes from Canariomyces notabilis, assembly GCF_033297395.1. Taxonomy (NCBI): domain Eukaryota; kingdom Fungi; phylum Ascomycota; class Sordariomycetes; order Sordariales; family Chaetomiaceae; genus Canariomyces; species Canariomyces notabilis. Next base: position 322,286 of record NW_027041839.1, read on the forward strand.
CAAGTTCCCGCCCAGCAGTCAGTTGGCTGACGCATCCGGAGCTGCAGCCGCCCAGGCTGCTGAGGCGGGGTTAGACGGAAGTTCACGAACACTCAAGCCCACCGCGTCCGGTATCCGGTTCGAGCCAGGTTATTTCTTTGACGTCGTCAGGCGGCAGGGCGGTAATGACGAGCTCTTCGTCTCCGGCCCCGACACGGGGCGGATCAAGGGCACCACACCTGCATCAGCGCTGAGGTATTTTGAACAGGGAACGTGGATCGACTTGGGACATGGGAGCCGAGTCCTCGAGGTCGGCCTGACGACTGAGCCTTTCTCTGCTGCAAAGCAGCCCCTGGGCTTTGGCAACGAGCTTGCTGTCCAGTTTGATCACGCCCCAGCAGAATTCGCGGTGCTCACTAACACTGGCGTCCATGTAGTACGGAGGAGAAGGTTGGTTGACATTTTTGCCAGCGCTATTGGGAACTGCCACAACGCCGGCGATGAGTTTGAGAAGGAGGTTAGGAGGTTTCTCAACCAGTATGGCCGGGTGGAAACCGTCTCAGCTGCTTTGGCGGTCGCATGCGGACAGGGAAGCGATGTGCGGCTCGGCACCAGCAGAGCCCCGGATCACCGGATCGAGAATCTCGCCCGCGCCGCTTTCGTCGAATACGGAGGCCAACCAAGGCTCGCTGAATCGGACGGGAGGCAGCCAGAAACGGAATTCGTGAAGTTGTCCTCGCGACACGACGCCTTGGCTCTGTATCTCGCCCGCCTCGTCCGGGTGTTGTGGAAATCCAAGGTTATCACCACCAAGACTGATGCAACGAAAGGAACCCCCGTCGTATCTTCAACTATCAAAATCCCGGATCTGGTTCTCGTTCAAGAAAACGTCGAGCGGCTGCGGCATTTTCTCGAGGCAAATAAGAGCTCAATTCAGGGTCTAGCTGGGCCGTCCGACAGGATTTCCAGCAGACAAGATGAGATCGCTCTGCAGAAAGAGCATCAAGCGCTGCATGGGTTGCGGAAACTGATGGAGAGTATATCGGAAGGCATTTCGTTCGTGCTCATGCTGTTCGACGAGCGGGTCGTGGACATCTATACCCGTCTCGACGCTGGGTCGCAGCAGCAACTTCAAGACTTGACCTACGAGGCGCTGTTTTCTCAGGCGCCCGGGAAAGAGCTCGCCAAGGTGCTAGTCAAAGCGATTGTTAACCGCAATATTGCAAGCGGCGCCAACGTCGAGACCGTTGCCGATGCGCTGAGAAGAAGATGCGGAAGTTTCTGTTCACCCGACGATGTCGTCACCTTCAAGGCTCAAGAGCAGCTGCAGCGTGCTTCCGAGCAAGCTCACAATCCCAATGTCCTCCGCACAGTACTCGGCGAAAGTTTGCGTTTGTTTGAGCAGGTCGCAGGCAGTCTCACTCCGGCTAATCTCCGGAGCGCTGTTGAGCAGTACACGCAGCTCAAGTATTATGCTGGAGCCATCCAATTGTGCCTCACAGTGGCGCGTGAAAAGGACCGGGGGAATAAGGCGTTATCATGGGTTAATGATGGAAAACCGCCCAACGATGTCCGGAAGAGAGCGTTCGACGACCGCAAGGCTTGCTACAATCTAATCCACGAGGTCCTGGACAACCTCGAGGTGGCGTTCACTGGCGAACCAGAAATGTTTGACGGCCGTCCGACCCTCGCGGCAACGAAAAGGATGGAAGCGTACGCGGTTGTGAATGACTCCGCAGACGAGGTCTTCCACTTTGATCTTTACGAATGGTACATTAGCAAGAACTGGATCGACCGGCTCCTGTCTATCGATTCTCCCCACGTCGTCACATACCTCCGGCGGCTGGCGGAAACCGACTACCAGCATGCCGAGCTTCTCTGCCGGTTTTACACACAGCGCAGTCGCTTTTTTGAGGCTGCCCAGGTACAGGCGGCTTTGGCGAAATCCGATCTAAAAATTGGCATCAAGGACCGAATCACTCTCCTCAGTCTGGCAAAGGCCAACGCAAGCGTTAATACCGTCGGCGTCAGCCGCCAGCAACAGCAATTACTCAACCATGAGGTTGCAGAGCTCCTCGAGATTGCCCATATCCAGGACGATCTGCTCGAGCGGTTAAGGGCAGATCCTCGGCTCCCTCAAGAGAAGCAGGGCGACATCAGCGAAGCCCTGGATGGCCCCGTCCGAAGCGTCAACGATGTGAGTATTCCTGTAAGCTCGTGCCCAAACCTTCTGCATTGTACTGACCCACCCCACCAATCAGCTCTACAACGACTACGCCGACCAAGCGGGCTACTTCGACCTGTGCCTCCTTATCTACCACGCCGCCGACTATCACAACCCCCGCGTCATCACCGAAACCTGGGAGAACCTCATCAACCAAATCCACTACGAGACGGAACAGCGTCAGGAACACTGGCAGGCTGTGCAGTCAGGCCAGCCCCTGCCAGAGGGTGTCACGGCCCCCGCACACGAGCCGTCCTTGCCGTACGAATCCGTCTCGCAGCAGATCGGCATCATTGCGCACCGCACGTCTCTCGACAGCCTCGTCTTCCCCGTTGACGCGCTCCTCCCCCTCGTCTGCGCGTACGCCGTCAGCAACGGCCAGGACGCATCCATCGGCGCCGACCCCTCGTGGCCGGTGCTGCTGTTCCTGAACCTGGGCGTGCCGCACGCCCTGGTCGCGCAGGTGCTGGAAAACATGTTTGACGCCCAGGAGGCGCCGTTCACGGGCCGCCGGAGAAGGGCCGTGGTGCAGTGGATCGTTACGGTAGTGGACGCATGGGTCAGGGACGTGGAGCGGCGCGGCGCCGTGGGCAAGGGCGGCACCGACGCCGCCATGGGCGCTTGGGTTGCTGAGTTGCTGGCCAGGGCGGACGAGTCTCTGGTGGTGGCGCAGAACGGGGCCGGGGCCGAGGTGGTGGACTTGAAGAGGGCGGTTCAGGCGCTCAAGAAGAGCGTAGATGCGATCGTGGGAGCGGATCCGGGGATGGGGAGTTTCATCTTTCGGTGAGGGGCTAGGACACTAGGTGGTGTGCTGCCGGTAAGACTGGTAGCGAGTGGGAAGATGTGGTGATGGAGGTGGTTACGAGTCAAGAAGTCAAGAACTTTGAAGGCTTGTTTAAGAGGTGTCGCCTGGCTCCGACCGGGAGCGGATGTGATCGAGATACAGGGGCATGCTCTATACCTACCTACCGCAAGGCTGGGTAAGCCTGGTGAGGTATAATTTTGCTGTATGTACATGGTTATGGATGGAGGTCAGGATTTGCCAGCCTGGAAAATGGCGCTTCGCGCGACAATGATATAGAGTCAAGTTCATGACGAGCCTTATGCTGGGTCGTGGCCTCGGGCGCCAGGCAATGGCCGATGCAGTACTTGCCTTGGGCGGTACGTCGATTGGCACTTATCATCCACTGATTTCTCGTTTACGCATCCTTCAGCGATTCCTTGCGAGAACTGCCTGATCTCAAGATCGATTTATGCAAAGCCGCAATATGAATTCTCGATTGCATGCGGGTACAATACTGGATTATGTGTGCCTCAATCACTGCGAGATACCAGGTGTCACGGTACACGGCGCCGACACTGCAGAACAATATGTATCGGCTATGACCGCCCGCCGGGCTTCCAGGTTTTTCGAGCAGTATAAATAGAAGCAGGAATGCCACTTTCGCTCCTTCTGGTTCCAGAAGCCGGCATGCAATGCTTTAACTTTCAAGTTCTGTGCCTGGGCCAGTTAATATGTGCCTCGGCCTCGTCTGCGGGTGAAATATGGATAAATTAACGGCACTATCGAAATGGCGCGGCGATTGGGGGACACCACGGGAGACAACAGACAGCCCAACGTGGGCTTCCGGGACTGGGACGCTGTTTGATTCGTGATAAAGCTCAGCTTCATGCGGTAGCTGGCGGCCCAGGTGCTGAAGGTGTGCACACACCCGAAAGCCGAAGCCGTGTGCTTGCTCACAGATGTCTCAGTGATACCGACTTTGATGCTCAGAAAAGACGATTTTGTCCCGTCGATCGCTCTTTCTGTGCCATTGGATTTGGAGATTTGGGCTGGTAAGTTACGACGCTGCAACCAGACAATCACCACAGGCACATGTGCATTCATTGGCTGAATCGGCTCAAATGCTCACTTATACAGCTCCATTTGGAAGGTCGTCAGCCAAGGGCCCGAAAGTGCCCATGCTATAATGAATCGGGAACGGAGCTTGAAATGCTCAGCCCATCTATTGAAGAATGAGGAGTTATCTACACTTGTTACCCCTGGAGTTCTGAACCACCTAGTAACACTGAAATGGCAAACACACATGCACGCCCTACGTAGTTGAGGTGATTGCCTCGAACAACGTTTATTAGTCGAACCGAAATCCTCTTTACCCATTCCCGGGCTCCGGGTTAGCCACTGGACACGCAAGACTTCCCCGCCGGACTCAATATATCTTGTTGCGTTCCACCACAGTAGCGGCACTCCGTTTGTCCCAGGAGCTGGGTTCGCAGTACCATTAACATATTTTAGATCCCAGAAGGACGCCGGCCCCTCTTCCTGGTGTCCAGGTCTAGACCTTGCCAAGCAAAGCCTCCGAGAACTTGGTTCCGTCATTTCATCTCTCTCTTCTGTTTCCAGTATACGCAAGTTCACGAGCATCTGGCCTCCTTTCTCTCCGCAAGAGGCCCCTTCTCCTCAAGCGAATAGCGGACCGTTGGCGACTAGAGAGGCCACCAAATGCTACTGCTCCTTAAACTATATCTATAACACGCTCACGTATCATCAAACCGGGCCCCATATCGCCTTCTCCTTACAAATTCAACCCTGCTACGCCCAAGGTTATCTCCTACTCGCACTTAGATAGTCGAAGATCACCTGTCGATCAAGCTCCTATCATTATCATACATCTGCCATAACCCAGTTCTGGTCGAGGTCACGAGATCGATACCTTAGTTTACTAGCCACCATGAAGGTAGGTCCTGGTGTTCTTGATCTAATCAGATTTGGAAATATCATCTAATCTCCCGCTACCCCCCTGGAATAGACGGTCCTCAGCATCTTCGCCGCAGCAATGCTGCTTCTCATGCCGCAAACCATCCTCGCTGCGCCTGTGGAAGCCAGCATCGAGAGCAGCACATCTGCCGCCGACGCTGCTACCCCTGAAGCGGCAGCGGTTGGCCAACCCAAGTGCAAGACGGCAGCACACTACAACTTGTGTGTCATGTCTGACAACACACACGCCTATTGCAATGACCAAGGGAAATTCATCAATGACTTTATGTTGATGTGCCAGGATGTCTGTTGGTGTGCCTGATGGACGGGGTTGTGGTGGTGAAACCAGGGGCAATGTATAACGGCCTTGAAAAGGGTAGACAGCACAGGAAAAAGGGGCGTGGTTCAGATGACTGGTTGTTGTTTTACGATACCCTACTGTCTAGGGGATCTCAACCCTCCATGAAGCGGAACAGAGAGAGCTCCGCTTCCTAATCTTGGCTAGATAACAATCGTGATGCTTTTGTTTGGTGAGGCCATAGAATACGGGTAGACTGATAACCCGACACGTTTTGCTGCCGATCTCTGTTCCTGTAGTAGGTACTAAGGTAGTAGCTAAACATTTCGTCTCACACGATCTGAGAGGAGGGCTTGCGCAGCTACTGAAATGGAGACGAGATTTGAGCTCGGTAAGTTGAACTTGCCTGCGTCCATGGGGACTGTGGGATGGTGTAGCACATACTAGTACAATCCCACTATGTAGTACTTTCCACAACAGCGGACACGAAAGGAGGGTACGACCGTACGAGTAGAGGTCGTTAGGGAATAGGGATGTACTCCGTAGGTCCCGCGTAAACCGACAATTCATACCTGAGTAGTTAAAGATATGGTCAACATATGTGAGCGGGATTGAATTAAGCATATAGAAGGTCCGAAGGAGAAACGGTCCCTTCTAGCATCGAATAACGTTGACTAGCACGACTTGGTACCTTGGTGTTATGCTCAAATTACTCGTCAGGGCTTCATAATCGCCATCTGCCCCACTACTCCGTAGAGGGTCAGGTCCTCTGATTCCATAAAATACGTACCTACATTCCCTGCCATACAAATTTGTTAGCAAACCAATGTCACACCGTCTTCTTGCACATATCGCTTGCATACATACCCATCCCTTCTGAACCTCGCTGGAGCTACGCAAAATAGAGCTTGTATTCAATTGCTAGACATGTATAATTGACGCTATTCAATGTAGAGCTATATATACAATATTTGACTGTATTTGTCGCCTGCACTTGGGGATGCAAGCGATTCAAGCGAAATGTTAAGCGTGGTGGATGCAACTGTTGTGGATTGCTGTTGCGGATAAATCACTATGGTATGAACATTGACGGTATGATGTACAAAAAACGGAGTACCTGAATTTGTATGGGATTCGCTGGTAAATGGAAGTAGCGAAATTTATAGAATCAAAAGTTTTTATGGAATCAGAGGACCTGACCCTCTACGGAGTAGTGGGGCAGATGGCGATTATGAAGCCCTGACGAGTAGTGTATGCGCTCAGAGCTGTCGGCTGTCACACGATTAAGCTGCCCCACCACTCCCGCTGTATGGGCCCAATCAGTGCAATGCACCGCGGCAGGCATCAACAAGGTGGGTCCATTGCTAACGTTATCTTATCCTCCAAGTCGTTCCCTCAACCGTCTCCCGCATTATCACAACATCAACTCCCAACGTTCACCGATTTTCTGGCGGCATCCAATAGAGAGGAAACAGGAAAATTCTACTATTACTTCTGCGTATCGTTACCTTAACTCATGCATCTGCATATCAGTCCATACACCGTCGTCGAACGCTCTACCTCCCGCCTCGTCAACCTCGTGACCAGACGCTCATGCACAAAAGCATAGCATGGCCGAACACGGCGACACGGTCAACGGCGCGAATTCATCAGCCGTTCGAGGAATTGAGCCTCAGCAACCACATCCCCGACACTATCCGCTCGACATTCCCATTCCCCCATTCCACCGCTATGAACATCGCCGCCTTACAGCGCGCGACATTCTCGTCCACCGTCTCGTGGGCGAGTTAATGCGCCCCGCCTCGGATACCGATCTCTTAATGACTCTTCCTGCTAAGGCTGAAACCATCCCCGACCGTCTTAGGTTTGTCTTGGCGGATTCTTTCATCCTCAATAGCACCCTTCGAACAGCCGTGGACTGGGCTGTTTCCCGAGACTGCTCTCCTCAATGTGCGATTGTACAGGGACTTAGTCCAGTCAAGCGACTCTCCACGGACGAGTTTTTGCTTGATGTGGCCATGCGATACTACTTAGAGGTTGATGATCCCGTAACGAGGTTCTGGTTATCGCGCTCCTCAGTTCCTCATATGCCTCCAGAGCTATTGGCCGTTTGGTCCAGAAATACGAATTCCCCTGTCTTGACTTCCTTCGACGCTTGGATCAAGGAGGTTCGAGGGAATAGGCGGGGTAAAGAATTAAGCATATTGAGTCGGTATGAATTGGCCCGTTTCCGAAGATTGCAGTCAAAGCCGAGGTTGCAAGAAACACCAGGCCTCTACGATGGAGGCGCTTCTCTACCGGCACTGCGCCAGATGATGGACAGAGAGGCGATTGGGCCTCAAGGCTCCAGACGCGATACCGTTTGGCTCAATTGGACCTTCAACTACACCGGCCCATTCCTTCGCCCTTATACACCTGACTGGGTAGCAAGCGGCTTTCCGAGGCATTTTATATTGCTACCATCCTGGCCGAGCTTGCGGAGCGGCATGGTGGACAATGGGTGGGTTTACCGCGAACTCGCCACGAACTCGAACTTCGCCGGTGCTCATGAAGCCAGACGCGGGCGCTTGCGAAAGAGATCCGCCAGTGAGCCACCACCACACAGCTTTTGGAGTACCGTCATCCCAGGATCCAGGAGTCTACTGTATGACATAACTATGGATGTCATGTTTCCACGAATGACAATGATTCAACTCGATCATAGATCAAGAAGGCGAAGCCTCAGCCGGACGCACATTGAGTACATGTTTGACTGGAGCGACGACATGCGCGACACGGTCGACCCCCGATCGGCGTCAGTCCGTGACAAGCCCTTGCAACACCGAAGGCGCAAGAGACAGTTCGCAATACCCTGCGCCAACTGCGCCGAGGCGAGCCATAGGACAGCGGACTGTATAGCCCCCTGTGGTCATTGCGGGGCCCCGAATCCTCATAGGGGTCTTAAGAGGGCTCGAGCCGACTGGGCTGAAGCCATTCCATCATACAAGCTCCGCGTGCACCAGAACCCGCACATCGCTTCCCAGTGCCCCGTCGCGCCACGAAACCGATGCAAGTGCGTGCCCTTCCCGACCTTCCACACGGCCGCGCGGTGCGGCATCCCCTGTCGTCGTGACTGTGGCGGTCAAATTTTTAACAAGCAGCACCCCAACGCCATGAACTGCCGCTCGCGCTGCTGCATGTGCGGCTTGCGCGGCCACAGCGGGCGCGAGTGCCGCCTGCGTAGGTGCCGCTGCGGCGGCGCCCACCTCGGCCAGGACTGCTCCTGGAATCCCACCTGCCGAGTGCCCGGCTGCGATCGCTTCCACTGCGGGATCCACTGCCGCGAGTGCGGCAGCACCGAGAAGCCTTTCATCGGCTTTCGATGTACAAAGTGTCTCGGGTTTGAGGAGTCGCCGCGCGAATTGTCGGAGCAGGGGAAGGGTAGGAGAAGGCGGGCGCGGAAGCGGGCAAACAACAGAGAGCCGGAAGGGGAAGAAGAGGAGAAGAGAGGTTGCAATGATGAGAACGGGCCGCCTATTAAGGATGAGACGGCATCTCCGACCGCGACAACAGCGTTCACGCCGTCATCTCCTATTGTCCTTCCGCCGACGGGCAACGAGAAGCAGGTTAAGAGCATCTTTAGCGATCCGCGGCAAGCGAAGGACCCAGGGCGCGTCAACCGATGAGACACACATGCATAGCGGCAGAGGTAGGGAGTGCGTTGCACACGGACGGTGGAACTGAGCTGTCCAAATGGGAGGTTATGAATGATACCCAACTCGAATAACATTAGATACCGAAAAGGAATACTGGAAGGGTGGGTATACGGGTCATGTTGCACTGTTCTGCATTCTGGTATTGCTAAGCTATGAATCATCAGCGAGTCATAACGAACAAATAGATCCTATCAACACATCCGTAGTCCATACACGCGACCTGACCCAAATGAATCCATCATGATGGTGCCAAGCCAACCTAAACGCCACCCCCTAATGACCGGGAAATCCATAACATGTACCCAACAGGGGAACACATCAAAGGAAGAGCATGAGCAACAACCGTTAGCGTACATGGAAGCCAGTACCGGTATCCGATCCTCTCGATGCATTCTACCCCGCCCTGCCCCGCCATCCATATAGTAAAACGCCCCAGCTCCTCAAGAAACAGAAAAGCAGGCCAAAGACTGGCAAGATAGACAGGCGCCGGTAATATGGAATTTCAATCGTCATCCTCCCAACCCCCTAATCCTCCTCCTCTACCACCACCAACACCACCAACCCCGCCAAAAGCATCCAACTCGCCCTCCGCCTCAATCATCTCCACCTCGACCTTGGTCCCCAGCGCCTCGCGGCCCTGGCGGATCATGCTCAGCAGACGGGCGTTGAAGGCGTCGACCCTGGCATCGGCGTCGCGCTCGGCCGCCAGTTTCTGCTGCGCGAGCTGCCGCGCCTCGGCGTCGAGCCGCGGAGAGCCGGCCTCGGCGAGGAGTCCGCTCTTGCGGCGGGCGGCGGCCACAGATGCAGCGCCGCCGCCGCCGCTGCTCTGGTTCCGCCGGTGGTAGCCGCCCAGTTTCGTGGGGGAACTGGGTCGGCCGGAGGAGACGCCTCCGCCGAGGCCGAGGCCGAGGCGTGTGCTCTGGCGGCTGGAGGGCCGGGAAGCGGAGGATTTGAAGGGTGATTTTGTTGCTGCGGCTGTTGAGGTTGCGGCGGCGGCGACGCTGCTTGGAAAGGTGAAAGGGGGGTTGGTGGTTCCGGCTGGTGATTGGATCGGGACAGGGATGCGACTTGGGGTCGAGCGGGAAATGGGAGACGACCGCGGCGAGGCGAAGCTTGCCGGCTCGCGAGCGCTCAGGTTGGGCGAACCAGCGTGGGAAATGCGTAGGGAAGGGCGGGAGGCGGGTCGCGAGACTGTCGGCGATGTGACGCCCGTGAATCTGGCCGAGGGTGCCGTGATGCGCCGGTGCGCGCTGACCGATGTTTGACTGTAATACCCAGACCTGGGTCGAGCCAAGCCGCTTGGTCTGGCTGCCGCCGCCTTGACATCCGCGCTGAATCGTCTTGGCACTTGGCTGCTTGGTTCGTCTACCATGACCCAGTTTCTTAGCTCGTCGTTGTTAGCGCTGACCTGCCTGCGCTTGGCCGCGGGCTGTGGCGTGGATTCGGGTGTGCTAAAGTCATGATACACAGGGGAGTACGGGGACGCAGCCGGGGGTTGAGGAATATGTTCCGGGACTGCTTGGTTGATCGGAAACCCGTTAGTTGGCTGCGTTGGGGCCTCTCGCTCGGCGGCCTGTGGTTCCTCTGGTGTTGCGGTCACTGTTGAACCGTCCACTGTGTACCCCCGGCCACCTCCTGCATGGAAGCCTCGGAAGGCGCCTTTTGTACAGAATTCCCAGACCTTGCCCATCATATCTCCTATTGTGTGAAAGGTGAATAAGCTCCATCCTCTCGAACTGGATGCACCAGGTGTTTCCTTTGGGGGTGACTGTGCCATTGGTGATTCGGCTTCGGGAACTGTTTTCGGGCCAAGGCCTCTTCTGTAGTCCACGTCCGAGTAAACGCTATCCTCTAACAGTCCGTTATTTGTGCCGGCTGCACCTACTCCAGGTGTTGTGCTGATCTGTCCTGCTAGTGTGTATTTGAACTCCCGACTCTGGTCCTCATCCCGTGCATCGTTTGCGCCTTCCATGTTCATGTGCCAGCCCAGCGGCGTCGACTCCCTCGTGTGCGACCGTTTCCTCTTAGTCGTCGCAGTAGCTGGAGCTGTCGACATGGATATATCGGAGGAGAGACTGCCTGTGGATTTGGCCAGGTTGTAGCTCGATGTTGAGGGCGATTCGGGGGGTCGGAAAATATCAGCATGCAGCGGCTGGCTGGATCTTGTTGAGTTATCAAAGGGGAATCCGCCAGGGGCCTGGAACCGCGTCCCGAACGACATGGCGGGCAGAGCCCCGGTCGGTCTGGGGAAGCTTTATCCCGACCCAAAATCGACACTCGGTGCCCGATGGGCTGGTCCAACACAGCTCGCCAGCTCAAGGCCGTATGTACGTCAGGTCAGGTTGTGCCTGCGTGGCTATCGTGTGCAGCTCGCGAAGCCTTCAAAAAGCTGCGGGATTGGACTTGGATGCCCAGTGGCGCGTGACGGCAAGGTGAGGGCCCGGAGTCGAGGTAACTGCAGCTGAGCTCCGGGAGCGCCAACCAGCGTTGGCCTTGGGACGTGTGAGACCAGACCGATGACAGCTTGACTGCTTCAGATGCCGTTGGCCGCACTTTAGGTCGCTCAAATTGCTAGACCAGGACACGGCTTGACTTGTCCACCCAGTTTCTGCCCGATTCGGCGCAAGGCAAGACCAAGCTCGATTCTTGGGGAACTCGGGTTCCCAATCCTGCGGTGAAAGGGATTGTGTTGCGAATCAAGGACTCGTGACCGACCGACCACACACCGCCCGATTGCTGATTGAGGGATCGAGTTCCGGATTCGTGTTTCGGAAATCCTCTATAAGCCAGCGCGCCGTCTCATCCAGATTCCAAAATCGAAAATATTTACACATAAAATCACGGCTGCGATGTGATATCAGGCTTACGGTATTCCACGTGGTTGCCGTAGCAAAGGGTTGAAGTTGAAAGGGATATGCAGTTAACGTTAGTGGCATTTTTACGCCAACGTCAACAACTAAAATTCCCGATGCGGGGCACATCATTCCACGTTCAGGACCTTGAAATAACGTACAGTACATACTGTACGGTAATATTACCCCTAAGCCTTTGACCCAGCCGGACGGAAGTATGATTTGCGACACGTACAGTATGATACTGAATTCAGAATGAATTCTCAGTGTTCGCTATGGAGCTCTTGTGGGTATTGAGGAGATCTACAGTACTCTGCAATGTCTCTAAAACCTTGCGGTGCAGTTCTGTATCATGCGCAGCGCCAAACCCGTGCCTATTCGTAAAGCCGTCACATATATCAACCGGGCCATTTGGCCATAAACCCCAGCAAAATGCACATGAAGATGCGATGTGCCTATTCCTTGCTGTAATAAGCCTCCTGCATCGCTGTAGTCTCAGGAGAAAGGCCACCGTCGACACCGGCCTCGCCATGGATGTGTGACTGCCCCGCCCAAAATTCCTCCCTCTCCTTCATGACGTCCTCGGCCCATGCTTTCACCTCGTCCAGCACGATCTTGGTCTTGACGTAGGCAAACTCGCCCAGGTCCAATCTTCCCTTGCCGCGCTTCTCGTACTCGACCATCTGGGTGAGGAGCTCCATCTTGTCGATATCATGGACATAGATGCTCTCGAGTGTCTTGGAATCTTCGTATTCTTGCCAGATTGCCCGAATCTCCTCGCCAGCCTTTCCGCCATCGACCTTGCCAAGCAGACGCTCGGTTATGTAATCCATGGTCGAAGCTTCTCGCCTGCTCTTTTCTGGCTTCGCAACGCCGTCGACAGGCGTAATGTCGCCGACAAGGGATTCTGCCATATCATGAATCAAGCACATCTTGGTGCACTTGTGAACATCCAGCTTGGCTGCGAGCGCCGGCGGCGTAAGCATGCTGATCATGGCCATCCGATACATGTGATCTGAAATTGACTCCCCACTAGTACCATGGCAACGTTAGCTGTCTTCCTCACGCTGAGACCGCCGGGCAACCTACCGATCAATGCCGAATCGACGCCAACCCTCCCGCTTCGTCGTCTTTAAGCGCTCCAGAATGTGGAAGTACGGTACCGGAGAGCTCGTCCCTTCCGCAGGCTTCCCGCCGGGAATCGTATCCAGCACCTTGTCCACGGTCCAGGGGCCAGTAATTGTCGGGTTTGGGTTGGGCACCGTCCCAACGTCTGATAACACCAGTCAGCGCAAGCTCACCTGCATCAAAACCTCCAACGTACCATGCTGGGCATCGACATTCTTGACGGCCCCTTCAGCAAACATGCCATTCTCCACGCTCGGCGACATGATTGCCGACGTATTGGTTTCGATATTCTCTGACTCCAGGCACCAGACGAGCTTCCTGAGGGGGGGATCCCAAAATAACTGTGCGTGCGATGGGCTTGTAGAGGTACTTCGGTATACTTATACACCGAGAGGGAAGGACAATAATAGGAAAGCGACTTCCGGTGTGGTTATAACTTATAAGAGACAAAACAAAGGCGCCAAATTGCGAAGACGTGGGGTTCAGCAGAAATCACACCGAATTCATGTGGGGTTCGCTTGCAATTCCCCACCTAAAGGTTCTGGAAGACAGCAGCTTCACCCCACAGTCAGGCGGCTTCCAGCTGCGTTTAGGCCCAACGGCACACCGAGATTCCCCTAATGCTAACGCTAAGATAGTGAACAGCCGTGGGCCCGGAAGCAATTCCAGGTTGGAGTGATGTCACTGTGCAGCGGGTGTCCTACCTTACCTAACAACGCCGTACCTCTGGTATTGTACCTTGCGTAGCTTGATCGAGACTACACGCGGCTGATCAAGTAAGAGAAGGATTGCTCTGTTACTATACTGGAGCTCCATGAAGCTACCTTAATGATTATTGTACCTAGGGCTACATATGTCTATCCAAAGATCCAGACCCCACGATCGACAAGAGTGCACAGACAGACTTATCGGGCCCGATGGAGACTCGGAAATTGCGCGAACCAATCGTTACTAGCACAGCTTGGCTAATCCCGTTCCTATCTCAACGTCAAGTCTCCAGGAAACATTGCGATCAAGACGCCGTCCGGGCCTCTGCGATGGCTTCTAGCAAAGCTTGCCATCGACAAGCCGCCGCTTTTCATGCGGCACGATTCATCAACCCATGAAGCCAAAGCCAGCAGCGCGCCGCTCGCGGATTTTGCGCACGCTGCTCTCCCGCTCACCTCTCCAGAAAATCGCACTGCTGGTCCTTATCTGGACCATTATCGAAGCCCACATAATCTACTACCGTGTCGCGCGCACCGAGCGCGAATCCCGAGCCCGAGCCGTACTTCATGAGCCTGTGCGGGTGTACATCGCGAGCCTGCACTGGAACAACGAGGAGATCCTGCGATCCGACTGGAATAAAGGCGTGGTCGAGCTGGTCAGGGCTCTGGGGCCTGATAATGTCTTCGTCAGCGTCTACGAAAGCGGCAGCTGGGATAATTCGAAGGGCGCCCTACGCGAGCTGGATCGTGAGCTAGAGAAGACGGGCGTCAGAAAGAAAATCGTCCTCGACGAAACGACGCACGCAGAGCTCGTGGCCAGCCCGCCGGGCGAAGAGGGATGGATTACCGTTCCCAACGGAAAGAAAGCGCTTCGGAGAATACCATATCTCTCCCGGCTACGCAACCTCTCGCTGCAGCCGCTGCTAGACTTGGCCGAGAACGGCACGACATTCGACCACGTCCTCTTCCTCGGCGACGTTGTCTTCACCGTATGTCGCGCCCTCTCTCCCGAGTCAATTGACCGTCGTATCCCCTCAACCGGACTCACTCACTAACCCAGCCAATATCAGACCCCTGACATCATCACGCTGCTCAAAACCAACAACGGCCACTACGCGGCAGCCTGCTCCCTGGACTTTAGCAAACCGCCGCTATTCTACGACACCTTCGCGCTGCGGGACGCAGGGGGCCACGAGCACGCCACGCAGACGTGGCCGTACTTTCGCTCGGCCAAGTCCAGGCGGGCCATAACCCGGGGCGAGCCAGTCCCCGTATCCAGCTGCTGGAATGGCATAGGTCCGTCCCCTTCCTCTCCTCCCCACACCCCCTTTTTACCCTCCCGGTCAGGTCCCAATTCCCAGAACAAAAACAACAAAAGACTAAACCAGCAACACACCTCAGTTGCCATGCCCGCCTCAGCCTTCACCGGCATCCAGCGCCTCAAGTTCAGGGGCATCCGCGACAGCCTCGCGGCGTCCCACCTCGAAGGGTCCGAGTGCTGCCTTATCCACGCCGACAATCCGGCATCGCGCACACGCGGTGTCTTCCTCAACCCGGCCGTGCGCGTGGGCTACAAGCGCGGGGCGTACGACGCGGTGCACCCTCCCGATGGCAAGAGTTGGCTGTCCCTGTCTCGGATTTGGCTCGGCATGTGGAAAAACCGGCTGGCACGGTGGTCTACGACGCCCTGGTTCAAGGAGCGCCAGGTCCGTGGGCTCGTGCGCAGGTGGGAGCACGAGGAAGAGGGGCGGGAGGAGAAGGGAGGGTTTTGTCTGATTAACGAGATGCAGGTTGTTGTCCATAACGGCTGGGCTCATTTATAACTCGATTCTATTGCTAAACTGTAGGATACTTATCAAGAAGAATATTCGCTGGGGCCCGGATAAGGCCTGGGTACTGCACGTATACAATCGCTGCACGCTAGAGATGTCAATACACCTAAACCGCCTTGACCACGCCATAGAGGTCATCGAACAGCTTATCGAAGCGATCGGAGAGGATGAGGAGGCGGTCCGAGATCGGGGTTGCGTCCTGTTCTTCCTCCTCTATCCGCATCTTCAATTTTTGCTCCACTTCTAACTCCTTCTGCCTCCTCTCCTCGGCTCTCTTTCCCAATTCTTCCACCATCATCTCCCTTATCCTCGCGTTCCTCTCTGCGCTCGCCAGATCAGCATTTTCCGTTTCCAGCTTAATGACCATGTTCTGTATCTCCTCCAACTCTTCAGGTTCCATGTCAAGCAGCTGACCCATCAGCATCTCATCCTCCTCCAGTTTGCTTAACGTTGTCCTGAACTTTTTCAGCTGCCGCCGGCCGAGCCGTACTTTAGTCCTCTTCTTCGGCATGGGTTTTCGCCGGAGCGCCTCAAACTCCCTGATGATCTGATCTACTTCGGCCGCAGCAGAGTCCTCGTCCTTTTTCTCAACCAATGAAGTCTTGGCATACGGCTTCAACGTCGGGTTCTGGTTCAGGGCATACTCTGGAGCGGTACACGGGCACAAGCCGGCCAAGTAGGCCGACTCAATGAGCCGATTGGGCGCGTCCTTGCTCGAGAGGGCTTTTAGTCTTCCTAAATCGACACCTTCGAGCAACGGGTCGCGCACCGGCGAGCGACCATTTGTCCAATTGGAGTGGTCCATCCACATTTGACTGGGAGTATACTGCGTCTTGACGAACTCGTGTGTCAGAGGGAGCGAGGTCATGTCGACGAGGTCCCAGTTCTCGACAGCGAGGGCGACCCAGTCAATGTGAGTGTAGAAGGGCGGGAGACCGGCTCGGTTAGTGATCAGGTAAGTAATGAGGGCAGGGGCCGTGACTGATTTCATCATCGGGCTACGTAAGGTTAGATTAGGTTCTTAAGGGGCGGTGGAGGAAGGGGATGCACCAATTGTCAGCATAGTGGTCGTACTGATTGCAAAAGAAGCAGCCGCGCATCCAGCCCTGCCCGGCATGTACCGGACCCGGGCAAACAGCGATGGTATGCCCCGGCTGTCTGCAAAGTGGGTTTGCGCAAACCGGCCCCTTGGTCAAGTTGTCGGACAGCTGGAATGGCGGGCATGACTCCTCTCCCATTGCTCTGAAAGAAGGCAGATTCATCACGTCCCGAACCACCCGAGGATCTTTGCGTGCGCTTGCCAGCATGTTTCTGAAGGAAGGGATACTCATCATGTCGTTGAGCATGTCCGGACGGTACTTGATGGCCTGCGACATCATCTCCCAGCCTCGCTCAGGCTCAGGGTTAGCTTTGATACGCTTTCTCCGCGCTCTCAGGGACGCCATCAGGTTAGATGCAGCAGACGCCGCGGTACCATTCTTAGGGGCGTTGGGCATTATCGAAAGCTGTCCAGTGTCCCGAGCTAACCGGCCAAACCTCGCGGTGGGCTTCTCTGCTGACTCGGCCTTCGACTTCTGGATTACCAGGACTAGCATGTCGGCATCGTCTGTTTCATATTCGGGGACAATCCCTTTGGGATCGCGCTCGCTTTCACCAGGCTTGGTTGCCTCCCGCTTGCTTGTTGACTCTGTTGGGTCTTCCCTCCCCTCCCTAAAGCAGTCCTCTGCAACCGGCGTGATGATTGCATTGCCGACATCAGGCCGGTGGCTTGGACTCGTTGGATCTTGATCATAAGCTGGTTCGTCGCGTCCCGTATTCTGGTCAGGATTAGTGTCATTGGGTCTTGGTGTATCTTTGGGTCCAGCGGCATTGCGGAGGATGGATGGGAACTGGTCTTGGGACATGCGAGACTTGGTGTAGATAGTTCGGGGTGTAGACAGTTCGAAAGTTGATCTCCGACCCGGTCCGGTATCGAAGCTGAGTTGATATATCAATGGAACGTAAGGTAATGGAGGAGAGTCCCCGGCGTTTCTGGGGTGAAAGGACTGCGGTTCTAGGATAAATCGATGACTCGAACCTATTGATGTAATTTCCAAGCCCTCCGTCAAGCTGCTGTTGTTCACAGCAACTGCAGCTTCTGATAACCAAGCACATGGGTCACACTTGCCTCCATTTGCTGCGACATTAGGTGAGCTTCATTCTTGCCGTGTCAGTTGGTACTTGGTAGTGCCTGCCACTACCATACAACAGTATTCACCCATGATGTGGGCGGCGGTTATTTGACAATTCCCTGCCCACTGGACCATCACATCATCGTGGCTCTTGTGAAGTCTTTCATGAGCCCGGCGTGACAGCACGAATATGAGCTGTCCTACAACAAGTACATAGCGCCGACAGGCAGAGGACAGGCTTGGACAATCAGAGACTAATGAATTGGTAGTAGGGACTTCGCACTTCATTATCAAATGAAGCTAACAAACCATTCACCTTGCCACTCATCCGTGTACGTAACATCCATGTTAGTAAGAGTCAAGTGAAAGTCGGTAGCTTGCGGATTAAAGAGCACGACACGGGACTGATCGAGCTTCTGCATAAGCGTCGTTCATGATACTAAGTAATTCCTGATGACCGCTTACGACACAGAATAGACGTAGCCCAATTATAGGCAATGGCCGTTTACACACTCCAACAGTCTACCTCCGTTCTTTACCATCATGTTGGGTTGGGAACAGTCCTCGTTTCACAGCTCATCCACGCGTTGCACACCAGTCGCCGGGCGGCCGGGGACAGATGAAGAACACTTTCCGGGAAACAAAGGGTCTGATAGGGAGCACAAAATCATCTCGCTCGGATCTATCCGTACAGTTGTAACAAGAATCTCACAATGGTCTTTATATCTGGTGTTCACCTAATGTACCTCTTTTGAAGCAGTTGCACCACTTCGGAGCCTCGGAGGAATCTGAGCCGACTTGCAAGTTGTACGGACCCCGAACCTGCCTCGCCTGCCTGACTTCAAGCTGCCATCGATCATTGTGACGCCACATGCATGTACAGTACAGTAGCCTCGAGATCGCTGACTGGGACAAAGATCAACACTTTATAGAGAGAAATGAGACTGATATTCCATGTAACAGTCCAGGGGCGAATGCTGCAGCAATTTAGTCGCGCGTTTCCATCTCCCTATTTGGCATGGACATCGACCGGCAGTCTTTTTCATACAGTAATTAGCTGCCGCGCAGATGGCGTTGCAAAGTTGGTTCAAAGACGTACCTGAGACTTAAGAAGCGGTATACAAGAGATATAGATCTAGGACCAAATAAATTACACTACACGTAGAATTCAGGTCGCACTCTGCAAGAACTTGCAGGCGTCTTTCTTATTTGGCTTTCACATGCTACCTTGAATCACGGCTCCGAAGCGTTGAACATGATGCGTTATGAGGGGTTGGCGCTACCTGGAAAAGGGAGAAGATCTGTCGTTGTGGCAGAGGGTGGCATAGAGAACGGTTTCAACGTGTAATGTAATTACGAAGTACCGATCTGGTTGAAAGAGATCTGTTTGACATCGTAGGTTACCCGCATGCCGACATCGTGAGCATAGCACACAAACATGGAGTGCATTGATGCCGCGTCCATGCCAATCTGAATGTGGCATGCTGTGTACTGTCAGTCTCGAGGTGTTTCTGTGAGCTACTCAGCGCTGCTTTGGATTTCCACAATACCCGCTTGGTGTACTGTACACAGACCATTGAGTAACATACAATACACTACGGAGTACAAGAGCCTTGGAGGGCCTGCAGGGCAAGGGTGCATGACGAGCGCCGATCAGAACGGAGTTTTTGCCGTATCAGCCTTAGCTCCGAAAGGGGCTGCAGTGACCGGGGTGTATGCACGATTGTGGAACGAAACACCTTAGCCTCGGCTTGTGTCCAACTCCAACGCGGATCGCATGTCATCAAAGTGTGAACATGGACATGCTCTTCAGTATTCTGTCTAAGAATTTGCGGGGAGATGGTATCCGAGGGAAACACCGAAAGTTCCAGAGGCTCAAAAACCTGGGGAGAGTTGCAATTTGGACCGAGGCCCACATGCAGTCAATTGCGGTACCTACCCTGTAGGGGAGGTTAGGTGACTCGAAAGGTCGATTGTGGAAAATCTGTTGCTCTTTTTTTTTCCAGCAATGCGCTGGACAAATCTCATCTGCATATGCCGAGATTCCCCAGTATGCCCTTAAGCTCTTTGCTTGAGAGTCAGCAAGAGATTCCAATCCAGAGTCCGATCGAACCACCAGAGCCATTCCCCTCTACAGAGCAAGCATGTATGTACAGTACAATGCAACTATCGAATGCTACACATGGTACAGTAGCCAGCCAAACTCCATAACCAAGAACAGCCAAGAGATACAAAGCAACGCCAGCACCTGCATCAAGCAGGGAGACGTGGACTCATCATCATTATGGACACGCTCATACCAGAACTACTGTACACACACACCTGTCGTGATGTACACTACAATCTGTACTGTACGCTCTTTCCCCTATGCTACTCTCATCAGCGGCGCGAGCTCAACAGGCTTCGACTCCTGCGCCCCACCGCCCAGCATCCTCCTGTACAACCACGCCGCGAACTTGACGGCCGGCTCGTCAACCGCTCGCGTGACAAGGTCGGCCACCCACAGTGTGAGCGGCAGCAGGAGGAGATTCGGGACAAGAAAGGCGATTTCGAGGCCCATCGGTCCCGTCTTGGGCAGCGGGAAGATGTTTTGCCAGCCGGCTAACGGACCGAGCCTGTCGTCCGCAGCCCGCGTCCAGCCGACAGCTAGGTAGACACGGTCGCCAATCGAGTTCAGGATCGGTCCGTGGACGAGATACAGCGCAAACGAGATGCGGCCAAGGAACTGGCAGAAGCGCGATTCGAAGAACCTCTTCAGCCACCCGATGCGCGGGATGCAGGCCACAATCATGTTACCGGCCCAGAAGAGGTAGAACCACTTAATGTTGAAGACGGCCTGAGGCTTGAGGTACGACAGCCAGTACCACCCTGGGTTCTGCCGAAAGTCTTCCATATCGTTCTTAAACGCTGGCACGCCAGCAAGGTACATGGCGATGAAGAAGAGGTGGTAGTAGATGAATGTTTTGTATGGCTCCAGTCGGCGCAGGAACCGTGGGAAATAGGCGCCGTCCGTCCTCGCGAGCAGGTCCAGGTCGCACTGCAACATGCCAGAGACGAACAAGGCCCCGTAATAGCCGTCGACGATGTAGAGGAAATAGAAGATGAGTGCCAATTGACACAACAAGCGAGCCTTGTTTGTCGCCCGCGCCAGCGCCATGCACGCCGTGTAAACGATGATGGACCCACGCATTTCCAGCGGGATGGACCACAGATGCGGGTTATACGAGACCCATAAGTTGGACTCCTTGAAGACGAAGCTGAAACCCTTGAACTCGACATACCAATTCCACAATTCCTCGCCGAGCGTGGATTTGGGTTCGCATGCCGCATTCCAGTACCCAAAGACGTGCCACGAAGTGACGTAGACAAGCGTCGTCACGATAAGGGGTATGAACAGTCGGAACCATCTACGGAAGAGGGCCGACGCCAAGTTGTCAAAGAGGTGGAGGTACTCGCCGGCCTGGACAAGCGACAACGGCTTCATCGACAGCACGTAACCCGAGATGACGAAGAATACGGCCACGGCCATGTGGCCGCCGACGAAGAAATTCCGGATGCCGTGAAAGGTAGCAAAATGGAATTCGCCCTGGTTGCCCCAAGCCGACTCGAAGATGGCAGATTGGTGCAGGGTGTGCGCCCATAGCTCGTGGTGGTGAATGTACACCAAGAACGCCGCGAATCCCCTTAAGCCATCGAGGTAGGCCGTCGGCCTCAGCTGTCGAGGACCATCCGAGCTGCTGCTCTTTGGCCAGAGCAGGTGTCGCAGCCCGCGCAAAGTTCCGGATTTCATGGGCAACGATGATGCTCGCTTAATGATGCTGCTCCATCCAAGACTATCCCAATCGTCAGTTTTCCAGTGCCGTCCAGAACGTCTCCACATCCATGGGGTAATGTATGTATGTACATTGGCAGAGAGACGGCAATAAGCACTTCGAGCCTTAAAATGGACGGGGGCTACCTTGGCGGGACGCAGTGTTGAGTGGAGCGCGAGGCTCTATGAGATGCAGTGTATTATTTTTCACTCGTGGCTGCAAGTTGGGCGCCTAACAAGGGGAGGCTCATGGCCCCCGAGAAGGGGGGACCAAATGAATGAAGGAACAGAACGTACTGCGAGGCCGGTGCGATGGCTTATAACCACGGACAAACTCACCGCCAGCCGGATTCAGAATGGGAGATATTTCAGGGTTTCTGATATGTGGGGGGGGACGAATTCCGCCGATTGCGACCGAATACCACGTTTCCGATCGTATGAGACTCACGGACACGATCGCCGAGACGGATGCTTTCCGGATGAGCGAACGAAGGATGCCCGGATATGCCCCAGTTGTGCAGTGTGTGTTTTGTCGTTTATTACACTGCACATACGGAGTAGGTATCCCTTAGAAAAAAGTCGACCAGGAATTTTTGCTCCAGGCCATGGAAGTCGGAACCGATGCGACCCAGCATGGGAGGAGGCAAGTTTGCAATTCTGGGCACTCCTGACACTGCATTGCAAGGTCATGCATGGATTGGTAGGCATCTCCGCTCACACGATCACTGGATGGCAACACACCAGCATCCGAACTGCGTTGAAACGAGCTTGCAGCCTGTCAATTTGGCAGACAGACCGCTCGCACATTAACCTCTTAGAAGCAAATAACGTACTGTATGCTCCTGTAGGAGTAATGGAACGTATAGGAAGGTGGTGTTCCCCTATTTCGCTCAACGCCGCTCTCTGGTCGTTGGTCCGTCACTTTTTTTCTTGGGCCCAATGGGAATCGCACTTGTAAAATTGCGGCTGGTCTCGCATCACTGTTGCCACATGAAGCAATGTCCCCGCGCCAGGTCAATCTACACCCCTGTGACGGTGAATTTTTTCGGTCGCCTGATTGGCCTGATTGGTTGAAGGCCGGCAATCTTGGCCAAGACAGGGACGCAAGGAAACGGCAATGGCTGCCATCCATGAATTTCCAGGGCAATTGAGAAAGGATAAGGTGTGGAGGGGCCCAGGATCTGGGGAACGGTTCTTGATGCTCACATTATCTCTGCACACCCCCTTTTCACTCCAGCGCAAGGCGTGGCTTTCTTTCCTTCAACACTTCGTTTGTTTTTATTTTGCGCATGACTTGATCGCGTTCCTCCATCCATTGGATGCCACTCGCTTTTTCCTGGGGTAGCACGCACCTGTCCGAGTCGAGTCGAGTCTCGTGCTCGCGTCTTTCCCCGTCGTTCCCACCTCAATGATTGCTAAACTCGGCTCTCCGCTGGGCTCACCGTCGCTGGCGGCCACGACGGCGCAGTTCAGAAACCGTATCCCGATGCAGTTCCGACGCGTGCTACCCGTTTATATCGCTGCCGTTTGCTTGATCATCTTTGTCTTTAATCTCAATCTCTTCCACTCCGGCATCCACCAGACACCTTTCCGGTCTCCGGTATCGCCCCCGTCGGCGCCACCGGCCCGAACCCAGTTTCCGCGGAAGATCTGGCAGACGTGGAAAGTTAACCCGCTCAAGTTCGAAGAGAGGGATCACAAGACTGCGGAAACATGGCTAGCGAAGAACCCCGACTACCGATACGAGGTGCTGACCGACGATAATGATATGCGCTATGTCGAATGGCATTTTGGCCCCGAGGGTTTCAACCGACCGGACATTGTCAACTTCTACCGCGATGTCAAGGCGGCGATTGTCAAGGCCGATCTCTTGCGGTACCTGATAATGTACGCAGAAGGCGGCCTGTACGCCGATATCGATGTCGAGGATTTGAAGCCGCTTTCCAAGTTTATCCCTGACCGCTACGACGAGAAGGACATTGACATGGTTATCGGGGTTGAGATCGACGAGCCCGATTGGGCACATCACCGCATCCTCGGGCCCAAGTCGCGTTCTTTCTGCCAGTGGACCTTCATGTGCAAGCCGCAGCTTCCAGTCATGATGAGACTGATTGAGCAGATCATGACCTGGCTCAACGGGGTCGCCAAGGAGCAAAACGTTCCGTTAGCCGACGTCAAGCTCGATTTCGACCAGATCATCAGCGGCACCGGACCCTCAGCCTTTACCGAAGCCATCCTCGCCGAGATGAACCTGAATAAGGAGGATCCCCGCCAGAAGATTGACTGGGACTTGTTTCACGACATGAGCGAGTCCAAGCTTGTAAGCCGCGTGCTCGTTCTGACCGTCGAGGCATTTGCTGCTGGCCAGGGCCACTCCGACTCGGGCAACCATGAGGCTAGAGCTGCCCTGGTTCGGCACCACTACCATGCTTCCAATTGGCCCAGCAGGCACCCGCGGTACAGTCATCCGGCATATGGTGAGGTTGAGAAGTGCAATTGGAACGACGAGTGTGTGAAGAAGTGGGATAAGGATGTCGAGGAATTTGAAAAGCTGAGCGAGGCCGAACAGCAGAAAATAATCGAGGAGAAGCAGCGTGAAAAGCAAGAAGCCGAAGAGAAGCGCAAGGCCGAGGAAGAGCAAAAGAAACAGGAAGAAGAAAAGAGGAGGAAGGAAAAGGAAGAGGAAGAAAAGAGGAAGAAGGAGGAGGAGGAAGCGAACCGGCGGAAGAAGGAAGAGGAGGAGGCAGCAGCGCAGAAGAAAAAAGAACAAGAAGCCGAAGAAAGAGATAAAAAGGGTCAGGGACCTGAGCAGCGAAAAGAAAAACCCGACGACGAGGGGGACAAACAAAAGAAGTCAGGGTGGCTCCATTTCTCATGAGGTCCATTTTGTTGTATGCGCATTTTTGGAGCTGGCAGGTGTTTTGCTTAGGAGTTCGGGAAGGGGTTGCACAAACGGGAGGCGACGTTCTTGTGTAGCCGCTCCAGCAGATGACGCGCGAGATGAGCCAACGACGACGATAATGGCGGCGACGACTCGAGAATCAACACACACGCCATGCCATGCCCCTCTCCGATCGCGGGGTAATTGGGTCTGATCGAATCGGGCATGCCACAAGGCAGAGAAACGTCGCGAATAGGGGGGTTCCGGCATTTGGCTGCATTACTTACTTGCATGTACAGTACCATGTATCGCTCTAGACCGAGTCTGGGCAGTTTTTTCCCTTTACCCAGCTCGTTTGGTGGATGGAGTTTTGGCGGGACACACATTGTAAAGTTTGCTCTTAGCATGCTAGAGCGGCGTAGGATAGGTACTTTTTGTTAATAACAATACCCAATTGATGAAGGCCGGTCCGAAGGATGTGTGGATTATTGATCGAGACACCTCGGATGCCGTCGCCGTCGAAGGTTCATGTCCAGAGGCAGCGCTTGAGCGTTGGGAATTCGTCTCAAAAGTGTCGAGATCTTCCGCCAGAAGCAATCAGTCTAGGAGAATCGAAAACTGCCGTCTGAGAGCTGGCTGTCGGGAAGGGACAGGGAGGGACAAGCACTCCAGAGCTTCCATAGATGGAGCGGTTTGGAAGGCAAAGTCCATACAGGACTTGGTGGCTCCTACCTCGGGGGACCCCCAAGTTTCTCTGGTTAGGGCTCAAAGAAGGTGTTGTTTTATTTTAACCTTAAGGTCCGTTTTACCATACCTACCTAAAGTATCTAACTTTCGTCTTGTGCCAGGTGCTACCGAGTAGGTGCGCTTTTTGTCTCTCGCACAGGGCAGTACCTTACTAACTGTACTAGTTCAGGATGCTCCCCCACTTCCGATATTGCCCCCACCTCACTCTGTCATCTCTTCAACAAGGAAATCCAAGCACGATTGAATACCGACAGCCATCCTTGTGCGAATAGAGGCATGACCACAGGACGGATGCTGCCCCTTGCGCAATGTCCGTGTGGTTTGAGATCGGTGTTGCAGATTCGCGGTCGACCCGGATAAACTCTGCTCTGGCACGTCATCACAGAGGCCAAGCTCGAGCCAAGATGGAGATGGCCCCTTTAGTCTGATGTCGTGGACACAGAGCGGCAACTACCGAGCATTCAGCAGTTCAGCACCATGCGCCTAGGCATTGCCGTCGGCAGCGGATGCGCAAATGTCAAACTTGCATTGCCGAGTGCGGTATCCCGTCAATTCTGTCACATGCGTCTGTATGATCGCCAGACGGGGTTCAGACGGTCACACTCAGCCGGCAGGCTCCGGACATCATGGTTGCCTCCAACATTTCTGTTGCTATAAAGTCCTCGAGCTGGTACTCATCTTCCTTCTTCTGCCCCAAAGGCTTTCACTCCTTAGCTCTGACCGACCGGCTCGATCGACCCTCTTTTGCAGCTTTCTATACGGCTTGCCGTTGATATTGTTTTTAATCCACTACAGCCGCCCGGACGGTATTCGCTTCAACCGCTATACTCATCATGCAAGCCAAGGCAGTCATCCTCGTTGCCCTTGCGACCCTGGGCCAGGCCCGCTTCGGCCAAGAGGGCGCCGTCCAGAACATCATCCAGGCATTGGGCGCCTTTGGACCTCCGGGCGCGGCCGGCACCTTGGCCGGTCAAACACCTAGCGTGCTTCTTGCCGGCGCGAGCGCCTGCGCAAAGGTAACAACACCTCCCACATGTTCGAGGAACTGGTTGCGGGGGCAATGGCTAAAAGGACGGACGCGATTAGCTCGAGCTCGCCGATGAGATTGTTGCCACTTTGGGCGACGATCCGGAGGTTATTGCCGGCGCCGCGGCTCTCGTCGCCGCCGAGAAGAACTTCAACCCCTTCGCCCAGTCCATCCCCACCATCTGCAGCAACCCGGCCCTTCCCGCCACGGCTGCGCTCCGCGGCATCATTCCTCTTGTTGACCCTGCCGTGGTCGGTGCCGATGTTCAGAATGCCAACTCGGCCGCGTCTCTGCAGGCCCCCTTTGCCGACGCAGGCCTTAGTGTTGCCGACATCTCGAGGGCCCAGGGA
The DNA here is from genome assembly GCF_033297395.1 of Canariomyces notabilis. Classification (NCBI taxonomy): domain Eukaryota; kingdom Fungi; phylum Ascomycota; class Sordariomycetes; order Sordariales; family Chaetomiaceae; genus Canariomyces; species Canariomyces notabilis. The sequence continues at coordinate 348,746 of NW_027041839.1, forward strand.
TTCGAGAACTTCACTGAGCAGGCCTAATTGCCATGGCCCTAGTTAGGAGATTGAGCCTTTGGGATCTTTCGGTCGGGACGACGTCTCAGTGTATGAGGAAAGCTGTACCTTGGAATGAACCAGAACAAACGAGTAATGTAAATGACGAACTGGACTCTTAGGCACTGCTCGGCGCTCTTTCTAGCTCATAGATCATCCAATGGTTGAGGATGCTTAGGGTGTCGAATATTGCTTCCTGCTCGCACGGAGTCCATCCCTTACGCTTTCTGTACATACAAAACCCTGTTCTGTTTGCCTTTACGCTTGAGGTTGCAGTCTTCCGAATGCTGAGACACTGAAGGGCAATACTGAATCATGTTGTATACTCGAGGCTCGGTCCCCCGCCTTCATGTTCTGGTAGGACCCAGGGGATGATTGCTGAGAACATAAACCGTCATCTCATTACAACCCAACCGCTTTGAGAATCCCGGTACACACTAGAATTACATTTAGTGAGGCAGACAGCCCTTGAGCGCTAACAAACGCGAACATCTAGCAGTATCATACAATACATTGGTACATTATTCATGACCTCGTGTGTTCCGTTTGACCACTTGATGCCCCGTCAGATCCATCGCCGCTCCAACCTCCATGCCGGCGTTCTGCTCCACCTGTATTAGATTAGGATCCAGCACTCGCTTTCCAGATTGTCCGCTTAGTATACAACATATATATATGACACCATTTTCCCGCCTTGTTTATAACTGTATCAGTTGCCACTGCTAGTAACCTTCCTGCGGCCCATGGCCCCCTCCACCGTACATGTTATCATTACTCCCCGGGCCAAGTAATCCCCCTCCAGAAACAGCAGAGTGAAATCCCCACTCTACCTCGGAAAAACTGTGAACGTCCCCAGCTCCTGGGGGACCGGAGAAGGGTGTCGTCACTCCTGGCGCGTCAAAGACACGGTGTTCGTGAGGCCCGGTGACCGGGGGGATGCCGGTTGGCGACAGCGTGGTCATGTCGTCGGGAAGCGTCTTGCTGCAGCTTGGGCAGTACATATCCCGGCATCGGCCGGGCGGATGCGCTTCGACGAGGGTCTGGCTCGAGTCCCGGTTCTCGTCCCGGATCCAGGTGAGGCTAGCGAGCGAGGACCGCGGGGTTGAGGACATCAGCCGATTTGCATGGATGGTGGACGTGGATTGCCGGCGGAGATCCATGTCGTGCTGGAGCGACTCGGTCGTTACCGGATCTGTGGACTGATCGGGGCTGAGGTATTGTTGGACATCGAGTTGGCCGGGATGGACGGGCGCATAGTGGGTCGGCGTAAGAGCTGCGTGCTGGAAAACATCGCCCGGGCCGCTGTAGGAAACCCCATATGCGTGGGTAATTGGCACCCCCGAGTTCTCCCAATTTGTTTGGTACGGTGTACCCGGATCAAGGCTTGGTGCGGTCGATGTTGGGACAGGAATTGCTTGGCTGATCGGAATAGGCTGGCTCGGGAGAATTGGCTGAGGTGGCCGGAAATCACTGCCGACCGCCCTTGCTTGTGATTGAGGTGTTCGTGCTCGTTGTATGGGGACTGGTATCTGTGTTGCAGGCTGGATTTTCGGGAGAATTTCCGCTCGCTTGACCCTTTTCGGTGCTGGAATGGGGCGTCTTCTAGCAGCTGTAGCCCCAGCTGAACCGGGACTTTCGACTCCGGGCAAGGCGTTCATCGTGTTCGAGCTCCCAGGGGCAACTGTGGGGGTAGGGGCCGGCGAGGGAGGGAGAAGACTCGGGGTAGAGGCCCAACTACTAGCATCATTCAAGACGGGCTGACTAATGCCGGAGCTTGTAAAGAACGAGACTGTGCCGGATAGCCTCTGCTCCCAGTCCTGCACCACCGTCTCGATCCAAGTGTAGATGGACAACGTGCTCCGTTCAAGCCCCTGACGAATCTTGAGATCGACGTCTAGGATCTGGTTCGCTCCTTCAAGGACATGGCGGTATTGGATCTCAAGAAGGTCCTTGAGCGTGGTAAGAAATTTCCGGGACTCTGAAATGAAGTCGAACACTTCCATTACCGGTACGAACACTTCTGGCAGATTAGCATACCACTCCCAAACTCAAAGGAGCAAGGGTAAGAGTGAAGACCCACCCGGATCGGGGATGATGTCGTCTGCAGGAAACAGGAGTTTCCACAGCGAGACCCAGTTGTCGATCTTGGCCTTGAGACTCCTGGCCTCAAGAGAGGAGATGATCTTCTGCGTAATGCCGTCTTCGGGATCGGCGCCGCCGCTGTCGTATGATAGGCGGCAAACATCTAGCCGGCGCAGGTGAGCGTCCAGTTCATTTTTGGAGACGAAGCCTTGACAGCATCTGGGACACAGAAATGGACCTGCGTTCCGCTGCACCGGAGGATGGTGAGCACGGATATGCTTCCTGACGTGTTGTTAGCATTTTCCCTGCGGAACCCAGGGCAGGAGACATACTTGAGCTGTGACATGTCAGCAAATGAGTGGGTGGCGCAGACATAATAATCACGGACGTTGAATCGGAGGGGATTGCGTTTCCGGTAAGGGCAGCTAAAGTTAGAGATGGTGGATTTGCTGCTGGGTGCTTGCGAACCCGGCGAGATGTCCCGGTCCCCGTCTCCGGGGTTGTCCTGACCTCCTAGCCCGCTGCCATCTTCGCTACCGCCTTCAGCCTTGCGCTTCCCCTTTCCAAACTGCCCCGCGGGTTGTTGGTCGTTGCTGCTAGGGCCTGGCGTGCCGCCGCCGTGGGATGACGGAGTCCCATGACCAGAAAGTGTCTCAACAAGTCCTAATTTGCCCTCGTGAACCGCGCTCGAAAGTTCCTGGAGGTAGCGGTATGTGCAGTCCCATATCAACAGCGGCGCCGCACAGTCATCCACGTCCTTGCCAAACGTGTTCCTCAGAACCCAGGAAGAGATCTCGTCAACAAGGCGTGCCTCTTCATCCCAACCCTGCTCATCGCTGCTAAGACTTGGTTCACTTTCCGTCGACTTGGAATGAACAGGGCTTGGTGCGGCAAGCAGAACCCTACGTCTAGTGTGAGCCTTCTGAGAACCGTGGTAGATGGTTAGGTCTTTCAGGGAGACCCACTTGCTGGTCTGCTCATGAGCTGAGTGGTAAGAAACAAGAGGGGGAGTGCCGTCCGTATCCTCCACCTCGATTCGAATCTCATGAGACAAGCGGGACTCTGGGCGGCTGCACTCGGACTGGGTGTTGACGCAGGTCGTTGAGGAGAGGAACGAGTCGATGGAGCCAATGCCTCGGTGATGCTTCCGGAAGGATGCTTCAGTGCTTTCCTTAGCACTCGCCTTCCTTTGCGAGTCGACAAGGACAAGGTAGGGACGATTGATGCTGGGCTTTTCGGGGGTTACGGCCTTTGAACCGCCGGGAAAACTGGACATGGTGGGGCTGCTCGGCGGGGTGCTGCCCGAGAGGGAGAGGGCATCGGCCGGGGCCAAGGCCTCAGACTCGTGGTTCTGTGTCGCCGTGGTGTCCAGCCGGGATGCTGCGCTATTCCGCAGGCAAGCTGCATCGTTCCGCAGGCGATAGGGGATGCAAACGACGGTGTCGCCGGGCAGCTTCTTCTGTGCGACGCGCGCGGACACAGGGGACCTGCCCCTGGTCCCGGATTCCATGCTCGGGAGTTGGAGTCGAAGGCAAGATAGGGGATACAGGAAGCGCTCCACCAGAGTCGCGGGTCCCGAGACGTCTCGACCCGGGATCCCCCTCGGCGACGATGCCCTGGTGACGGGCTCAGAGGCCTCTTGCAATGGCCAATGCAACCGCTGCGGAGGCGCTGTAATTAACGAGGGACGTGGTCGGGCGGGCCGTCGAACTGTTCATGCGATAAAACCGATAATAGCGATAATAAGAAGATCGTGTAATGAGCGACTGTAATGAGCGAAGCGTCACTTGCATGACAAAGGGAAAGTGAGTTCGGCCTCGTCTGGTCAATCCCCGACCACCATTTGCCGGCGCCTGTCAGCGTTCTTCGTTCTTCATCAGACTCAGAGCCAGGTTGGCGAGGACGCAAGGTCACGGTTGCCAGAGCCTCGCGCGCGCCTGTTCCTTCCCCTGAACCTTTGGGCGTGTTTTAATTTCGATCATCCCAATCGAGTAGTTGCAGCTGTGGCTGTTGGGCCAATTAAATGTAGCGCCAACAATACGGCTTCCATTGGCTCAGGCTGGCGCTCCTGAGCCTAGCCAGCTTGGCCCGTCTGCGCTGTAGAGGCACCGACCAGAGGGTCACATCGCGAATCTCGGATTGATGTTTTGGCAACCTTATCTGATGTTTCAGACGGAATTGTGTCTTTTGGCTTTTCATCCGAGGACCCTAAAGGGACGCAGCAACCACTCATTCTTCTGCAGTAGCAGAGCCACGGTCATCTCTCTCCTGCTGAGTGTGGTACAGCTAGAGAAGCTGTCGAGACTCGGAGTTGAGCACGCGAGTTGCAAGAGCGCGGAATATGTGGAACGGATGCCAGTGTCTCAGATGCATTCCTCCTTCCCCGCCAAATTCTTACCTTGTGGATACGCCGATACGGGCTCGTTCCACTCCAGTGCTGCACCCATCCAACCACAAAAGGCGGAGCAAAGCCCGAACACGCGCGGCACTCGCTGCAAGTCAAGTCGGAAACGTACGTTTGCCGGCCTCTGGAAGAAACATGATCACCGGCAAGGGCAAAAAGGCGTCTTGCCAAACGAGGCAAAAGATTTGACAAGAGTGAGATTCGAACTCACGCCAGATTACTCTGACCAGGAGGGATTCAATTCAGGTGTTCCTGAACCTGGCGCCTTGGACCGCTCGGCCATCTTGCCGTTGATTGGTGATGCTGTTGTGGGATTAAAGAACATACAAGCAAACATCTCAGCGGAGTCAGCAACCAAACCTCCCTGCTCGAACAGCCTCTCCTAAGTTCATAGGTAAACCCGACTCCTACCCTCGACCAGCTGAAAGATAGTATGCACTACGCCGCAAGTCCGCAAGACGAATCAAGCACCAACATTTCTACATATTGGATTCTCGGACTGTCCTTCCAAGTGAAAGGGGTCCCAGGGCCCCGGAGCTGAAAACTCGCGCCCCTTTTCTACACCGTGGACTATAGTCACTTGCCCACTGCCGTGCCATGCTCAGTCGAGGACATAGGTGGCCGATCCCTCACTGAGGTGTCCGCCGCTCACCCAACCCTACGCTCACCATCTATGATCTGGGAACATCTGCTCAATCCGTTCGCTGCTCATGCACCAGTGCCACTGGGGCCTGGACCTGGCAATCTTTGCCTGCACGCGGGTTGCCGTCCTTGCAGATGCTGTACTCGCCTCACCCGGACCGCCACTCCTCCGCTTTCCCCACCGGCTACCAACTGTTCTGGTTCTGCTGCCCAAGATGGGCAGGAAACGACAGCAGAGCAGAAAGGAAGATATGTCGAGGAGAGTGGCCTCAATGACGATGATCGGATTTGACAATATTTCTATCCACGGGATGTCCTAGATTACACCAAGGGGCGGTACGACGTGCAGATGAGCTGTGGCTTGAGCAGGTTGCCTTTCCAGCCGTTCGGTCCTAGTTGGCACTCACACACCTCTATTTACAAAGCAATAAACTACCAGTAGTAAGAAAAGCGTCAGAATCTTCTCAATCAAAGCGACCTATCTATGCCACAGGCCAAGATTCTCCTACATCGTAAGTCACCTCTTCACCTGTCCGATCAGGCTGCTCTCGAAGTTCTCTAGTTTCAAGGGGACATACCCAGCCTAGTCCCATCGGTGAAGCGGCCTCTATGACAACCGCGGCATCTCAACGAGGAGACGATGAGAATCATAATTTTGATAATGAGGGTACCGGTACGTGATAGAAGCTGTCAAAGATCTAAATCTCCTTTCAATACCCCGGCTCTCCGTCAAAGTACTACCAGATCATATCTGCTACCCTAACTCTACACCTATGTACGTGCGGTCCCAAATTCCCCAAGTCTCTCACTAACGCAAGTTAGTTCGGGGTAAGCTTCAACAGCCGACCGTTGGCACCGTCCTCAATCACCCAGATAGCGCCGTCCTTATCCTCCCGGATCCCGCGCATGCGCCTGCCCATCGAGATGCGCTGGGCCTCCCTCGCCGTGTCACCCGTGATGGTCACGCGCACAATTGACTGCGAGCTGAGGCCCGTGATGATGGCATTGCCCTTCCAACTGGAAAACAGGTCGCCCTTGTAGATGATCAATCCCGCCGGCGAGATGACGGGGACCCAGAAGGCCTTGGGCGGCGCAAAGTCAGGCCGCGTGCTGTGCGCGGGGATGGTCCGGCCGTCGTAGTGCCGGCCCTGCGACACGAGCGGCCAGCCGTAGTTGGCGCCCTTCTCGATCAGGTTGAGCTCGTCGCCACCCATGGGGCCCATCTCAACCTCCCATAGACGCCCCTGCGCGTCCCAGTCGATGCCCAGCGGGTTGCGGTGACCCAGCGACCAGATCTGCGCCTGCACGGCGCCCTGGCTGGCGAACGGGTTGCCTGCGTAGGCGGTGCCGTTGTCGTACAGCCGGATCATCTTGCCGAGGTTGCTGGTCATGGACTGGGCCGGGGTCATCTGGTTGATCTCGCCCGACGAGATCCATAGCGCGCCCTCCTTGTCAAAGAGCAGGCGGCAGGCGAACTGGAGTCCGCCCGAGGCCTTTTGCGAGTGGCGCCAGATGACCTCGAGGCCGGAGAGCGAGCCGCCGCCGTTGGCGTTGAGCGTCAGCTTGGCCCGCGCGACTGCGCCGCCCGCCCCGCCGGAGCCGCTCTCGGCGTAGCTGAGATATATGATGCTGTTCTCGGCGTAGTTAGGGTGCAAGGCGACGTCATGGAGGCCGCCCTGACCGCCGTAGGCGACAGCAGGCACGCCCGTGATAGTACTCGTGGCCTTGGTGGTCGGGTCGACGAGACGTAGGTTGCCTCGTCTCTCGGTGACGAGGATACGGTTGTCGGGCAGGAAGGCGAACGCCCATGGCTCGGCGTGGGTGGTTATGGCTGTTGACCTGAACGGCTGCTGGCGAGGGCCCAGCTGTTGTGGCGGGACGGCCAAAGCACCCGTCACCAACGCCAGAGCATACGTGATAGAAAGTCCGAGATTCTTCATTTTTGTGACGGCCTTTGCTCCTCCCCAGTGTATTGGGTTCCTATGACGATCGAGGGTTGGATGGCACACATCGTATAGAAACTCTTGGGCTGACCGCTCCCCACGGTGGATAGGTATATAAGAAACGCAAGGGCTCGAGCAACCTCTTATCCAATTTCAGGCTATTCCCAACCTTTAATGACTTGATATACATATAAGGCTAATCAGAGTAGAGTATCCATACTTTTACAACCCCTGTACCGGTAGAAACAAGTTTCCCTCTTGTCCCTCTATCCTTCAACAACCTCCATAGGTCGACTGGTTTAGCAAAAGTCCGGCATAGCATTCCCACCCCAATCCGGCACGATCCTCGCGCTGTTGCGATGGCTGCCGACGCCAAGACAGTGTTGTGTGCTGTAATTTTCCGGAGATCAATATACTTGAACCTACCAAACTCGTCATCATCCTCTTCTCCTTGGACCATGCGGGGGTGCTCGATCCGTCCCCGCTCTTAAGATGCGTGATATCCTTGTCGAGCATAACATTGCCAAGTACTTACTATACCCTGCTATCCTCTCGATTTCGCCGCCCGGAACATCCTCGATATGGCTTGCGATCGACCTCGCCCTTGCCATTACCGACCCTCTAATGAAGGGGTAACCTCGTTGTCCCCATCTTCCGAATACCACTGTAGAGTCCGGGTGCTAGTTACTAGTACCCAACTAGCATTGTCAAGGACTTCTAGACAATCCGAACAAACGACCGTTCGTCGCTCTGCTGGATTGGCCCCTGCGAATGCTTGCTCGACTGCATTATAGGGGCATCAGGTCCCTTGGCCAGCGAGTTTTTCTGGCTCTGCGTCCGGATGAACGTGGCAAGGCCGATACGTTGGAACTCGCCGTTCTGGGCACTGGAGGCTTTCAACACTAGCGCGCACGCCGAGTCGATGAAGGCCGCAAAGCACGGAAAGAACTCTTGGACGTCGAACGTTGCGAACCCAGGGGCTATTTCGCCGTCTTTAAAGATCTGAACCGGAGTCTCAAAGGGGTGGCGGCTGTCGTAGCTGGTACGAATCCATTCAGTACTGGCTTTGAGGTCTCGACGGGTCATGGGAACCAAAGGTGCATGGAGGACGATAAATCCTGACGAGACACGGCCGTGTTTGTCCTTCCCAAGGGGTTGAATCTCGTGACTGACAAGCCGGGCCACGATAAAGTTGCCCTGGATCTGTTCGAACTGCACGGGAGCGTCCATCGAGGCCCAAGACCACGAAGGTGCGCGCCCCGGAACCCTCTGCACCTCGAGTGGTTTTGAGGCATCCCGGAACACTACCTGGCTGCTGGCGAGATTCGGCTTGTTGAGATCCTCGCTCGGCTCGAGGCGCATGTCCCACACACGCATGCTCATCTCAGTCTCCTGGGATCGATCCACCTTCCAGCAGAGATCGTGGCATATGTGGCGCTTCCACAGGCCACACATGTACGTGTCCCCCGTCCTGGCCGCGATGATGGACGCCAGGCCGGATAAGGCAGGCAGCTTGTCGTCGGGAACTGTAAGCCGGCGCCTGCTAAAATCCGTCACCACCCATGGCCAGCCGCCTTTGAAACGACCCTCCTCCCAAGAGTTTTCTACCTTGGCCTCGGCGGTGAATGCAAGGTACTGAGCTTTGCTTTCCTCAGTAGGGTCAAGGGTTTGGGTCTGTATCACCTGCTCGAGGGAAAATGTTGTCGGATCGAAGCGAGATCCATCTTCTGCCATGAAGCAGCGCTGGCACTCCCAATACATCTGGTCCCTTCCAAAGTGAAGTATGCGTGGCGATAGGAGGCGTTCCTGGAGCGTCCACGCCCGCGAGCTCAGCATTTCTAGGGAAATAGGGTCGCATTTGTCGCCGAAATTGCCGTTTCGATAGACGGTTGGGCTTTTGATTGAGGACGGGGGCATCCAGCCCTTGTGGAAATACAGCTTTGCGCGCCGTCGGAAGGATGTCGACGCATCGACCGGGACAAAATCGAGGTGGTCCCATTCGCCAGAGATGCCTGTCGACAAGTTGTCCATCGGGGTGTACTTGAACATCCGAAAGCGCGGGAAACAGCCCTCGAGCGCGTTGAGGGCGTGTGAGGCCGACACGGTGAGGTACGCGTTATGGTAGACGTTGGACATCTTGGGGGCTTCGCGCTCCCAGTCCTCCTTGTCACCCTGGATGATGCAGAGGGAGTCGATCCAGACGTAGCGAATGCCCAAGCCATAAGCAATCCGAACGGTGTCGTAGAAAGTCTGCGGGAGATATTCTAGCGGTATGGCGGACTTATGGGCTCGTAGGTTGTGCGCCTTGGTGGTGAGAATATCGGCGCCGCCCCAGGAATGGCTGAGAGCGATGTAGTGGCCTTTGGCGCCGTTGGTTTCCCACAGGCGAACCGACTCGATGGTCGGCGGTGAACCGACGTCCAAAACCCTTGTGGGCAGGACAGGTGGCTCTTTCTGCTGGCAGTTGTGCCCGGCATTGCATTTCCGAACCCAAAAGCGGATGAGGTCGCGGGATTTTAGACTGCCGCTGAACAACTCCCGAATTCTGCCCGGGATGTACTGAGCTGTAGGGTCACCTGGGGGTGGGCGAAGATGTAAGCCACTACTTATTGTAGTACCCAAGCATACCTAGTAAGTGGTATCCGTAGCGGTCACATGAAATCGACATACCGAGCTCAGTAAAAATCCTGATACTGCTCCCTCGACGGTGGACCACCTGGCGGTCGTACATCTTGCAGGCATGCGGTGTCGGCAACTCTGTCAGACGCACCCCAATACCAAGAAGTTGGGGACGGTAGTAGTCTTCCGTTTGAGCTGGCCTGCTTGACTCGTCGGGCTGGTCCAGTAGCCACCAGTTTCCATAGATCCACGGTCGTGGAGTTGATCGACTCAATGTACCAACTCCAGGGGGCTGTGGAGGCTGAACCGAGGGTCCCCCAAGGACCACACCGTATTTGGCAAGATTCACATTCTCAAAGGTAGCAGACTGGCGCCGTCCAAGATCCAAAACCTCGAGTGATTTCCTGTCGGGCAAAAGCCGAACATCCTGATGCCGCTTGACTGACTCGACATAGCTGATCACGGGATTTGAGTATCCCTGGGCCTGGAGGCTGGCCGCGAAATCCCCAATCAGGGCGCCACTGCGGTGTTTCTCTGATTTTAGGAGCAGTTCCTGCTCGTTAATGGACTGGATAAGCAGCGCGCAGAGAGCGCACTTGCTCGATGAGGATCGAAGGTCGTCAAGCGTGGCATGGTGCGGGTATGCGGCCTCCTCTTCGGAGGGGAGCCTATCGAAAGGGATGGAGGCACAAATGCGACAGATGATTCTGTGAAGGTGATTCCTTCCTAGGGTAGCGAAAGCCGGCTCGGAGCTCATCGTAAGTTGAAATTGAAATGGCAAGCTTCTTTGCTGTCTTCCAAAGATACACACAGTACCCCCTAACCTCCTAACTCCCGGCCTAAGTGCCTACAACCAAGGAGCTAAATTGCCAGGATCCGCACCGGCCGGCAGATGAATAAGGCGAAACTGTGACTTTGGTTAGATTTCTCTAGGTTGGTTCAAAGATATAGATAAGTGGCCGCTATTCTTCGTCCCAAATTACCAATGACACTTCGACGTAAGAGGTGCCATCTCTCGGGATAATTCAAGGCCGCACCATGCTTATACGATCACTATATAACGGTAATAATCAGTAATCAGCCTCGAATCAATTCTTGAGGTTCGTCGCAAGGAGCCAAAACCCCGTGCAGACGACTGGCCAGAAACGAGGCTTAGACCCGGCCCCCCGGGTTTGGAGGCTATGCCGACCGACCACATCGGGATCGGATCAACGCGGAACGGCGGAAATTGGGTTAGGCCGCAACCTGCACAGCCGCTCTCATATCTGCGGAGTTGACTAGCAGCTGTCACGGTACTCTTCAACGGCATCAGCCGGTATACCGACGTGAGCGAGGACTTGCGCAGGCCCCTGCCTGAATCAAATTCCCAACTTCTCCTCATCAGACACCCACACCATTCCCAGCATAGTAGCGACCGCATTCGCAACTGCTCCGCTCAACCCAGCGATTCGCCTCGGAACGACCAGAATCCACTTCTTGTCGAGAAGCACATTATGGGGCACTGCCCGATTGTTGCCCCCGCCCCCGGCCGGCCACACGCATCGAGGACGTCCTCCGTCTGGCGAAGAAGCCGTTGATAAATGACTAAAATGGCGTCGGCCGGGGGAAACCCGTGCTTAAACCTGTGTAGAAAGCACTTGAAGGCACCGGCGCAGACCCGGACCGAGCGATAGGCTGAGGGTCGTGGACCACGTCCGGCCACAGGACGAACTGCTCGGCGTCGGGAGCCGGCAAGATCTGCATGTGCTTGTGCAGTCGGCTGCATCCGCTGTCGACGTCGCAGTTGAAGATGGCCAGGTAGGACCTGCCACAGTGCCCCGATGTCGTCGCCGTCGCGCGCCTCGTACTGTCCCCGGAAACCGTCCTGCGCGAGAGGAAGCAGATGCGGCCTCGCAGGAGCGAACTTGTTGAGGGCGAGAAGGTGAGTTGGGCCGACGTCTCCAAACTCGTACCCACTGACATCAATGTCGCTGCACGGTCGGTATCCTAAGCCGGAGGTTGCCCGTGGAGACGGCGACACCTCGTGTTCCGGGTCGTTGGAGACGGGACTTCTGGCTTGGAGAGAAGCCGGAATTCGAACTGCCCAACCGTCACTTTATTTAATTTCCGAGGTTGGCTTGAAACATCCGGGCCAAACACGGTGAATCTGACATTGAAGCCATTATCTGAGAACGTAATGGTGCGGAAGTTCTTATTGAAGACGACAATGCCTCCTTCGGTGCGGCGGTCGAAAACACTAGAACTGTGGGTTTCATTCAGCTCCATGATCTTCAGATACCTCAGCTCCTCGTTTTGATATGTCCTTGTTTGTTTCTCTTTGTCTTTATCGTGAAACTGGGAAATGACTCGGAAAGAAAAAAACGCTCGACAGCAACTGCTGCCTACATCAATGCCCACAGTCAAGAGCCGCTTAGGGAATCAAGTCCTTGGCTCTAAGGTGTTGTTGACTCGAAGGTGGAACATATAACGGAAGGAGCGATTGGGCACCGGCCTACTAGGTACATAAGGGCTAGTCGATGGAGACAAGCGCATCCGATAACGGAGTCTAGATGGCGTGAGATGGAAAGAATCACTTGCCCGCTCTCTAAGATTCCTCAGACGTTGACCAACCTGCTGGCCTCTCTGCAGTTCGGAGGCAGAATCCGCTTCTTGCATCTTTCGAACGCAATCTTCTAAGCTTGCAGTGGTAACGATCACCGAATATCAAACCATAATAAGTACTACCTAAGTTACTACTTAGCCCACTACCTTATGCCCACTACCCCTGAGAAGCCATGGATGCTTTGAGTCTGAGTCTCTGTTTGGAACTCTCCGCGATTTGGGTTGTGTTCTTCCTATTCTCGTCGAGCCGAACCGCCGGTGGTTTACTACCAACAGACGACTTCCCTGCCAACGCCCAAGTCCTGCACTTGAATTGCTCTCTAATAATCTGGCTCGCTGAATCAGCTTTCTGTTGACTTCGAATTGGACTCGATAGAGAAGGCGACGGCGCGAAGACTCCATCACCGACAGCAGAGGGCTGAAGCCAGGAAGTGAAGGTTTCGCAGCTCGCCTCCTTTATCGATGTCTGGGGCAGACACCACGGATTGTTGTACTGAAAAGAAGGCCAGCTGCACCAGAACGTCGAAAACATTGACTTCTCATTCGATATCGTCTCGTCAGGAAACGGTAAAGATTGCGCTTCCTGGGCTTGTATAACCGTCGAACTGTCTGTAATAGGACTTGACCTGCCAGACAATACATGTCAGATGAGACAGGGAGCTCAACCTGAACGGCAAAGGGGTCAAGTTGAGCATACTCCGAAGCAGTCCAAGTTTCGCCGTATATGGAGTCTTGGACAGATTCAGTAGCCGGGACCGAAGTTCCTGTACTGGGACTTCCAGGTTCTGGGCTGTCCCTCCATTGAAGGCTTTCGGTACATTCTAACGACAATTCCCCGGCCGACTGCGACCCATGGAGCCGCGAGACTTCGTACGTGAGGCGATCCAGTCGAGCTTCTATACGAATCTGGCTGTCCAAAATCATGTCTGTATCCATCTTGATGTCTCTGGCTACAACCCTGTCGATTGTGAATCAGCCCTGCGAGGAGACGACATGCTGGCTGTGACTCACGAGACGTCAAGGTTGAGGGCCAACGTTAATTGCTTTATGTGATCCTTCAAGAGTTTTTCGATCCTCTGTGCTTCTGCCTTTCGTTTCACTGCCCACTTGATCCGAGAATCACGGCAGCGGTCAAGCAGACTGCCTAATTCCTCCAGGACTTCCAAACAGCAGTTGATCTCGTCCTTGATATGGTTGTCCTTTTCGTTTGCTTCATAGTAGTCATAGCTTAGAGTGGCATTAGGTTCGAGCCGGCAGCTGCTGCCTCGCCAGGGCTCTAGTATCCTCGTTAATTGTTTCAAGTGCCCACTAATAACGGTCATTTCTGAGGGGGCATCAAGAAAAGACTTCGTGAGATTTTTGATTTGGACGATGGCGTGAGACGCTGCATCGAGTAGGGAGATGCAGCCGACGGTGATGGAAAATGGATCCATGGTAACATAACAGCAGTACTATTAGTAAGAGGAGATTAGTTGAACGACATAAGAAAGACAGGTTACAGCTCTGACACTGTTCAAGGCCTGCTTGCCAGTGAAATATCCCGAGAGATGAAACTCGCAATCACTCCGCCTCCCCCAACAACCTGATTCCCATTCTGCCCTTCAATGTCACAAAACGGCCGCGGGATGCTTTCTGGTCCATCGCGTACGGACAGAACATTCCAGCAAAGAGTCTGCATAATGGTGCAGAAGTCGGCAGAGGGGGCAGAGCTATAGATGTGACTATAATGGCCACTCAACATGAGCCCAAGCGTAACTCGTTGGCGGGCACCGCCTCCAGCTGCGCGCGGTGCTTTCTCCCATCCAATTACATCCCTAGCCTTCACCCGAACAATGTTTGGCCGAGTTGCCTTCAACTCTCAGGCAACAGCAGCATTTATCGAATCACAGCTGTCACGCCTTTCGCGCGGCCCACGACGGACATCCACAGAGCCACAATATCTCCATTGGCAAGGACTTCAGAGTCATTCAATTCCACATGAGAATCCCACTGGAGAGGTTACCAGGAAAAGAGACCACTGACGGATATACATCTAGACCTATGCATGTACTTGGTACTTCAGGACGTTATTACATAAAGCCAACTCGTGGAAGAGGATCCCTCGATCCAACAACTGCATTACCATGACCTCGTAGCTCTTGCTCGACCATTATACACCACGCATGGCGATACCCGCCAAGAGATAACCGAAAAGCCTCGTTCTCCTAACGCCGTATGTATGACGCGGAACCAGCCATATGATGTTTCTTCTCTGGGAATGGCAATGTCAAGACACAACCCTTCGCTATGCTATATATTTCGATACACAACGGCTCGGTATATGCTCCGAAGGAATGACGCAATGTGCAGGGATGAAAGCAAAAACACAAGGGGGAAAGAAGGGAAAGGTTCCACCCTACCCTTCCTAGTTGTGAATCAGGAAGCAACCGAAACATCCGTTAACCCGCGACTCTGCTGTGCTTGTAACGAGAGGACAAGGTCAGTCAAGCGATCAATCTTTGCCGCCAGGTCCGCAATCCGGACCTCGACATCAGTCGATTGATCGCCAAAAGCCTGCTCCTCCGCCGCCTCGTCGGCCGCCTGCCGCTGCTCCCTCGTGAGGCGCGGCGGCGGCGGGAGCGTCCCGCCAGCGCCAGAAGCGTCCAATAACGAGGCGGAGGCTGCCGGCGGGGGGCGTAACGTGTGAAACGACGGGTCGGCGCGCAGCGACGAGGCCGACTGCCTGTGGGTGGCCGGCCTCCAGTTTTTGGGAGGGCGGGGGCTGCCGAGGGCCGCCGATGACCTCCCGGGGCCGCGGAAGGCGCTGTACTGCGTGCCCCTACCCGACGGGGCCCCGCGGAGCCACTCGTACAACTCGATGGCGGCGACGATGGGGAGGTGGGTGGCCTTGAGCAAGAGGATGCGCGCTTGGCGGAACTTGCTGTCCGAAGGCAGGAAGAGGCGCAACGGGCGGAAAATGACCAGCGCAAGGAGGTTGAAGGGCGGGTAGAAATGGGTCAGACGGTTGCTGGTTGAGGCCTCGAGCACGTAGACGCTGTAGACGTAGAGGTACTCCTCACGGGCGTGCGTGATGACGCGCGAGAAGCTGTTGGACAGCATACCCGTCAGGGAGCCCGTGAGAAGGATGGAGCTGAGCGTGATGAAGACGATCATAAGAGGTGGGCCAAAGACCGGGTCGATGTCGTACATGATGTCGAAGCCGACATAGCTGGAACCGAAGAAAATTTTTGTGAGGAACAGGGTCATGTGTCGTAGTGAATAAGCTTCCCGGCCAACGAGAGAAAATGTGGTTAGAAAACCTAGGTAGACGATGACAACGAGAACCATGAACTTTAGGAAGTCCTTTCCCATCTCCTTAAGGCAGGGGATGAGGGTCTAGTTTGCCAGGTTAGCGCAATCCTCTCTGGTGCAGTGACGGATGGGAATGGACATACACCCCAGTATGGACTCAAACTGAGGATGGAGAAGACACGTGGAACCATGAATAGCGCTTCCAGCGATAGGATGTCAAAGGCCAAATCGACCAGGCGAGGGTTGTCAGTTGCTAGTCCGACAATCCCTACACAAGGTCAGCACGAGAAACGGACAGAGAGTTCGGGTAGCATACTCATGACTCCATAGGCAACGCCGATACCAATCATGGCCATATCAAAAATATTCTAGGACGGTCAGTGATTCTGAGAATCCTGTGGACTCGGTTAGCGGCGACGACACATACCCAAACGTCTGTAGCGTAGAAGATGGACCCAGCGTCGATCCACTCGCTGAGCTCGTCATACGCAAACGCCACGAACCACATGTACAAAAAGACCTCAAGCGTAGTAATGCGCATTGGGTCACGTTCCACGAGGACGGCATAGTAGAGGAAGAGAAAGCTGGCGAAAAACAAGACCTCGAATGACTTGAGGTACTTGGGCACACGAAGACGCGAAAAGGGGTCTGCAGTGTTGGGGTTATAGAAGCGGGGCTTCTTGACCGAGTGGACAGCAAGCGTGTCCCAGAAGATAATGTCGCCTTGCCATATCCCAGTAATGATCTTCTGAACAACAGCCTGACTGAGGAAGCGCTTCGCGTCGGCAATGGCGGCTATCTCCAAGGCGTTGAGATTGGTGAAATGCGCGGTGGGGTCTTCGTCCTCGTCCTCCTCGTCGTCATCATCCTCGGCTGTCATGCTCATGGTGAGGCGAGATAGTGACTGCAACAACAAATTCCGTTTGCTGCTCACCGTCTCCCTGCGGGCGCGGCGTGCTGAGCTCACGGCGGTCTCGACAACCTGCTCCAGAAGAGGGCTGTGCTCATCGGCGGCAGCCTCCTCCTCGTCACTGCCACTCCTGGTCCCTGAACACTTGGGGTCGGGAATCTCATAGAGGCAATAGTCAACAGCCTCCCGCTCGGACAGGTGGGTGAGAAAACGCCAGGCCACGATTTCACAGGCACTAGCCCTGGCCTCATTCAGGCCCTTGTCTTCTGTGATGGCGCCGTAATGCCACTTCAAGGCGCTGCACAATGTCACTCAGAAACTGGAAACAGGTCTTGGGGTGGAGAATGCTCACAGCAATGCGTTCACGATGGCAGGGTGTGTGCAAGTGCGGCCCAGATGGTCAACGAGCAGCCGTAGGCTGTCGCCGGCTCCAGTTGTCCGCAGCTGCTCGAATGTGCTGGGCAGCAGAATGGTGCCGGCAATGAATCTTGGCGGTATGTATGTCAGCAACAGCTCGAATGTGAGAACCAGTGGCAGATAAAAGGATAAAAAATATATTTAAAAAAAAAAAAAAAAAAAAAGGAAATGGCTTTTAGGACACCTACACTGAGAGCTTCTTGACAACTAGCCGGAAGCTGTCGTCCTCCGAAATGTCCGGGAGCTCGGGGCCGAAGCGGGCTTGACGGGCGAAAGGGGACGGGGTCCGTAAGGAACCATCGCCCGCCAACGGACGGGACCTGACGCGGATCGGCATGGCAGTCCCTTCCAAGGTCGCTATGTTATGGATTGCCGAGAAGTTGACCGGCTGAGCCGCTGCAAGAGCAGAAGAGAGGGAGATGCACGCCCTTGGAATCTTTGATCATTTGCGGGGAATGTGTTGGAGGTGCACCTGTCGTTGTGATGTTTCGGCTCCATTTTGAACTGAAACAAAGCCTAACCTGTCTGGGATCCTTGCTGCAAGGGCCGCCCCAGCCGTACCTCGCCGCCGTAGTGTGGGGCCAGGCAGGCTTGCAGGGTGCCACGCTTGAACCGCACTATGTAAACGCCACTTCAACGTCGACTTCTCCTTTATCACGCGCAAAAGGTTGCGCGTCGCATAACCCGCGGCCGCTCATCCTGCGAGCATTGTAATCAGGCGCGCCCGATCTTGATCAATGCTAGCCACTATTCGGCTTGACTATCTCCCATAACTTATTCGTTCTGCCCTCAAGAAAATCCGCGGGACGTCATCAACCAGGCAGCGCATTTGGCCGCCGCCGAGGAGCTCTGCAGGGTTCTCTGGGACAGCAGAGGGACGATCGAATCTCCTGTCAGGCGTCATCTATGGCTTGGGAATAACGATTCTTGCACGGTTGCACCACGCGACCAATGAATCCGAGCGGGCTTTCAACGATCTGTGCCGGTCGAGACGTGGTCGCGAGGCGTCCACAGCGTTCCAACGAGGTTCATCTTGCGCTGCCCCATGCCGCACAAGCTCGCAAAGGCCAGATGCCCGGGCACAGTGGGATGAGACGCGAGCCAAGGTAACCATGCACGCGTGGATCCAGGACTGGCGGTGCCCCGACGTCCGCATGCCCGCACCCGTACGGCTTTGGCTTCTCGGCATGTAGGCCCGTCCTAGACTCTGCGGTGCCGATGTCGTTCCTTCCGCTTTGACCGTCTTCTGGTAGTTCACAAATGAACGACAGATACCGTTTTACGTCCGCGTTTGGGGTACAATACAATCCGATGCCTCCTCCGCCGCATCATCGGGTACCAGGACCTCTCACGCTACGTTGCCAACCCCTTCAGCCTTCATCCCCCCGCCGCATTTTACTCTTCGAGTACGTTGGCCTGGACAAGGGAGTTGCTTTCTGACACATGGAAGGAGCACCGGGGCGAGCAGGGCGAGCGGCGGACGCTGTTACGAGGTTTGGCCCGCGTCTCCGCAGCTTCGAGCCCTACCGATGCGAGGGTTCATACTTTGGGTCTAAGTGAGCATAACTCCCGAGCCCTGTTCAAGATTTCTTTACGACAGTCGGCAAATTGGGGGACTCGCTCTGACCAGAACAAGTTTACGAAATAAGCCCCTGCTGCCACGAAGATGATCATAACTGTAAGTCACGGCCCCGACCTGCGTGTCACAATACCATACACTGCTACTGCACGATTTAAAGAGGGCCTCTCAACGTAGTACATACTAGTAGCTATGTTGGGTGAGCACCGGTCCCCTGTCATGATATTGTCACAACCCACTGGGCCACGGTTGCGACTGCTGCCATTGCGTCCACCTGGATCATGTTATCAACTCGAAAACGTGAAGTTGGAGGTGTTCGCTGAGCATGGCATGGAGCCCGGTCAGACTTGACTGGTTCGTCCTTGTTGGAGTGCCATGTGCGAAATAGGCTTCGAGCCCGGATGATCCCTACATACGGTACCTTTGCTCCGGAAGATGTCCCACTTGGAAGCAGACTTATGATACGTCTGGACGGACTGTCTTGACATCCATCAAATAGGCTTGGTGGAATATAGTGACGGTTTTGCGGGCTTCATCCTCAACAACATCCATGTGAAGTATCCCAGCGAGTTCAAGGCTGGGAACTTTCAAACTACCTCTAGGTACCTTACCTAAGAATTCATGATTTATCCAGGGTTCCCGAAGAATCCACAGTTCTCAAGGCCGCACTGCAGAACTATGACACAATGGTGACAGGTTTCCAAAGAAAGAACCGGGCGCCGCCCTTCCGCCCTCGACGCCCGGCTAAAGTATTAGAGGTGGGATTTTCAGGTGGCCATGGAGTTTCGAGCAGGCCACCATGGAATCCACATGTATGTCGGGCCAGCTTGGGGCAGACTGCCGACATTATGCCTCGAACGTTAGGTATTTATTTGGGCTGCTGGGAGCATCGGGAGCATTGGAACGTTTCCGTGCACATCGCCAACTCCATACTCCCTTCACGGACTGAAGACGAGCTCTGACGAATCTGTCCAGCATGGTCAGAAACATCGTGGCCATTGGGCTCAGCCTGCTCTCGACGGCTGGAGTTTTTCTTGGAGGAGCAGCAGCACAAATGCCCACTGCCAACGGGACACGCTTCACCATTGACGGCAAGACGGGCTACTTTGCGGGCACAAACTCGTACTGGATCAGCTTCCTCACCAACAACAGGGACGTTGATCTCGTCTTGGACCACATCTCGTCCTCCGGCCTCAGGATCCTCCGAGTGTGGGGATTCAACGACGTCAACCGCCGCCCCTCTTCGGGCACCGTGTGGTTTCAACTACTCTCGTCGTCCGGTTCGCAGATCAACACCGGCGCTGACGGTCTGCAGAGACTCGACTATGTCGTCCAGTCGGCCGAGAAGCGCGGGGTCAAGCTGATTATCAACTTTGTCAACAACTGGAACGACTACGGCGGCATGCAAGCCTACGTTTCGGCGTTTGGCGGCTCCAAGGAAAGCTGGTACACCAACACGCGGGCCCAGGACCAATACAAGAAGTACATTGCAGCCGTCGTCAGCCGCTATGTCAACTCGCCCGCCGTCTTTGCCTGGGAACTGGCCAACGAGCCCCGCTGCAAAGGGTGCAATACCGATGTCATTTTCAAGTGGGCAACCGACATCTCGGCTTACATCCGCAGTCTGGATCCCAAACATATGATCACGCTGGGTGACGAGGGATTCGGCCTCCCAGGACAAACCACTTACCCTTACCAATACGGCGAGGGTACCGACTTCGTCAAGAACCTGCGTATCAAAAATCTGGATTTCGGCACTTTCCACATGTATCCTAGTAGCTGTACGTACACACTTCTCATCCGTCCTGCCAAGTATCTGTCCATGTATCTGACTTTATGTTGAACAGGGGGCGTGCCGAACAGCTTTGGTCCTGGTTGGATCCGCGATCACGCCGCAGCCTGCAAAGCCGCAGGCAAGCCTTGTCTTCTGGAGGAGTGTACGTCAAACTTTGTTCCCTACCCACTTCCCCATGGCAGGTAGCACTTGCTGACTGAGGGATACCTTAGATGGCGTCACATCCGACCAGTGCAATGTGGAGCGGACGTGGCAGGCAGCTTCACGAGAACAGGCTGCCAACGGCATGGGAGGCGACCTGTTTTGGCAGTGGGGAGACCAGCTGAGCACTGGGCAGACACACAACGACGGCAACACCATCTACTATGGATCTAGCACCGCCACGTGTTTGGTGACTGATCACGTCAGGGCTATTAACGCCATGTAAGCCTGAAGGTAAATCATGAGCAGTCAAGTGTGGTACTAGTAGGAGAATTGGTAGTGTATGAGGTGCTCAATTTAACCGGGACCGCGGAGGCTCCTCGCCCGCACAATTTGTGCTTTGTGCACCATCCTACTAGAGAATCTATGATTACCTGTGGAGTTGGCCAATTCCGACATTGACTTTGTGTTCCTAGCAACATCGTTGCAATGAGAGCCAAAAAATACCAGAGACTCTTTGAGGCTGTCGATGAGTCTCGTTCAGGCTAATGGGGGTGAGTTGCATCGCAACGAAGATGGTGAGTAGACGGGAGTTGTGCAAGATGGCGGGAGAAAAGTGAGACGGAGAAGAGACCGAGAAGGAGGGAGGGGGGGGGCGTGGTCTATAGTAATGCAAAGGAGGAAGGTCCAATCACCATGTGTTGCCCTCGTACTGATTGGAGGCTGATACATCCGTTTTCGCTCCAATAAGCCTTCTACGTAAGGACTTTGAAACCCATTCCAGAGACTGAGCAACACTTCCCATTTGAGAGTTAGGTCTCACTACGCGACACTTGATCCAATCAAAACCCTGCAACACCTACAGGTACATGACCGTTGGTGTTTTCGCAGATATGTGCGGTCGTATGCGAAGTCCTGTGACTCCGGTCTGCATTTAGGTACCGGTACTCCGTATACGTTTTTGCCATGTGCTTTGTGGTGGAGGACAGTGGTGCCTATCGGAAAGAAGTTTAGTGGGTCTAACCGCTAAATGATTAGCGTCCCTGACCCAGCCACCCGGTAGTTAGCATACCCGAAGCCGGGGTAGGCACGTCATCTCGCACGGCATCTGAGGCTGTGTGAGGATTGGACGAGTTGGTAAGGTGGCTTGTCTCGAACAGACCGAACTCGAAGTGCCCTCGGCATCCGGCCTTAAATACCTAGGTGCTGCTCCAATATCTCACCACGCTCGACATACCTATCAGTCTCGGGACTTAGCGAACGTTTATGAAGGGGAATAACGACATTGGGCGACTAAAGCTCACTCGACAGCCCAGACCATTGCCAACTCTATCCGTGCTCTAGAGGCATGGGTGGCATCTAGGTCTAACCTTAAACTTGAAATGCTTTGCCAAAGACAGGAACTTCTTATCCTGAATGCCGCATCTTTGATTGGCTTCCTGGCAGATTTCATTGCGATCTCCGAAGGTTTGTGAGGGCGTAAATCTGCGGTTGAAGTTCACCACCTCCTTCACCTTGAGGCATGGCACCAATGGGGAGGAGGGCCTCAGCACCGCCACAGCGAGCTACAGTAACAACCGAAGCTGGAGATGTAGAGAACGTCGGGGCTAAAAAAGGAGCTTCGACAACGACATGAATCTAGGAAAAGCGGCTCTCTGATTTGCGTTGAGCTGGACCTATGGGCTAAACTATCCCAACTTCCTCACTCTCACTGGTCTCAAATAGTGATTTGTTCAGTATACACCTCAGAGATACAAGGGAATCGCATGCATATCGACGCTTGCTGGCGATCACCGTCGTCCCACCCACGCGGCAGATCAGAGTGGCATGTCCAATTCCGAACCGAACCCGTGTTTCAAGGCGACTCATGGTCCAAGCCTCGGAATTGCAAGTTGAAGCGTAGGGTGCAAGCAGCACACCGATCCAGCTGCACACTGGACCGCACTTTGTGCAGCCACGGATTACTTATTTTCGTGGTGCAGATGGCTCGGGGAACTCAAACCGGTCTGCAATTCTGCATCGCGGCAGATTAACGAAGGCGGATTGGTTGCCGCCAGGCCCGTCCAGCCCGGCCCTTGGATGCGCAAATGTCGGACGCCTACCCACAATAGCTGGGGTTTGTGCCCCTGAAGGGATGAAAAAGCCTCTTCAGCATTTTGATTGATCAAGAATCCAGGAGTGGAAGGAATATTTTTAAACGTTGTTTCCCGCCCTCGCTCCTGTCACAGCCCAGAGCTCAAGCTCAGGTACAGTACGGTACTGTACCCCATGCCAAGGCGTCAGCACATTCGCTCCATTCCTTGGAAAGGAGGCTTGGGCTTCGGCAGCCCACATGGATTTAATCATCGTAGGTGGGTACCTAACCAACCCTTGCATGCGCCTGCAGCCACCATCGAATCAGGGAGCCAAGGTAAATACCCCGGCAACCCGTTTCTCTTTCCTCCCCCTCATTATCGTCTCATGTTTCACTCGCCTGCGTGTCCTTCGTTATGTTATCGCCATTGGGCTTTCCATGTCTTGTTGCGACGCTCTTCTGATCTTGAATTCCTAACGTCGGTTCAACATCGATACTGGCATTGACTCGGTTAGCCGCCGTATTCTGTCCTCTGTACCAATTTCAGCGCATGTCTCGAAGGCAACACTCGGCACTCAGCGCGCAACCGCGACAATGAGGGCCGACCTCTTCGATTGTCTCCCGGCACCGACCGCGCTTCTTCTATTGTCGAGCATCCTCGAACTCACAAGCGCTCATGTATTACAACCACTGCCGCGGCAGACGCAAGTAGCCACGGTGACGGTCCCATATCACACGCTCAACGTTATCTCATGGCCGCTTCGCCCAACCCCAGCGCCTCACAACCTGTTCGCTCTCCGTCGTCGCCAGCAAAGTACCATCTGCGGCTACATCGGCGGCGATCCAGCCCTCCCCGCGACATGTAGCGCTGGGTCGCATTGCGCGCTGGACACGGAGAACAATGTCGTGGGTTGCTGTCCGGACGGAGACACGGCTTGCACGGCTGGCGTCTTCACGGGTTGCGTGGATGCGAACAGCGGGCCCCAAACCGAAGTGAATCCGTATGTTTTCAGCTGTACCGGAGGCGACGTTTGCTACCAGAACGTATTCGAGGGCGGGTTTTCCCAGTTCGGGTGCGGAACAGCGAGCGATCTAGCTACCGTTGTGGCGGCGACTGCGAGTGGCATCACTTCTGCACTGGCCCGCCCCACCGTTACCGTCTCCTACAGTCAGGGCATCAGCACCCTCAGCGAGCCGACAACGCTCGGCACCATTCCCAGCACGAGCACTACGACCTCGGGCACAACATCATCATCACCCTCCTCCTCTTCCTCCTCATCATCATCGTCACCATCAGGCACCGCCGATCCAGCCTCGACACCTTCCGCATCAGCTGCCCCGTCGACGACCTCCCGCACAGGGGCCATAGTAGGCGGCACGATTGGTGGTCTAGCCGTGCTGATCGCCCTGATCGCGCTGGCCTTCTTCTTCCTCCGGCGGCGCAACGCCAACACGCGGCAGGGCCCTGGGGTAGGCGGCATCCGCTCCAAGAGCATCAGCCCGCCCGAGGGCGGAACCGGGACCGGATTTGTGGCGCTCGCCCAAGACGCCGAGGCGTTTGAGACGGGCCCGGGCCCTCTGACTGCTACCACCTTGCACCCAAACCCCATGACCATGGCCAACAACACCACCGGCATCACGACCGGCAGCCTGCCACCGATGCCCTTTCAAAACGACCTCAGCCCTGGCGAAGATCCCACCTCCCCCTTCGCCGCATATGCCGGTGCGGGCACGGCGGCCTCGGGGGTGACCTCGACCTCGTACAGCTCGCACTACCCGCCCAACAGCGCCTCAAGCGACGGCGCTGGGGCTGGGTATCAGTACCCCACGTACCAGTACCCGGCGGCGTACGGCGGCGGGACCGGGGTGGCACCTTCTCCAGTGGTCATGACTGTGCGGGGTCACGAGCGGCAGCTGGAGCCGGACCGGGTGCCGCTCACGCGCGAGATTGACGACTTTTCGCACGGGTTCTCGGCTGCGCTGGGAAGGATCGGGGAGGAAGGCGAGGAGGAGGTTGGGGAACTTGGGGCGGATGCGGGCGGCATAGCTGGTGGTGGTGAGGCGGGTGCATCAGCAGCGGCGGCAGGATTGAGGTCGCCTCCTCGGAGTGCTGGTAGTTCGCCTACTAGGCCGCTTTGGCAGCAGAATCGGAGGCAGAGTCGGAATCTGATGTGGATGTGATGTGATGATGTTTCATGGGCTATGGGTAATGGGTAATGCTTGTTTTGGTTTGGGGGATTACTGGGAAGCGCGGACTTGGGATGATATCCATCGATGGCGTTGATCTGGGCCGGCGTTGATGGTGGCGCGGCGTTCATGGCAGGTTGGGACACATACATGAAGATCTAAGAGCATGGGGACACGAAGGAGGATTACCTTGTGTTGTTGAGATGAACGCGGTGTTCTGGGTATTGGAGGATTGGACCCGAGGCCCTTTTCACGTTTGTCTGTCGGTATGATATACCATGTTTTGGGTCGAATACCAGTCTTGGGATACCATGCACTGTATATAGCATGTCACGGTCCCATTCTCATGGACTGTATAGACATATGGAGACTGGAGATACCTGCACCTACTGACCTACCCGGCCTGTCGCAATACGACCTATCTAATCTGCGGATGACAAGAACGAAGTCAAAATATCAACAACACAGCAAACATTCGCCGGGTTGCCTTGAGCTTGTTGTCTTGTTCAAGCGGTTAAGCCTACACCCACAATACGGACAAGGAAGAGGTGGCTGGGCGGGTCGGCAGCCATGCCCTCTTCGGTTGTAGCCGCCGGGCGATACTGCAACCCTCCTCTTGAAAATGCTCCGTGCTGACGGTGTCACTGCCCATTTCCCGCAGGAGCTGATCAGCCTACCGGATGCAATGTAACTGCCATGTCGTTATCGACCGGGCGAGTCCAATCTCCCCAACTCCACTGCGCATCGGTCCAGGGGCACGCTCGTTTTTATCCGGCTTTCGATTCAAGCACTGCCATTACTATTGACGAGATGGTGGCCAAGCTAGAGCTTAGACGAGAATTGCGGCTCTGAGGCTGGCGAAGCACTTGGGGGCGTAACACATTGGAGAACCGATTTTCGGGCCGTCCATGTTGCAAGTTGATGACACACGACGTTCAAGTTGAGAACCGGGACGGAATAACGCGGTGAGTACTGAGATGGAGACTAGCCACGCGGTCACTGATGTCAAGTCATACATGAAGGCGTCTTGACTACGCCCCATCACGTTTTGGCGGCGACAAGCTGTATTGCACATCCCAACCATTCTTGATGATAATTCCCTCCTGTCTCTGAGGAACCTGTCTATCATCCATCTCTGACAGCGGGATAGCCTCAGCCGTTCCCATGGTCTTCTGTGAGCCGGGCACTAATCTATCGCCGAGGTCATCGTGAGAAACGCTTTGAACTCCACGCTCGGCGAATGGTTGAGAATCAGAGTCGTTATCGACGACGGTGGCATTGGCGGCTGACTTGAGAATCAGGGTGGCCCATGAAGCCGGAGTACGCTTTTGTGATGAGCCTCCGATGGTGGGTGGCTGCTTGGGGGCGTTTGAGGGCTCGACACGGTGGCGTGCTCCGCGGATAGCCAGCCAAACGGGACGCAGCGTCGGGAGACATGCTAGAGACATGAATCATGAGCTTCTGGTACTGCACAAGGTCATCTTGCCTAGGTAGATAGGTCTAAGGGGGTCCACCATTGAGGCAACCTAAGGTAGACTTACCCGAGATGATTGCAAAGTTGGCTTCAACCACGGCCCATATGGCTTGGTTGATCAGGTTCCAGGTCACATCGGCATCTGTCTTCTCCGTCACAACGGCAACTAGTCTCATGATGGAGGCAATACAGACACTGTCGAGATGGTCAGCGATGGATGTTCACCACCCAGTTCCAATAATGTATAAGCCCGCCGGTCAGGAAGCTGAGGCTTACAATCCACCCAGGAAGAAGATTGAAAGGATAGCCCTCTTTTGGCCACTCCGGAGATTGAGCTTCAACACGTATGGAGTAGGCATGGCCAGAAGGATGACATCGATGAGAATGTTTGGGATTGAAATGGCGAAGAGGAACTTCTGGCTGTCGACGTTGCAGGAAGATTCGATCGTCTTGTCCCAGAAGCCTCTGGTCGGGATGCATTGGAGCACGGTGAGGAGGAACTACCCGCGTGAGAAAATAAGAGTCAATATCAATGTTTACTCTGAATAGGGGCAACGTACCACGGCCACACCCCACATGAATGCTGCGGATGCCATGACGGCGATGGGAAGTTTGATGCTGGTGCTTTCCGCAAAGATGCGCCAGTAAAAGGCCAGGATGGAGAACTTTACAAAGACGATGACGCCCGTGTAAGTCAGTTCGGCGGTAAAGAGGCCGATGCTAAAGTATTCGACCACATTGGGCCCAAACGTCTGGACGTGTCTCCCAAGTCCACGAGGTATCCCTGGTTTCAGGTATGAGCCAACAGCCTGAGGTCATAAGTGACGGACAGATCCATGGGCTGGGATACTAACACCATAGCATGTTGGCTGTTAACCCGGCAGAGCACACCTAGAAAGCTCCTTAACAAGTAGGCTCATGGGCAAGGGGACTCGGAGGAAAAGGTAAGTTCAAGTTGGATAGGTAGGTACTAATACTCACGCACGCAACGAGAACCAGCCAGTCGTCATACCAAAGGCGTGTCCGTTTGACCCAGCGACACCAGAATCTAAGCACCACGCAGATGGTGGCTAACGAAAAAGGGATGGTCGAGGAGGCATAGAGGTTTGGTTGGCGGTTCTCGGAGAGGTCCACTGGAGGCAAAGAACTCAAAGAAGATTCCATTGTTTTGTGGTCTTAGAAGCGGCAAGATTTAGACATTGAGAACTGGACCATAGATGGTGAATCTTTTCGCTTTGAAGCTTTGAAGGAGACAAAGTGGGCCCTTGGACTCATGGTAGACATTAAAAAGCGACCGGGTCGCTGATATGTGGCTGGACCAGGAGTCGCTCCAGAGTGAACCTTCAATAGTAACTCATGGGCCTACGAATAACTGTAGAGTGTGTCACCTACCTAGCAAGGAAACATGAAAAGGGGGGAGTGGCCTCCATACGCGGTCTTCAACATGATTTGCCACTGCCGGTGAGACTTGAGTAGCACGGGAGATATGTCTCTCGATAGGTTGGAATGCACACGGTACGCTGGGTTTTGTTAAGATGGTGTGTAGCATCCGGCTCCTTGAGCCCATCCAATGCAGTAAGAGCCGGCGCTAATCCATAACAAATCTTGGGATGTAAAACGACACAAGATCCCGTTTTCCATGCCAGGAACCTGTGTCAACGGGCTGGTCCGGACCGCCATTTTGTTGATATGGGTAGGTACTGACTACTGACCCAAATCTGCATTTATACACTACTACCTTAGCTAACATATCGCTGCATATGCACGCCGCTGGCGGGAAAACCGTACAAATCTTACCACGGAGTGGCATTAGATATGGTACCACGCATTGACAACAACTGAGAAATCCGGTTTCATGCCAGCATCTGGGTGGGTTTAGAGTTCGGTGGGACTGTACCTACGTTGGTTGCTAGCAAGCTTGGCTTCTTCGCGACAGATCAATCGAACTGACTTACAGTCTCGAAGCTTCAAGTTGAGCTAAGAACTACCTTAGTATAGTAGTAGTCCATGAATGCTACATGCAACTTGGCAAGTCACAGATATCAAACCCAGTCCCACTTGAGAAAGACAGTCTGAAAAAAGGCCCTATAAGTATATCAGGTAGGTTCCTTATAAAGTACTACCTACATGTATGTGTAGTACTCTTCACACCAGTGAGTCGTGCACTTGTTGTTACCATCACACCCTTTGCGGTAGTTTGCTTGGCTGTCTCAACAGTATCGGGCGCAGCTGTCCTTCGTAAAGCCCAAATTTGGGTTCATCTTCGCGGTTCTGGCGTACTAGCTAGTACCTGACCTTTTACCGTGTGTATTGGCATCGCCGGCTGTCATTGACGACTTCATCAGACCAAAGAGATCGACGGGTAGGTAATATATGTAATACAACCTGGCAGCTCCGGTCCGATCTCCTCCTGCTACGATATCCCCAAACCTCCCTTACTGGAAGATTCGACTTGCGGCACGGGCGGCGGCCACAGCGGGTTTACGTGTCAGTTTAGTCGTACAAGTATACTAGTACCTATCATTAAGATCCGAGTAAGCAAGGGGGTATGAATCTACCCCAAGTAGTACCGTAGTATGTATATATGGTTTGCTTCATGCTACCATATGGACTTGGCTCGTATTTGTCCTACACTTGATGCTCGCCTGTAGGAAAAAGGGGCAGAGTGAATTACCGGAGTGCCTCGTTCACGGTACTGTACTCGTATCTCCGTTCCAAGCTGACTTGTAACACCATAGGCCTGCTAACAGAATGGGGGCCTCCTGAATACCTTCCAGTTGCTGGCACATCAGCCGGCGTTCCCCAATTCCTACTTCATGTCACCTACCTATATGAAGCAGCTAGGTTGACCCTTTCCACCCTGTTGACTCCGTTCCGTCGAGTTATCTGCGGGAATGTATTCTTCCAACTCCTCCCTCCTTGATAAGTAAGGTACTCTTTCAAGCACGATGAACGGTCACGCTGTTACAAACGGTGAACCGGTCAACGGAACGAGTGATCACACAATCAAGAACAGACAGATTAAGAATGGCACGGCCTTACCAAACGGATGGAATGGAACATTTGTGAATGAGAAGGATCCTTACGCCTTGATGAGGGATTGCAACGCCAACGCTCGGTGAGCTCCCGCCTCTTTCGTCTGTTCGTGTTGACTACGAGTGGCAGTTCCTAACTTGACGTGCAGTCTCACAGCCCAGCATTACCTCTGGAGGGATCTTCTTGGATTCCTTGTGCATCCCAGTATACCCACGGCGGCAGTTGACCTGAAGGTGGCCGATGTCGCCACAGGAAATGGGTATGTCGAGCCGGCTTCTCCTCTCGTCCGTCCCGTACCAAAACTAAGTTGCTCCGCTTAGCATTTGGCTTCACGATTTGGCCCGCGATATGCCCGCCTCTGTAGAGTTCCATGGTTTCGATATCAGTCTCGACCAGGTTGTTGCCAAACCCTGGTTGCCCGCCAACATACACATGCACACTTGGGACCTGTTCGAGCAGCCGCCCCCAGAGTTTGTGGGATATTTTGACGTGGTGCACGTTAGGCTCATCACGGTCGTGGTCAAGCACAACGACCCGCGTCCCGTGCTGGCGAACTTGACCAGGATCCTCAGTAGGTGGCTGTTGAGTTTGCGTTCATTGTACCGAGTCAGGTCGGGTGTCTTCGATATCTAACATCATGCTTCTCTTCCAGAACCTGGCGGCTATCTTCAATGGGACGAAGTCGATACCATCGGTTGCTCGGTCCAGAGTGTCCCAGGTGTGACGGCAGAGAATCTTGAGAGGCTGATCGCCCAGCTCTGTGGCCGTGATACGTGAGTAGCACCTTGCGCGACTGCCGGGCCGAGTTCCACCCTGTGCGCATATTTTGCTAACCGTTGGATGCTGACTGCATGTGTGCAGGTGGAAATCTTACCTCACGCAGATCTTGGGCGAAAACGGCTATGCCGATGCGGTGCGACACAGCTATGCCTACGGCCTGCATATGTCGCGTTTCTGGAGCGATGTGTAAGTCAGAACCAAAGCCGTTGCAATCCAGAGCGCGGTCAGGCCGAGAGTAACATACTTACCAATTTACCTTAGCTACATGGCCACTTGGAAAGAGTTTGCACTCAAGGCGCTCAAGACGCCCGAAGAATCCGGTCGGCTAGAGAGAAGGGCCATGGAAGAGTCGGTGAACGGAGCTGCAATCATGATTCCAAAGCTTGTGTGGGTTGCAAGAAAACTCTAGAGAAAGTCTAGTAAACTGGCCTGGCTCAATTTTGTTACTAGACTGTTGGGAAGGAACAAAGATATGGGTGGTGTCTCTGTAAGAACCAGGTAGACGCAGATAAATTGAAGAAATTCAACTTATGGTAGCTACGTGTAACACCCGTGGACACAGGGGAATCTGGGTCACTCTTCAACCATCCTGCAAGCTCATTACCGAACTGAACCCCGTTACTTAAGTTAACCACCTGCGGTGTGCTTCTGAAGGCCTCCAGAAACAATGTGTGCGTATTAAGTAGTTGTGTATGTATTGTACTGTACCAGGAATATATGCCGTGAGACGTCCAACGAATGTGTAGAGGTACTCACTTGTTAAGGTTGCAGTGGTTGGCCCCCGGCGGACTCGGCTTCCTTAGGTGCATTTGTACCACAATGCGCTGCAGAACCGGGCAGTTTCTAGGTGCCTGATCCTGCGGCACGGGCTCCGCTTCGTAGCAGATGTGATGGAAGAATAGAAATTGGAGACGAGGGGTGAATGTACAATTAAAGCAGCACACCTCCAAAAGGGGGAGGTGCGACCTGATATCCGAGCGGGCACATGCCTTGATGCTTCCAACACGAACTTTGATAACCGCCATCCCTTTCCAATCCAAGCTCACATCACTGTTGCTTCCTTGACCTTGGCAGGACCACTTCAAATCGTCAATAACACAACGTCAACTAAGTCTGGTTGAGCTCTCTTTTGCAAACCTATCCGTCACTCGGATCTTGAGCATGGCATCTTCAACTTCCAGCCCCATTGTCGTTATTGTTCCCGGCGCCTTCGGCACGCCCGATGGCTTCCACAAGGTGGTACCGTTCCTGAACCAAGCCGGTATCGAAACCCATCCCGGACCGTACCCAAGCTGCAACCCCTCGGATCCGGCGGAGGCCACTTGCGCGAATGATATTGCCTCGCTCCGTAACAATGTCCTTTTCCCCCTTCTGGACCAGCAGCAGAGGGACATTGTTATCCTGGCTCATTCATATGGCGGAGTCGTGGGCGGCGCTGCAGCAAAGGGACTGGATATACCGACCCGGAAAGCCCAAGGCAAGACCACCGCCGTCGTTGGGCTGATCTATGTGGCGGGCAATATTACGCTCGAAAATGAGCCTCTTCTTGAGGCAGTTGGTGGCGCTTACCCTCCATTCATCAAGGTCGATCAGGTACGATGAAATCTCGCGGCGAACCACATGATGCGACTGTATTAGGATGTCTAACTTACATGATGTGTTTTCTACCTAGCCCTCTAAGGGTCTTGCCCTCATCGCGCCGGCAATGGAAGTTCTGTACAACGACTGCGAGGCCTCGCTTGCCCCGGAGCTCGACAAGGCCATGAAGCCCCATGCACTCCTGGCTTTCGAGTCCAAGCCCTCAGCGCCGGCATGGGCGGACCCGGGTTTTGACGGGAGACGAGCATACGTGCGCACGCTAGAGGACTGCTGCAACCCCTCATCGCTGCAGGACATGTGGTTGGAGAAATCAAAGGTCAAGTGGGATGTAGTCGACTTCAAGACGGGGCATATGCCTTTTGTGAGCCAGCCCGAAGCGTTGGCTGCGCAGGTTGTCGAGTTCATCAACGGGTTCATGGCGCTGTGAGCCTGTGACTCTGAGCACGCTCCCCGTAGAATCACGCCAAGATATTAGCAATGAGTGGACGCTTAAACAACCAAAACAGAAAACAAAGCTTTGTAAGATGTGCACAGGAAATATCAGTCAAGGACTTTTAGCTTGTCATCCCAAGGACAGCGTATGACTGGGCCCAAGGAGTTGATCGTCGAGTCCGAGAAAAGGCACTCTTCATCAGAGGACTCAGGGAGTCAGGGGTAATGAAACAATATTCATCAGTCTCCACCCAATGTGCATCAAAATCCCTCTAGCTTCCACACTTTTTAACTCAACAACTACAAATCGATTTCAATGGGTAGCGTACCCACTAATTCGAACGTGTTGTAAAGAAAGCATCATAGGGTAGGGTCGGATTGAAACAATGATGCAATGGTGGGGTGGGGTGCCATCGAACTCGTTCCATGCGTGTCGATATAAAGAAGCCGCGATCATCATACTAGTTTGATCCATGCCAGTTCATCTTAAAGTGCTTCATCGTCCATTCGGCAGTGACTTCTCACCGATATATAACTCAACCTTGAAACTCAACTTTGAACACTCCGATCTTATAATAGCAGTTGAAATTTGAAATATAAAAAAACAGAAATGGCCGCCAAGATCCTCATTGTCCTTACATCTCATGACAAGCTCGGCGACACCGGCAAGCCAACAGGCTGGTATCTGGTACGGATTCATCACCTCACCCGCCTCAGCCATTGAACCTCTCTACCTACCTACCTATACACCCCTTAATTAGTAACCCCCAACTAACCTGGTATCTAGTCCGAACTCGCCCATCCCTACGCCGTCTTCAAAGAGCACAACATCGACATGGTGCTCGCCTCACCCAACGGTGGGGCAGCACCGCTGGACCCGTCCTCGGTCGACGCAGCCGCCAAGGACTCTGTGTCAACCTCATTCCTGAACGAGCAGAAACAGCTTTGGCAAACGACGCAGCCAGTCGAGCACTTCCTAGGCCGCGCGGACGAGTTTGCCGCCATTTTCTTCCCCGGCGGCCACGGCCCCATGTTCGATCTGGCCACGCATGGGCCCACGCAGGCGCTGATCCGCGAGTTTGCCTCTCGCGACAAGATCATTGCCGCCGTCTGCCACGGCCCGGCTGCCCTGGTCAATGTAACGGCTGCTGCGGATTCCAAGGAGCTGTTGTTGGCCGGGAAGAAGGTGACAGGGTTTTCAAATGCGGAGGAGGCTGAGGTTGGCTTGGACAAGGCCATGCCGTTCCTGTTGGAGGATAAGTTGGTTGAAGCTGTGGGGAAGAGTGGGAAGTATGAGAAGAGCGCGGATAAGTGGGGGGAGAAGGTGGTTGTGGATGGAAAGTTGATTACAGGGCAGAATCCGGCTAGTGCGAAGGGATTGGGAGAGGCGGTTGTGAAGGCTGTTTTGGGGAAGTGAGGGTGTTTCCTGACTTCTAAGTTTCTATCGCTCGTGTTTTAGCAAGCTCTTGCTGTTGGGCTATCTGCTTATCTGCTTACTTTCTGAGTCTATCTTTCCCGGCTCCCCTGAATATCAAGAAAGAGCAAAAATAAGATGGAAGCAACATATCATTTTCAATGCCCATTGCCCAGTCATTCTCATTGTTCATTGTCACTATGTACCTGAACCTCTTGGCACACCCAACAATACCCGGCTCTTCACATGGTAGCAAGAAGATACTTCATCCCCTCCCACTGCTCCACAGCCGAAGGCAAGATCTGGGCGGGCGGCAGCACAAAGCCGCCTCCGCCCGAGCCCGTGGGTCGCAGCTCAATGGTCCAGGCATAAGTTGCGTTGGCAACGTCGGTCATGTAGTCGACGGAGCTGCCCGTGGTGGCGTACAGGGTGGAGCACGAGGGCCCGTAGGTGAAGCGGGTGCCGTAGGGCTGGGCGATGCGGGCGGCGACGGCCGAGGCCAGCGTCGTCTGGCGGGCGTGGTTGGCCGCGCGCGCCTGGCAGTTGTAGCCGTAGGGCAGCAGGATGTACTGGCCGTAGCTGTGCCAGTCAATGTACAGCCTGATGCCGTTGCCCTGATTCCGCAGCTTCTGGGAAAAGGCCACGAGCGCCTGGTTCTCGGGCGTGTCGCCCGCCGCCTGGCCCTTGTACGTCTCGGCGCACGGGTTGGTCGAGGCCCCGCCCGAGACGTTCCACATGTAGGGCCAGTTGCGGTTGTTGTCAGTGCCTACGCAGGAGCTGCCCGAGCGCGGCTGGCGGTTCTTGCGCCAGAGCCGGTCGTTGGTCTGCGTGTAGACGAAGCCTAGGAAGCCGTGGTAAGAATAGTGTTCCGGACCTCCATTTTCTTTACGGGCTTGGAGTCTCGGACTTACCGTCCGGGTTGACAACTGGAAGGATGTAAAAGTCGTAGCTATCACGGACAGCCCTGACTGTTGTATCATTATCGTACTGCGTGAGGAGGTTGTAGGTGATGTATTCCACGACCTGGAATATCACTCCGTTCCGTATTAGTGAACCGACACTCTGATGTTTATGGATCGAACAAACCTTTGCGGTGATCCATTCACGGGCATGGACAGTCCCATGGAAATACACCGCCGGCTTGGATCCCTTGCCACCGCTACCCCAGATGTGGATGCCAAAGATACTGCGGCCTTGGTATGAGTTGCCAATGGTGAATATTTCAGAATTCTGAGGGAAGGCGGCCTGCAGGTCGTTAAAGTACTGGACGTGGTCGTTGTAACTGTGATACGAGTCGAACCACGTTAGGCTTGGAACCGCCTGGGCCTCGACTCCTACACTACCGTCAATACCACTCTTGATCGAGCTATCACTTGTTGAGACTGGGAGGCAGCTTTCGTTTCAGTACCTCGGTATGCCGCAAAGCTGCCTTCTTCGGCGATATCAGCGCCCAAGTCCTCATGCATGACCTCCGTCTCTAGTCCGAGAGATTCAAAGGCGGAAATCTGCCCAGGCGGTATGGCCACGTCCAGATGCTCGTCCGTATCGAGGTTGAAGGGCACGGTTGCGAAGCCCTTGAGCTGGGCTTTGACCGAGGCAGCATTGTGGTGCGTCGCGATGCGGTAGACCCTGTATCCATCGTATGAAACTCTGTGTTCCAACTGCGGCACCGCCGTGGCTAGAGCCAGAGGCCCAAGAAGGACGGCGACTGCGGCCAGGAGTTTCATGACGACTGACGAGTTGGGGCTGGCAGAACCAATACAGCGTTCAGCCTATCCAGGATGAACCTGGAGAAGGAGGACTCGGGATGTCGCCAAAGCCGATCTTTGCGATCATCGTGTGCTCTTTTAAATCGCTCTCTTAGCCAAATACTTACATATCCCACCATTCAAGTTCTTGATGTGGCTGGGTCCAGATGCCCAATCCGTTAGTCGTTATGCGTCAGCGGCGTCCTCCCACGCACCCGTCCCCTCGTGCATGGCCTTAGCTGCGTCCAAAGCCGGCGACGACAACGGATACGGGAGGTGTTATCCGCTAGAATGACACGATATTGCGGGATTGCTGGCGGATAAGACGCCAAATAGTGGTTCGCGTGGCGCAGGTGGCCAGTCATGGCCCCCCGAGGGAGGGATAGCTGCCGCATCGTGACATCGAGATGCTGCCAAGTGCCAAGGCGATGGTCAACTGCCGAACCCGGAAAGACCTATCTCTCCGTCATTCATGCTCTGACCTGGGCATCTTCTTGACTGCCGATCTTGGAACACCTTCCTGATGCAGACTTATTCCTCCGATCTGGGGAAGCAGTTTTCCTGGATAGGATGTTTCCTGTGCTATGTAAGGTGAGGTCTGCTCTACCGGTCAGTCCTAAATGAAGGGGAGGCCACACATAATCATCTACATCCTCATAGTGATCAACTTCAGCAGACCCATAGTAGCCTGACTCTGAGCACTCCGAAC
The DNA here is from genome assembly GCF_033297395.1 of Canariomyces notabilis. Classification (NCBI taxonomy): domain Eukaryota; kingdom Fungi; phylum Ascomycota; class Sordariomycetes; order Sordariales; family Chaetomiaceae; genus Canariomyces; species Canariomyces notabilis. Next base: position 384,662 of record NW_027041839.1, read on the forward strand.
TGTCGCTCAAGGACCAGTCATCATCGTCTTCATATTTCTTCATCCAACTGCCCTGATGCGCTTTGATCTCCTTCCAAGACATGCCCGGGAAAAGACCTCCAATGTCCGAGGGTCCGGTTGAATCATTAGGCGCCGTTTTCTCTTCGTAATCGACGCCTCTTCCTCGCTTCACAACAACCAATACTTCTTTCCGACGTTCATCGGGGGACATTAGATGTGAATCCTCCATTCGTCCATACATTGCGGCATCTACGCCTGGAGGTAGAGACTGCTTGAACTCAGTCCCGGTGGCGGTGTGCATTACCGAGCAAGGCCGGTCTGGATCGGTCGATCGGTAGATTTTGACGGAGGCGCCAGAGTCTGCACCATCGCGCGCTTCCAAAATTCTTTGCCAGTCTGCAGGCTGTGGCCTGCGGAGGTAGTCATCGAAGTCCAGACCGCGTGAAGTGCTATAAGCGAGCGGCATTGAGGTGTGCGAGATGTAGTAGAGCTCTTTCCACCCATCGCTGTGCTTGATAAGCCAGTCAAGAGTTTGATAGGATATTTTATCCCCACGCGTACCGAGAACAGTCAATCTGTCGAGTTTCAAGCCTGGAAGGAGCTTTAGGGTTGCCGAGAGCCGGTAGGAGACATCGTCCTCGTCCCGGCATAGCATCACAGGGTCGCCGACAACCCGCATGTAGCGGATACTGGAGAGCGTTTCACGGTCTAGATTGGCAAGCTTGTCGAGCATCCATACAGGCTTCTCGAAATGGAACAAAACTTGCCCCAGCCAATTCCTGCCAATCTCTGAGTAGACCCGACGACAGGTGCGGAGTAACGCAAGGCCATTAGGCGCTGGGAGAATGCGCTGACTGGTTATGCTGGTGATGTTTCTTTGGCCTGACGCAAAGCGGGTTGAAAAGAAGACGATGGAGTAGATCTGATCGCGCAATTCTTGCGGTAGTTGCATAAGCCGGCTTGTCTCCTGCGCATCGGCTGGCCTCGATTCAATTTTGAAAACAGAGCCACTCTTGGTGATGGATTTGCTGTTGTTTTTGCTCTTTTCTTTTCCCTTTCCCTTTCCCCTCCCTTGCCCCTGTTCTTTCCGGAGATTTTCTTCTCCGCCATTGTTGGCTCGTCGATGGGAAGTTGCGAGCGATGGCGAATACACTGAATGACGTGAGTTTAGACTTTATTAGAGTGTGGAGGTTGGGCTGCAAACAGTTGAACTTCAAGTTGGCAGGACTGGTTACAGTGCGGTTTAACCTTAGAAGACACTGTAATTGTACTGTACGTATTATAAGTACAGTGAAAAATCACACTACAACTACGAAGTACTGTGACGAATCTCGGTCCCCTACCACTGAAAGGGACTCCTCAGACTGAAGGTTGACTTGAACGGGGTGAGGTTCAGCAGAGCCAAAGGGTCTACAACAAGTGCACAAGCAAGTGTTCACACAGTAGTAAAGACAACTGCTTGCATTGCTTACTGAGGAAGCTATCGTGATGCCCGTAGGCCGTAGAGATCGTGAACTATATACAGCTTCCTCCTTCTGGTTATTCTTTGGACGCTCGTGCTCGCTGGCGTCCATGGGCGACCATGGTCGCTCGCGCTCGCTGGCGTCCCCTGGCGTCCATGCGTCTTTTGGCACTTGTTCCTGATTGGTACTCCGGTTTACTGCATAGCCCCACCAGTCCAAGTTGTATGGTTGGTTCGTGACAGGTACGTAAGACGAAGACCGTTTACTGTAGTCGGATCGGAGCTCTTAACGCAATCTCTATGCCAGGTTCTTACCTGCTTCTGCCGTGGGTGGGGCGCAATGTTTATCGTTACTTTACCTTCCTTTTGAAAAAGGCCGTGTATGTAATCGAGGAATTCTGGAATCTATGTTAGTAGAGAAACCATAGGTGCCCAAACGGAACTGTCTCCCCAACAGTGAGCGGGGGATCCTCGGTCAAAGGATGATGATACCTGCTCAATCACCCATACCATTCAACCGCGTGGTACTAGCATCGTGAGGTGTGAAAGGAAACCCGAGACACGCTTTACAAGAGCATGGTAGTCTCGAGACCCGGATGTCTCTAGTGGACTCGGACTTTGAGTTCTCTCACATGCGCACAAGAACACCGACCAGGCCATCATGCAGCTCCGAGTCAACATACAAGATCATAGCCCAGCGAGGCAAAAAGCCCTGGCCGGTGGTCAACCGCGTTCAGGGGCTTCAGTCGACCCCGTATCTATCATCATGCCGACCTTTGCTCAGGAGGACACTTGTCCAGCCCTGGCCAAACCACGACCAAGTTGAGGCAACGGTAAATGAACAGAACCACTTAGCAAAACCTCAGGTCATACATATGATGAGTTGTGTGCAGTGGCTTGTCATTTGTACAATCGGCAATTGGCCAAAGAGCAAGTCTAACGGAAACAAGAAAGGAAATAAGATGCCCAAACTCTAGCAGCAGTCAGGCTTGCTCCGCGGTTTATGCTCTATCAAGGGCGCGCTGAACCGGAACCCGGCGACCTTCCTTTCTTCCTTTTCGTTCACCACAACACCCCCTTATACTAGTACATCCCGCTCGTTCCCCATGCTAAACCCAAGAGCTTCGTTTAACCCACAACTAGCTTGCCCTCCTCGGGGAAGTCGTACTCGGGAATCTCGAGGTTAAGAGGGGCGGGTCCTTTCCTGATGCGGCCGGAGATGTCGTAGTGAGAACCGTGGCATGGGCAGAACCAGCCGCCATAGTCGCCCGCCTCGCCGATGGGCACGCAGCCCAAGTGTGTGCAGACGCCTGCATCATTTCCCTGTCAGTTGCCTCTGCTCTATTGTGGGTCCCAGGAAGCGGGAAACTGTCGACGTACCAAGCATGACGAGCCATTCCGGCTTCTTGACGCGGTCCTCGTCGGCTTGGGGATCTCTTAATGAGGCGACGTTGACGCTGTTGGCCTCCTCGATCTCGGCCTGCGTCCGGTGGCGGATGAAGACGGGCTTGCCTCTCCACTTGATGATGACCTGTAGCATCCCCTTCTGTGAGCACGTCACATCTCTCTTAACATGCCGGGGTTGTGCAGATCCTTACGTTCTTGCCCTCGGGGATGGCATTGAGGTCGACCTCGACCTTGGCCATGGCCAAGACATCAGCCGAAGCGGACATGTTGACGAGAAACTCTGCCACCCGCGTCAGCTTCCCTTCCTTCATCCCATTGCGAGCATCCTTTTGTTCCCCCCTCGGCTCCGCAACCAAGTGACCAGTCGAGGATACACCCAGTCCCATACCCAACCCTTCCCCACAGAGCAGGATCTACTCACCCTGGATAGTCGACTTCGCCCCCGCCGCGGAGATGGCACCGAGGGTGCCCACCATAAAGTACGAAAACAGCGCATTGGAGCTGGTGGAACCCTTGGAGAGGTACTTTGAGAAGTTGGGGACTTTGGTGCTCTTGCTCTCACCCTTGAACGGGCTCTCAAAGGTTGACGAGGAAGCAGCGGCGTCGCGGAGGGCAGGTGATGAGCTCATGGTGCGGAGTGCCGTTGTTGTGGTGCCCGTCGTCGCGGCCGGGAGCTGCCGCAGAGAAGACCGCGCGAGGGCGCGGGACACGGTCGAGAGGGGCGCCATTGTGAAACTGTTTCGTGAGCCGGTAATGTGCGGTTATCGCGGCGAAGAAGACCGGCGCGAGGGTGTCCGTGGGCGGGTTGAGGGGAGAGGGCGGGCCGGAATGGTGCGATGTGGTGATGCCTCTTGACACCGGGCGAAGGCGCACTGGTGAGGTTTTTGCTGGAATCTGGGCCGAGAACTGGTGTTTCCACCTTTCCCGGCTTTGCAGCTGGCCCGAGAGAAGCTGCTGTGGCCTAAGGCAGGCGCCGGGTGCAATTAGCTGGGTGCTGATTGGTCAATGGCACTCCGGCTTTTCCCGCGGCTGCTCGCCAGCTGCCGACATGACAGCCACTGTTTCAATGACAGGATGGGGTTGCCACCACCAGGATCTGACACTTCAGCGACGTTCAGACGGACAAGACAGCGATTGCGCAGGAGCCAGTTGGCGAAGTTTGGAACTGCCTGTACAACTAGCTTTACATATTCTTTTCATTTCCGAGTCAGCTCCAGCCTGAAGCACCCGACTTTACCGATCAATGCATGCGCCGAAGCTCCTCCACCATATTCCTCATATCCTCAACACTCGGACCCAGACCCTGGCAGATGGTCTCCTGAGTCGCTTCATCTACATCTAAAAACCTCTCTAGCAATTCCCCGTCCAAGAACCGGAACGGCCCATCTCCCTCGCGTTCCGCGTTCCTGAACGCCCGATAACTCCTGAATTCGATACCTCCCGCCGTCTGGATGACGTCTGCTAGCTTTGACTGGAATCGTAACAGTAGGTCTTGAGCATGCGGTGCAACGGTTCCGAACATATATATGCCGCCTTCGACCTGTAAGGCGACAGATAGTCAGCAAGAATTCCCAATCCGAGACAAACCTCATTTCGGTTTAGACTGTGTACTCACCGTTCCCAAAAATGCCTTTGGGATGATAATTGCCCCTGGCGATGTCTCAACCGTAAGCCCAGATATCCTATTCACCATCTCCCCTAGGTTCATCTCGCTAGTGACCTCCATCCTCTTCTTATCCTCGGCCGTAACGCCCTCCAAATTGCGTCTCAGCACCATGAGGTTTCCTTGAGCGTCTGCTTCGAGCCATGAGTCGCCCTCCACATGACACACCGCTGTCGCCCAGGCCGATTGGTAATGCCTTGCCCGCTCGACGAGCTTCGGGGTTGAGCTTCTGTTCTCATCTCCGCCCCCGGAAACGTACTCCACCAGCGATATTGACTTCATCAAGTCCGCCACGGCAATCATGTTGCCTTGCACCGCGAGATCAACGGGATGTGTCGAGGGCCGGTACGAAGCGAGGCGTGTGAGCTGGCCCGTCGTAGTAGAGGTTTCCTCATACTGGAAGACGACGACTGTCTTGGTCAGCGCTGCCACGATTTTGCCATCCATGATGGCTAGGCGGCGACAAGCGCCCTTGAGTCCGTGGCTGAGGATCTGGTAGGGGTTCCTGTCACTGTCGATGCCGAACAAGAGGATGCGACCACGGGAGTCGGTGCCGGCTGCGAATTCCGGATCGGGCAGGAAGCCCGTACCGACGACGAACCGTTCCGCGGGATTGCCGTACGAGTCGACCAGCTCGGCGCGAATGACTGTCTCGACCAACTCCGTGTAGGAAGGTGAGCCCAGTTGGAACTCCTTGCCGACCCTGTCAAATATGACCTCATCAACTAGTTTGAACGAGCTCTGGACCACTTCTTGGCCGCCGGCAAGCTCTCTCCTTATGCATCCGAGGCCAAACACTTTTTCCTTTGGCGAGTAGGCGATGCGACGAACCATCTCCCCCATCTCCAACGTGTTGACGTGCGTCCGTCTCTCGCGGTCAATCTGGGAAACCTTAATTTGCAAGTCTGTAGCCAGGATTATACAATCGGGGAACGCTTCGGCGTCGAAGGGGCACACGTAGGTGGCCTGGTCGGCTGTCACAGCCGAGTAGACTATCCTCCCTTCAGAGCCATATATCAAGCTAGGATGTTCCGTTGTTGCAAAGATGCTGAAAACGCCGTCCGGTTGTGGTAGGAGATGTAATCTAGCTTGCCGCATTCCGAGTACGACTCGTTTTCTACCCGAGAGAGCCAGATCCGGCAAGATGTTAAAAGTGACGACGTTGCCGTCTTGCATCGCAACGAATAGGGTAGGCCCGGCTGTCTGGGGTGGTAGTATCTGGACGAGCGCCAGATCGCGAGGTATTGAAGCATCATTTTTGGACGTGCGAAGTGATTCTCCATGTACTGGCTCCAAGGAATTTAGGTTGATGATGGACACGGTCCCTGACGTCCAAAAGCCCACCACGGCGACATCACGTAACTGAGGGGCCACGTGGAGACACGCAACATGGTCCTGGTTGCTGATGTCCTTTTCGCGCACCACCTTCAGATCATTAGGTATACTCATGGAGACAAGCGCGGTGCCATCAACGGACAAAAGGAGCCAGTGGGCGTTGGCTGATGCGTGTAAAATACTCCTCTCTCCGTCCGGTGCCCACGACGCTATCGTGAGACCGCTCTCGGCATCGAGAAGGGTGGCAGCCGCTGTTGTGACCTGTAGGAGCTGTCCACCCGGCAGATCCATAGCCAATAGCGTCTGCTGGTTGAACACCATACCAGAGAACGATTCTACCTCCTCAATTTCGCCTTGTGGATCAAACTTAAACACCCGCGTCTCAGTCAGAAGCGAGACTGCCAAGGCGTCCGTCTTCTGGGAACCGTGAGATCTAAGGGGGAAAAGCCCGCGACAGTGCTCCAGGTCAGCAAGAATGCCGATATCCTCCAGACCGACACCGCTCCGCACACTCCGAAGCGTCCCGTCCTTGTGCACGCCACTGCCGGTAACAATACGGGCCTGACCGGATGAGTACTCATTGCCCAATTGGCCATCATCACCCCTGTTTCCCATGTCCATTATAGCAAAGTCTAGAATTGGGCCGATGTTCGGGAGGGTCTGGACGAGGTGCAGGTACTGGCCATCGCTACTAAGGAGATCTAGCCGAAACAGCTGGCTATTTCCGTGGTGGGATCCGACAAATAAGAGGTTGTTTCCGAGATAGACCAGGTTGCTGGCGCGAGACGTCCTGCCAATCTTGAACACATCCATCCCGGTTACGACGACGCCGTCGGTGTTGATGGAGAGCAGATGCAGGCTCCCATAATCGTCGGCTAAGAGGTAGTGCAACACGTCATACTCGGCCCATGCCACGAAAATGCAAGCCTCCTCCAGGCCTGATTCGACCGTAGTTTTAGTGACTTCGTCGATGTAGAGCAACCTTATCTCGCCCACCACTATTAGGCCGCCGACATGTGCTTTAGCCGACTCGACGTTCCGTACATTGTGACGTTTAACTTCCTCTTCCACCTTCCGAACGGGTATTAACATGGATGCGCCCGCGTCTTGAATCTCCATGGAAATCTCCCGGTCGCGGGTAGCGTCGAACCGGGAAGCGACGGTGTCCCGGTCGTCCGATGTAAGCCGATAGACAGCCAGTTGGGAGTCCTCCGAGTCGGAGCGGTCCTGGTAGAGGAAGGCGATTTTGGGATGTCCCGTTTCGGTGTAGAGGAAGGTGCTCGCCTTGATGAAAAGCTCATGTAATCGCACCTGGTCCATCCACTCCAGTGTCATGGCCGTGTTCTTCCTGTTCCCCAATCGCAATATTGTCAACACCCCTTCCCACAGGTGCATCGCCAGATATCTCCCCGACGGATCGACCAGACATTTATCTTGGCTCTGTGAATCGCGCATATGACGCTCGCCTGGGTCCTTGAATGGATCTATAGTGTCAAGTTGCGATGTCTGAGCGTTCCATGCCAGCGTAAAGTATTCAAACCGCTCTGTGCCAATGAATAGAAGATCGGTGTGGGAGTATATTGGTCGGAGCTTCTGGAGGATAGAGATGGTGCCGTTGACAACTTTCGAATGGGCCAGAACGAGCATGCCCTCAGAAAGCCGCCATATCTCTAGTCGATTGGCCTTTCTTGCCTTGCTATTAGCAATTGCCAGCTGAGAAAGAAGGCGAAATGGGAGGTCCTTACGCAACCACCAGGCTCTCCTCATGAGCCGACAGAAGGCGGGTGAGCAGCGCATGCCGCACGCTGCTGGGCCGGTGGATTGGAGCGATGTAGGCCATCTCGATAGAATATGGCGACCGCGGCTTGTAGCTAGGTGAAGGCGGTCATCACATCGGCAAAGCTGCGTGAGCATAGGAGACGACGGTTCGTTCGGTGATGCAATGGCCGGAGATAAGATTGCAGCTCCAAGCCATTGCCCGCAAATCCGATGCCCCGCGCTGTCATTGGAGATGCAAGGACATTGGCCAATCGGGTTCACGAATAATGGAAAGTGGGTGGGTCCAGCTGACTTAAACGTTGTGTATCCTGAGATCCTCCCTCGCCTCCTAGGCGTGGAAATCCACGACATCTTAAAGTTGTCAATCTTCAACGCCTCGGCCCACAATCTGAGCACATTGAAAACAGGTAACCCCCGATTCCATTTGTGGATGAGAGTCTATTGATGTCACATACGGAGCTCAACTATGTAAGTATGTATACATATATCATGTACGAACTCTGGTGGACGTTAACCACTTTAATGGTCCAGCCAGGCAGCGAATGCTGAAAGGCTAACAAGCCGGAAGCACTTTGAAATGGCATGATGGTTTCTTCCTGGCTCCCTGAGCAGACCTCCAGAGTCGCAGAGAGATTTGGTTCATTGCCAGGAGCCAGTTTGATGATACCATGGACTCTGTAGCAGTCAGTAGTCAGCATGGGCGAGCCAGGGGAACGCAGCCCAAGAATGAAAACTCGATATCCGTATAACGACGACTCTACGCCATCGAATTTTAAGCTATGCTCTTTACCCACGCTTCAAAAGACGCTTGTCGCAGCTCATGACCGGTGCTCGAACTTTCGTTCCGTGCCAATGGAGCAAATGAGCAATGTCGAAGGTGCTCATTTTCGTATACTTTTGCAACGCATTGACCAAATCGCGGCCCCTGGTCCGTGCTCCCCTGGCCACCAAGAGACCAAGACCAGCAAGTGAGACTGTGAAACAGGTAGTGTGCCATGTTCCGTCTGATCAGATCTTAACCGCCATAGCGACATCGTCTGAAAAAAGGAGGGTTCCGAATCAAACAAGGTTCGCGCCTGCCAAACGCGTTGCTTAGCGACGGTTTGGGGGGATTCTGTCCCTTCCCCACAGATGAGATGGCGGAACTGCCTGACCGGTACCTACACGAGAGCAACGTCCGTCCTGCTCTTTCCTATCTGCTTTCTGGGAGGGGCCTCTCTCCGGGTCACCTTCCTCGTCTTCTTTGGAGTCTTTCATAATGCCTTCTTTCGTTTTGGCACACGTCCATTTTCATCAGGCATCACGTTCCGCCTATCATCGCGTTTCCACGCCTTTTCGAGTAGAGTGACGTCTGCCAACAAGATGCGCAACACCTCGCTAAGACTCTCCGACAAGGACCTGCCGCACCCACAAGGCGTCGACAGGGTTCCCCCATACATACCATTGGGTAGCACGAGCATGTTGGGACGACCCTTGATGAACGGTTCCCGTTCCGGAGTTCAGTACAGCCGACCTTGCTTCCCAGGGCAGCGGCTCGCGCTCGTTGAGTCCGGCACAATCCTGCCCCTGTCACGGTGTCATAGTCTTCCCGCCTCTTCTGATCGCTGGTACGTGTCGAGCTGCTTCACAGGTTCGCAACCGAGATCCACATGATCCATACTCATCATGAGGTGACACATCCTGCCCCGTCACTCTGGACGCTCGCGTATCCTCGTGGCTGGTTGCTTTATGCTTAGTACCTCCCGTACCTGGTACTGCGTCGTATAAAAGATCATCGCAACTCATCCCACGAGGCCTTGATCTGTTTCTCTTTCCTCACGCTCCTTCAAGTTTCGATTCCCTCTTTTGAGTTCTGTGAACTTTGCTTTTCCATACACTCTTTTAGCTTTATCATTCTCTTCTTCAACAGGCCGGGCCTCTTTGTGGTTTATTCAAATTATCTGCACTACGTCTATCCTTACGAAGGTACATATCGCTAAGTACACGAATCATGAAGTACGGAGCTACTCTTGTTGCCCTCGCGGGCATTGCCTCGGCTCGCGAGATCCCCATCTATTCGGGCGAGGTCGCCAAGCGCGAGGTGCCACAGGAGCACTCGCATGAAGCTATTCTCCGCGCCACCAACATTGCGCTGAAACTGAACAACCCTCTCAACATCCTCGACGCCGTTTTTGCGCTCCTGGGCAACGCGGCCGCCGCTACCGGTGCCCCGGAGGTTGAGAATCTGGACTGCCTGCAGCAGATCGTTGCAGACCAAGCCTTCACGAATGCCAAGGAGGCCGGTGATCTCGATCTCCAGGTCAACGCCATCCTCTTCCGCGCCCTGGAGCGGAACACGCTTCAGGTTGGCTTGGCTAGCGTCCTTTGTAACGAGACGGCCGTCAACCCTGAGATTGCCAATATCCAGCAACACCAGGATCCTGCTTCGCCAGAGGCCGTTAACAATGCTGCTATCGAGCTGGAAGTCGCAAAGTCTCTGGCTTCAATTGGGGCGGATCCCCTTCTCGCCCTTCAGAGTGCCACTTTTCCCCCTGGCGAGGTGAGCTATCCTATGTCAATGGGTAAGCAAGCAGCTGAAGCTAACACGGTACAGATCGGAGACCCAACGGCCGCAGGCAACACCTGCAATGATGAGAACGACGCTGTCGGCTGCATCATTAGCCTTGGTCTCCTTACCCCAGCGGTGAGCGAGGAGGAAATTCAAGCCGCCGTGGCTGGCGTCGAGGCTGGCGCTGGCGCTGATGCCGGTGCAGATGAGGATGCTGGTAAGCCACATGTCACGCAATTTTCCTCGCACTAGAGTTGGCGCTCACTACTGGCAATAAAGCTTGCGAGGAGGAAGACGCCAATGAAGACGTGAACCAAGATGCCGACGACAACGCCAACGAGGATGCCAACGAGGAGGCTACCGGCACCGTTAATGTCCAGGCCTTCACTGGCACCCTCGGCGGCGCCGCACCGCCTGTTGTCAGCAGCGCCGGCGCCGACCGTCCCTTTTCGGTTAACGGCGCTACCTTCCTGAACGCTGGGGCTGCGATCCAACGCTCGTGCGCTGTGCAAAAGAATGCTTGTGCCAACGCCGCCAATGCCGGGCAGCTCGAAGGGGGTACCCAGCAGTGCGACGCCCAGGAGGATGAGTGCCGCGCCGCCAACAACCTGAGAAGGGTGCGCCGTGGCTCCGCTCGTCGTCAAGCTGGGGCTCTCGATTTCGGCAGCTGTGGCAGCCCGGCGATTCAGTTCGCCGTGGGTCTGGATGGACGCAGGGAGGCGAGCTTCCAGAACGTAAACACGGCTGATTTCAACCACGGGTCGGCACAGAACATCCGCATCATTGCCGATTTCACGTGCGACCGCCTTTCGAGCTCATGCGGGGCAGACGAGGCGACGGTGCAGGCTTGCGAGGCTGCCTCACAAGCCGCCCAGGGAGCGAGTGGTCAGGCCGCGGCCGACGCGTTCAACTCGGCCCTTGGTGTCTCTGCTTAGGCATGAACTTTGTTGTGGTGAGGATTATAGGGGCCTTTTTGTAAGAATTGATATGACTACGAATGGAATGTAAATTTTCTCTTCTCTTACTCTTGAAACCCGTTGCATTGCTAAGGAATGGCTATGGTAATGACATGCCTTTGGAATAGCTATTGTAGCTTCTCGCTCCAAGACATTTTATATTACAGTACGAAAAGATGTTCTCTTTTATATATGAGACGGTACCTTAACGTTGCTTGCTGAAGCTGGGAATGTGAATGCATGACTGAATGGCCCGAAGCTACGTCTCTTCAACCCCCAGTTCGACAAGCAGAGCTCAATTCACTGGACCTGCGAGTGGCAAGCCGAAAAGAGAGCGGCACACAAAAATGCCAGCCTCAGACAGCACAGATTAATGCTCAGGCAGGATAAGAATAGAGATGGCAGGTTGCAACATCATGGTGATGTGCGTCGCTTGGTCCGCCTGGCGAGTGCTTGGGGATCATGTCGATCAGGAGCGACGTGTAAGCAAGGAGTTCCCCTGAACGTCTTCTGAAGTTGCGCGGTTAAATACCAACATCCAGTTCAGTGTAGTGCAGGTATACTAGGACAGGACGATGCAAACTCAGGAATCGATATACCAGACATGGCATTTGCACGCTCGATGCGTAGGTTGATCATTAGGTCGCGATACAAGTAGATATATATGTGTGTATCTTCTAACCAAGGATGAATGTATAGGTACAGTACAAGCTCCAATCTAGGCATACGTGATTGCGATGCAAGCACTTTTCCGTTTTCCAAGTGCAGTGTGTTACGCGGATACCAGGTGCCGGTGCCACCCACCCCTTCAGAACATCTCCCATAACGGGGGCGGCAGGACAAGCCGACTTGGCAGGTTTTGCTCCATCTGCTTCTGCTTCTGCTTCGACTTCTGCATCTGCGCTTGCTTGACCCGCACATAGACGACCCGCCGCGCCGGGTTGCCAACCGTAACCGACTTGGAGTCGAGGCCGTAGTAGTCCGAGATGGAGTGGGTAAGCCAGCGCCTGTGGCGAGATGTGCAGGCACGAGCCAGTGGTAAGTAAATGGCAGTAACAAGAGAGAACGAATGAAATGCAAAAGGAAGAGGCAAGGGGAAGGGGAAGGGGAAGGGGAGGAAGGGCCAACGCACTTGAACGCTCCACCGGCATCATCCCCAAGTGTATCCAAAATCAGACCCTTTTCCTCCTCCTGGACCAAGCCCTTCAAATTGGTCTTCTTCTTCTCCTCCTCCTCCATCCTCCGCACAGCGGCAAGGGGTCTCTTCCCCGCTACGGAGGACGACGAGGAGGACGACACCGGCTTACCGTCCCTTGTGCGCAGCCCGTTGCGCCCTACAAAGACAATCTCCTCGTCATCAGGATCCGTCTCGTCACTCCGGTCCCCATCCTCAACCTCCCTCACCGCGTCACCCACAACAGCTGCAGCTACACGCCGCTGCTCAAGCACAAACTGCCTCACGGGCTCCTCAAGTACCCGCAACCACGACTTGACGGCAGGGGTGCGCTTGGCTGTGGCGCGCAGGTCCCGCGGAACGTGGCCCGCCACCGCCTCCACCTCCGGCCCCGGCAGAGCGCCCTCTGCTGACTCTGCTGCCGCCGCCGGGTAACCGCGGCGTCGGGCGGTCGCAGCAATGGCGGCCTTGGCCTTGCGCTCCTCGGCGCGCTCCCGCAGCCCCTTGTCCCAGTACTGCGCCAACTGGTACGGGATGGTCCCGTGCACCGGGTAGGTGGGGTGGACCTGCCAGTCTGACGGGAGAGGCGGTTGCACGTTGGGGACGTGCAGCAGGCGGTCTGCAAAACAAGGGGTGGAAGTCAATTAATTGGGTGACTGATTACGGTACCTTGTAGAGGCGGGACTCGGGCAGATAGGGAGGGAAAGAAAATGGAGTTTGGTCTGGGCATTGAATAGAATGGGAAAGAAAAGGAATGGGACGAGACGGGATGGGATGGAGGGAGGAAGAAAACCGACCGTTCTCCCATCGCCTCCGCTGCCGGCTACCCTCCTTGCCCTTTAGCAGCGCCTCACGCCTGCGCATGCTGTCGCGGCGAGAAGGCAGCCGGCGCGGCGGCGTGATGCCCGCGCCGTACCCGGCGTCGTCGCCGTCAGTCGTCTCGCCAAAAGCGACCCCACGCAGCCTCATCCGGGAGGTCACGTCGTCGCCAGCATGGTCATCGTTCTCGGCCGGCTTGCCTTGGTTGCGGTGGCTGCCGTCGAGCGGGATGGACAGGGTATTGCCCGTGCCCCGAGCAATTGGTGCAATGCTCAGCGATTCCAGCGCCGCAACGGTCCAGGCCTCGATGTCGACGGTCGCGGTCGAGGCATTGGAGACGGTGTGCTGATGGAGGGGCTGAGGTGGATGCGTGGGCTGCGGATGATGAAGCGGTTGACTCGGCTGCCCATGGTCCACGTCCTCGCCGGGGGACAATGGGTTGCGTGTTATAGCCATTGGATAGAAATTTGCTCCTCTTCTGTCGTCAAATGCAAACCTTGTGTGTTAGGAAATCGGGACACGAGATCGACACGCTGAAGAGCCCACAAGGTCCTGAGCGCGTAAAGTGGCGAACCAGATTCCCAATGCCGAGGTGGATTCCAGGCTTATCACTGGTCCCAAATGAGGTGATAGAAGGCGTCTGTCTAAAGTGTAGTTGGGCAGTGAGGAAGAGTCTTGAAAAATAAAAACCACAGACAAAGAAGAGAAACTCCCGAATCCTCCTCTGATCCCGCTGCAGCAGCAAAATCTTCCCAAAGAGGGAGTTTTGAAGTGTGGCAGGAAGAAGAAGGAAGAGGTCCGAAGTCATTCATCGCCGACATGACACATTGATCGCAGCCCGTGCTATCAGTGGGGAGTCAGAACCGACCAATCGGATGCTCAGCGCAAGCAACGGGCCCCAAAGCTGATTGCGCACCCGCTATCCCCCCCGAAAGCATGATCGATGAGTGGGACTTGGCGCAGGGGGGCCTGTGACTCCAAAGTGAACATCAACGCCAGCCAGAGACCGCATAACACTCGAGGAAGGAATTGTCTGCGATATTTCAAGCCAAAACTGGCGAAAATATCCAATGACCAAATCAATGTGGTATCCGCGGGCTGTCTCTCAAACTCCATGGTGGAAATCCGGCCTCCTCGTGTATAACACCTTCCATTACGGCACCCTGCTCGTATTAGCCAAAGATAACTCCCAACCCTCCCGCAACAGCTAGGACCATCTATTCTGCCCCAGCCCATTGAGGCTGCTCCTCAACTCCACTCTCCCCTTTTTGACCTCATAAACGGGAGTTTCCTTCTTTTCCCTGGATCGCCCTGCTTCTTCACTACTATCAGCCTCTTCGACATCCTCCAGCCTCTCCATGCCTGCCGGTCGCCCAGTCAAGAAGCCTGCAACGCTGTTCCTGACACTAGTCTGGACCTCTGCGCTCTGCTGCCCGGCATTGACCTCGGAGAAATTCCCGATCCCGACCATCCTCCTGCCGCTCGCCGTGCTGCGGCCCCTTGAGCGACTCAATGACGACGAGCCAGGTAACCAGGCAGTCAGAAAGCTTGGCAGACGCCAAGAGCCAGCACTATTTGGCCGTCCACCCTTCCGGCCACCCCGTAGCCGTCGCCTGAGCATGACAAAGGTGACGGCGATCAGCGCGATCGCAGAGATGCTGCCCACCACCGGGGCAGCAACCCACGCGTTGCTTGAGCTCGTGTTGCCCGCGTCTTGACCAGCCGTCCCGGGAATGACAGTTGAGGATGTCGGGGGGCTTCCGACGCCAGGAAAAATGAATGGTGGTGTTCCAGGGGACGGGGAGGATGATGGTGGCGCGCCTGTTACTAAAGGAGCTGATGGCGTAGCCAGGAGGGTTGTGGTTGCTGCGGCCGAGGATTCAGGCGCCGCGACGGCGGCCGACGAATCCGGAGGGGCTCCTCCTCCTCCAGGCGGTGTGAAAAAGACGATGTCGTTGACTGACCCAGCTGGGGCGCCGGATGGAGAAGGGAGGGGAACAGTTGACACGCCAGGGTCTGTGTCTTCGGAAGGAACCTGAGCACCGTTCACTACCATGGCGGTATCGGTACGTCGGTCTGCTACGATGGCGCTGGGGGCGATCCCGTCTGTTTTGAGGTAACAGTTCTTGAATCCCTGATCCTGGCTTGGGTCAAACGTCACGGCTGCACATCCAGTCGTTGACGCGCATTGGCCCATGCAGTCCTGGAAGGTAGGCGCGAAGTTCTGGCTGATGTCGTTTCCAGCGATGACAAAGCCGCACATGACTGTGAACGCAGTGCCGAGCGCCTGCTGTTCTCCCTGTAGCGTCGGGCAATTCGAGGTTGCACCTGGGAAAAAGCCAATGGCAGATTCCATCCTTCTTGAGCGACGCTGCTCAGGCCGTGCCGGTGCCCTTAAGGTACAGCGCGAGCCGTCAAACGAAGCGCCCTCACATTTGGGGTGGTGCGAGGAGCAAAGGTCAACGCACGCCGTGAAGTCGAAGGCGTCTAGGATGGTGAGTACATTGCCCTCGAGATCTGTGTTGCAAAACACCGTGAAGTTTTGGAAGGTGCCAATGGTCGTTCCATCTCCTCCCGGGCAAGGTGCTATGTTCTGTCTCCGGTTCACCCTCGCCCTCTCAGCAGCAAGCAGTCCGCGAGGTAACATTGTTGGCCCAGACCCGTTGGCGACGACGTAGATGATGCGTATATGGGCTAATCAATAACGGTTGCGATATATCTCTAGTACACTAGACGGCAAACATTATGAGTAATCGACGGTCGGATATCGAAGCGTAGGTTTTGCAGAACAAAGAAACGGAGAGGAGAAAAAAAGGCAAAGCGGACGGCTAACAGGCATGCTCGGCCCCCTTATACAGAAATGGGAGCACGGCATCACGAACCATAGGCCTTCAGCCGAAAGGGTGTGGGAAGGAGGAAGCAACGACGCATATCGCCCAGAGCGGTGCTCGCTGACGGTAGACATGATCGACTTTGTGCCAGCGGCGAGCCGGCTGATGCTGTTTGAAATGCACCCATAAGAATCGGCGTGGCTATTCAGCGCGCCGCCGTGAGAGGGCATGCAGACGTAAGTAGGGTCGCGGGTAAAATGCAACATGAGACATGGCAGGAGACGAGGCTCCGACCGACATGTTCCAGGAACGGAGATCCTTGCAGCAACCCGCGTCCATTCCGTGATTCAAGTAGGCGCTTCCCAAATGGAAGCAATCCCAAGCCGGAACATTTAGAAAACAAAAGTCTGACGACCAAGCCGCTGCTAGCGTTCGGAAAATATTTTGATGTTGAGGGGTGTTGGCGAAGACGACCCAGCCGGATATTTTTCATGGGGGATCGAGTAACCGATTTGGAGGGACAAAGCCGCAGCGTATCGCCAGGAACTCGATGGGAGAAGGTAAACGCAAAGACGTTGACTTCATCCCGCATCGCCCCGCAGGGTCTGTGGCACCTGCAGGAACCGATCGGGCCCGTCTGCAAGGAGACACTCTCCAAAGATGCGGAGGAAGCACAGCCGCACCCTCGCAAATGGAAATTGAACGCATGGCCGTTCTCAACAAGCTTCCCCAGAAAGATCAGCTGTGAGAGCCTAGGGGTTCCTGTCACTCGACCAAGAATGCAAGGGTAGTTTGCAGTCCGCTTTTCCAAGCGCAACCTTGACCAGAGGCGCGATGTGAAAAACATGCGGGCTGGTTAGTTGAAGAGATGGTTGAGTCTCACCCAGGAGAGGGACTGTAAAACACAAATGCCCAATCACATGGGGACTGCGGGTTCAGCGTGCCCTTGGTGTTTATAAGGCGCACTCTCTATTCGGCGTTGGAGCGAGACTGTATGCCCGCCCAGAGTACCCCTAACGCTTACACGAAAAGTGGCCGTCAGATCTCGGAGCAATCATGAGGCTGAAACTCAGGATACTCACATTACATTGGGTCATGACTCCACTGTTGGTCCAACATCTATCCATTACGTTGAAAACCCCAAGTCGCAATACCCCAGACCATCCTGTTAGCGCTACCGCTCAGGCAGAGCGCAAGGATGTTCTAAGTTGAACAAGTATGCCTCTGGTTTTCCTATGTTTCTGAGAAGCGAGATGCAGGTGGAAGCCGCAGCGTCAGTACGGAATGTCCTTTCGGTTCTCCTAGTCCCGGTTGGTATCGTAGTTTCGGTGGGGATCACCAATGCCGCCAGGCTTCAGCAGGGGAGTCGTTTCAGCAGCTGCGTCGCTATCCTGACGGTCCATGACCCTAAGCAACTGTTCTGGCGTCGTGGCGTAGTGCTCAGGGTGCGCCGTGTATCGACCAGGAGTGTCGTCATCGAAGCCGTTAGCATGCAGATGCGATAGGTTTTGCCTTGGGGAGGCAGTGGCCGACTTGACCGCACCATGGCTGCGTGCCTGAATCTCGTAGTAAATGGCCAGGTACAAGAGGATGCCCTGCATGGTAGCCGTCAGGAGAAAGATACCCCAAGAGCTCCATCCGGCCCAGCCAAGCCGGGCAAACAGGCTTGCTGCGAAGACAAAGCCGCCAGGGGTCTGAATGCACATCATTGGGATGCTCAAGCTGCCGACATGCTTGATGTGGTACGTTGTCCAGATCTGTGGAATATACTGTACGCCCGCAAGCAGAGCGGCCATGACGCCGAGAACATTGGCCCAGATAGAGAGGTGTTCCCGCGCCACTGTAGACAAGATCCCCGTGATTATGATGACGGCAAGGCCGTGTAGGAGGGTCAGAGATGCTACCAGCAACGCCGTCTGCCACCCCGGCTGATGCTCGTCCAACTCTTCATTCTCTAAGTCCTCGGTCGGGCGGTAGCGGAAGAAGACGAGGAAGAGGACAAAGCTAGAGATGTCCGGTTAGTCGTTGTCGGCAGCAGTCAGTCATCAGAGAACCCACATGAAAGTGAAGCAGATCCACTGAACTCCCATCTGCGCAATACCCAGCAGACCCGCGACGCAATGGAATGTCTCGAGCTCTTTGCAGCAGGCCACATCCTGGCGGGACTTTGGAAGAAGGAGGATGTTCGCAAAGGCTGATGTTGCAGAGGTGGTGCCGAGAAGGACAAAGTAGGGAGAGATACCCTCGGATGTGCGCCGCTGGATGATGCGGACATGCTGAGGGAGGTAGCTAATCAGCATGCCAATGACGATGACGCTGTGGAACAGTCAGCAGCAAACAGGGTTGCGGGACGAATCGGCCGTACATCGAAACAATGAGATTAACAATGCTAAGATCGCGGAGCTCTTCGCAGCGATCGTCTCCAAGGAAGGAAACCATCTTGACGGGACGGCACCTCGGCGACGCGACGTGCTGGACGATGTGGGCGAGTCGCTTGCTTCTCAGGAAGCCCGCGAGAGCTGAAACCTTGAGGTGATCCAGCTACTGGAAAACACCAGGCGCGCTATCAATATTCTCGCCTGATGGAGGGCTCGTCTCGAAACAGCGGAGATGGAATGAAGATTTGCAGGAAGTCGGGCTGTCGGGTGAAGGAAGGTACGGAGGAAAGAGCGAGGTCCGAAGTAGCTCTGCTGGACCTGCAAGGTTTCGTGGAGCTCCTGGCATGGGTGGTTCTCGGGCTGCCTGCCGGTTGGTTTGTTCTGCAAAGCTGCAACTTGACGAATGGGTGGAGCTGCAGTGCAGGGCTGGTGACTGCCGAGAGTGGGGGTGGTCCACTGTAGCGCAGTGTCCGTATTGGTTTCCAGTGATCTGCAAGCCCCTGTAAAGTTAATATTATCTGCACTTCTGGAACTTCGTTGTCATTGTCAACATTCTGTTAGATGCATCATCAAACACATCAATCTCCTTTTTGCCAGTTGGGGTAGATGCAGTTTCTTTGAGTTCTAGGGATAGTACACAAAATTTCATGATACAGATCTGGCTGAGGCCAAAAGATGGGCCAACCTTCACTCAACCCCGTAGCTTCCTGCTACAACCCAAACGGATGGCAGCCACCGCGAGGAAGGCGTGAGACTCAGGGGTGCGATCCCTTCTTCAAAAGTGCACAATGGTATGTTATTTTCTCTTACTTAGCATAAACTCCTTCCATTGCTAACAACTTCCCAGGTCAGCGGACGGCACAACCCTCTTCACATCATCGTCTTCAAACCGCATATGCACCTTTGTCCTGCCCGAGAATCTCCTCGAGCCGCGACAAGGTCCGATCACCCTTGACGTACACGGTACCCTCGTGCTCCCTGAGCCGACCAGTGCTATAGCCCCATGTCCCTACTTTGCCCTCGAACACCCCTCCACCCAAGTTCTCCTGACGGCCAGCACCGACCACCCCATCCATCTCCACCATGCCTTTCCCCCTAGGCCAGCATCAGCTTCATCGTCACTATCCTCTCCACCGTCTCCCTTTGCAACCACAACACCCGATGAAGACGACAACGACGGCCAAGAAGATGCCCCGACCGAACACCAACCCAAACTGCTCGCCTCCTTCCACCTCATCAAACAAGAAACCGAAGCCTACCTGCCCGTGACTTCCCTGATCTGGCCGCGCCCGGGCACGCACTTTATCGCCGGCACCGCCAACCTGCTGGCCGTGTACGATGTCTCGCGGCCCGCCTCGACGCCCCTGCTCTCTGTCCCGACCATCCCCTCCACGCGCCACCTCGCCAAGGGCGGTGGGGTCGGCATGCGCGGGACTGTCGCTGCGCTCGCCGCCGCCTCCCAGCCGGACGGATTGGGATGGGGCGTCGTCGCCGCGGGCACGTGGACAAGGAACCTGGGCCTGTACGACCTCGCCCGTGCCGGGAGCGGCGCTTGTATCGCCACCTGGAGCGTTGCCCCCGCCGCGAAAGAGGCCGGCGTGGGGGGCAGGGGCGTGGTTCAGACGGTGTGGTCGCCCTGTGGGAGATACTTGCTCATCAATGAGCGCGGAGCCAACGGGTTGTTGGTGTACGACGTGAGGGGAAGACATCGATTGCTGGCTTGTTTGGAGGGGAGAAGCGGGGAGACAAATCAGCGATTGAGTTGTGACGTGTTCCGTGGGAGTGAAGAGACCGGTGGGTTTGAGGTGTGGGCAGGGACCAAGGATGGAGGAGTTGTCTTGTGGGAGGGGGTTGGGAATTGTGACGGCGGTGTCGCTCCGTCCTGGGAGTGGAAGGTGCATGGCTCGGCCGTGGGGAGCACGGCAATGCATATGAGTGGATCGGTGGTAGCGACGTGCTCTGGGTCGTGGAAAATCGCAGATGAGGACTATTACAGCTCCGACATCTCGGGCAGTTCCGACAGCTCGGATGAGTCTGACTCTGATGAGGCCAGTGGGTTGCGGAGCAAGCCAAAGCCCCGGATTGTCGTTCAGGAGACAAGCCTCAAGGTTTGGAGCATAGGACCAAGCGATTCACCTCAGGTTGAAAGACGAGCCCCGGACGAACAGGAATCTGAGCCTTGACGACAACCTCCAAGACCGTTGGCGGTTTATCACCTATTGCCACCCTGACACCTCACCAGACGCTGAATGTGCAATTGAAGCGACATAGCAGAGATTCCTCCACATCCGGATAACAACAGCGAAGATACACGTATAGCAAAGTCCTATCCCGGGGGGAGCAAGGTTTTCCAAGACACGCCAGCAATCGCAGCAAACACAATCCAGAAGCTCCCCACCATCACGCCCACGTATCGCGTAAGTCTTGGAAGCCAGAATCAACCCCCAAATGTAGATATTGAGCGTCAATGGTTTTCTGGCTCCAAGCCTGATCGAGCACCTCGCTCACTCTGCTCAAAACCCTTCCGCCCTGCAACACCTCCTCAAACAGTGCGGCCCTCCGCTCCCGCGACATCATCACAAACAAGGGCAGGCCACTCACCTGTCCGCCCCCTTCGCCGTCGCCAATTGCCTTCCGCCCGTCAGGCACTTTCAGCATCCCGAGTACAATCTGCGCGGCGAACACGTTCATCCCCGCCCGCCACAGGAACACCTCCCAGTACGTCTCGACCTCGAGCAGCAAATGCCCCAGTTCCCCTGCCTCCCAAGAATAGGTACAGACGATCGCGGCAAGCCACTTTGCCAGCGTCTCAACCCCGCCGCCGACATACACAACCTGCATCTCGGCCACCCCCAAACCGGCCGCAAAGCCCTGGAACTCGGCAAGCGCCTGGGCGTCGGACTGCGACAGCGGGCTGGCTGTCTCGCTGTGCTTGTTCCCCTCTGACACGAGCACGACGAGGCGCTCGTAGCGGGTAGCCACGTTCTGGGCCACCTGCCGGAGGTTTGTCGCTGTTTCTGGCGCTGTCTGGCCGGGGAGAGGTTTCTGCCGGAGCCTGACCATTGTTGTGAGCAGGATGCCGGTTGCCGGGGAGACCACGACGTCCGCCTCGTCCATGTAAGGGGGTCCAATGCCTGGCGACCACCCTGGTGGTCGACGCTTGTCGTAGTCGCGCGAGATGAGCTCAATACCCGGGAGAAGCTTTTCCAGCTGGTTGGTTATGAGCTTGGAGGTGTCGGAGGATACGACAATTCTTGGCGGAGGATTGGGGGGCTTGAAGTCAGGGGCGAGGGCTGGGATAGGTTTGGGCGGCGGCGGCATCAGCTTTGCCGCCTCATCGTTTGCTTTTGACTCTGTCTTTGCTGCGGCTGACGTTGCTTTGCTGGACTGCTCGAAGAAAGAGCTGTGGGTCAATTTAGGCTTTTTCGCGAAGTTCATCTCGACAAAATTGTCTACCAGCGGCGCGAAATCGGTGTACTCGCTCACAAACCCTCTTAGGACGTTTGTCGAAGGGATCAGGGCTTCATCGATGATATCGATGGCCGTCATGCCATGGGGTATATCGAATTCCCTGTTTTGCCTCCCAGGTGAATGCCTTTTCTGGAGAGTCTCTTCGATGAGACGCTTTTTTCCGCTGAGAAGAGTTGCCAAAGAAGCTGGAGGCGATACTATCTTGGCGCTTATGAGCGATTTGTCGTTGCCACTCGCATCTATGCCGGCTACTGAATGTGCCGGTATGCTTCTCTGCATGCTCGCGTGCTGGGAACTGCATGTGGGCTGTTCAAACGATTCAAGAGGTGCGATATAATCGTCCTCATCGTCTTCGTCATCGGCTGCCCGAAGAACTGCCAACCCTGGCGGTTTATAGACGTAATCGGCACTGGTTAGAACGTCACAGTCCCGGCATACCGTTGAGAAGGAATCCATGACGCCCTGATCTACCTCGATCGACTCAGAAACCAGCTTCTTTTCCTTCATATGAGCTAATGGCACCCAAACCATTCTCTGCTCGGCCGCTCGATTGTGCGTCCATTTGGGTCCTTGCGAGTCGACGGCGGTATTCCCCCAGATCCACAGAAACATTGCTTTGGCATCCCAAAGACATTCTTCCCACTCAAGCCTTGGAAGGGAAAAGTCCATGATTGGAACGGGTACTCTGGCTGTAGCATCAAGCGGTTGGAGTTTCTCCTGCTCCACGGATCGCATCACAGTAATCGCTTTCTCTCGGAAAAAGCTGACAAGCTGGCCACCTCCATCCGAACTCGAAGGCGCATCACTGCTTGCTACCAAGAGCTTGGCCTTTGCCAGTTCTTCCGGGGCAAGGACCCGCGTCGGCTTCTCAGCGCTATTGTCGGTATCTTCGCATGTGATGAGCGGAACGTCGAGTTTTAGGTCTCGAGAAACAGGCTGTGGAGTCGACGCCAGGTGCCTTGGTTGAAACTCGCCGTTTCTGATGATCTCTGGCACATCAATATCCTCGTATCGCTCGGGCGAGGCATTACGCTCAAGCGCCTGTGCCCAGAATATGTCGTCTGCTTCCAATATCCTGCGGTCTGCGTTGTGTATGTCTTCGCTTAGCCGTGAGCTGCCATTAGATGGATCTGGTATATTGCAGGCTTCTTCGTCGGGGACGAAGTATTCCGGAAGTGTCTCCTTCAGGGGACTTAATGGGGGCGTCAAGGGTTCCCTGCTTCCAACCTGAACCTTGTGTCAGCATAGCGCTCTCTGGTGAGAACTGTATACGTTCGTACCCCGGAGTAGGTTGAGCTCTGTCCAACAAACTCCCGATGCTCTTCTTCTGTCCAGCTTGCGTCCAAGCCCCGGAGCAAGTACGCGAGTGTTGCCTTATTTACTTCCAGTTTTTCGGTCTCAATGGCTCTCATCATATCTGCATCCGTTGCCTTCGCAGTTGGGGGAAACTCAAGCGCTTCACCCTTGTTTATATCAGCCGGATCGAGCGGAAGCCTATGATCTGGTAATGACGGCTTCAAAAAACCTTTCAGCCGTCGGTCTAGCCGGCGGCAGTCGGTCCCATGGTCACTGCGCAGTGCAGGAGCTTCCAACTTGAGGTTTCTCCATTCCGCAGACTCCGAAGAGCATGCTTGCGAAGTGAGTGTTTGAATATCTGCTTCACTAGCCCGGGTGACAACCTGCTGAAGCAGATGCAGCGACTTGGCGGGCACCTGCCAGTGCTCCGGTGTAGGAATGATGGAACGAAAGAGGAGCTCCTGAAGCTGGGAATTCTCGATGAGCTGTCCCGGCGGAAGGTTCGAAATTGTCAAGGCAATGAGACGGTCATTCTCAAACTGGCTGGGCCATATGGGACGGTGACTGTCGATCGTCAAGCCGTGAGCCCTCGCATAGTGGTCTGCTTGGTGATGGTCTACGACTGAAGGTAGCGACTGGATTGTGGCAGAAGACTGACTGTCAAGGGACTCCCTAGGCATGATGAGATCGGCTCCTGATTTCAGTTCCGTCATTGATTCAAGCCCTGTAGCAAGGCCTTCGGCATTTTCAACGGAACTCTAATGACGGCGAGCCTGAAATTTGGCCATGTGGCAGCCTCATAGGGCACCTCAACAGTTTGTGCCTTGCCAGGCCTAGGTGCCTTTGAGGTGATTCTCACAAATTGCGACCGAGTCGATTCTGGTTCTGTTGAAGAAGGTGCGACCCAGTGTTCGAGCTCCTCCCCTGTTCTCGACGGGAGTGTTGAGTCACCTAGGCATTCAAAGCGTAAGGTACCTGTAGTCATGTGTGAACTGGAAGGTGCCAGCGGCAGCTACTAGTAACCTCCCCAGGGAAAACCTGGCAGTATCCACGAAACAAACATTCAGATAGTTCCGAGCATAACTGGGAGGGAGCATGTGAGGTATGGCAGAAATGCTGAGAACACTGCATACAGCTCTTAGCTACTTCGTATTGCGCATGCCTCGTCAGTCTGACAGTCATGGCCGGCATACTAGGTAAAGGCTTTATGGAAGTCAACAACCTCAAGTTCTGCCATGAACGTCGATTACCCTGAAACTAGGTATCCGTGTGTCCGCATGGTTTTTTTTTCCTTCAATGCCTAGTATTCTTACTCTTTGTTTTGGGTAGATGAGCTGAAACTCCTGATAGGACTAGTCCTAGTAGTGCTAGTCAGCGCATCGCATACTACTATCTAGGTATCTTATAAGCCAGCTGGCAGTCCCTCCTAGGAAGATGACTGCACAGAAGCACCATACTCTGAGCCAGACACAAGAGATCAACGTCCCTACTTCCTGCTCTGATCCTTCAGATGCCATGACAGGAGCATGAAATACCCGGGCTTGATTATGGCCAGAGTAAAGACCACGTGTAAGGGGTTTATCCTGGTACATACACCACAGCATTGCTATTTTGGCAACCACCAAAAGCAGTTAATCTCGAACATCCTCTCTTCGGCAAAACGTCCTAAAGCTAACCTCAAAGCGGGTAAAAAGTACAGCCCTACCTGCTGCCGTGCAACCTCACCCACATGCCTTATCGCCATCGGAACGCGTTCCCCGCACTCTATGCCGCACAGCATCAGGGGTAGCTTATCACCTGCTTATGCTTATCAACCGTCTTGAGGTAACCCGGTGGAAGATGGTTGGAGATCCCCAGCTTTCGTACTACTTGGAGAGCCGACATTACCTTCCACACTGGCCCCGGTAGATCCGCGGAACCGAATATATATGGCTGGTAGGTAAATGACAAAAAGAGACATAATCCAAAGGTGCGGCCCCGCTACTTCCAAGGTCAGGCTCTCCTGGTGCAACATATAGCGAACCTCACCTCCTCCAGCTCCATCAACAACCTCATTTCCTCGAGGAGCAACAGATCCCAGACATGCCGCGTTTTGTATTTGCCGTGTGAATCACGATTCCACCAAAACCCGACACGAAAAGAAGAAAAAAATGCCTTACACCTCAGTCCAGGAGGCCTGGGAAGCCTGCGACAAGATAGACACTCTCTTCATCCTCGTCTGCACCGTGTTCTGCTGGACCATCGTGCCAACCGTAAGTGGCCGCCTACCCACTGCACCCCTCAAACTAACCGTCGACGGGGGAACAAACAGGTCGGAATCGCCTACAGCGGCTACGCATGGAAGCGCAACAGCCTGGCGGCCGCCATGCCGGCCGTGCTGACCATCGCCACCTGCTCGATCCAGTGGTTCGTCGTCGGGTACACGCTGGCCTACGGCGAAGGCGGCGGCCGCTTCTTTGGCAGCTTCAAGCACTTGTTCCACATGGGCGTGCTCGCCGAGCCTGTGGGCACCATCCCCGCCATCCTGTTCAGCGAGTTCCAGCTTGTCTTTGAGGCCACCGTTTGCGCCATTGCCGTTGGGGGTATCTGCGAGAGGGGACGGTTATGGCCGATTGTTGCGTTCATTGCTGTGAGTTTGCTTGGAGCTGGGAGGGACGCGCCGCGCCCATGTTCACGGTGCGGGTGATGCTGACGAGCTTTGCTAGCTTTGGTCGACTTTCATCTACTGTCCGCTGGCGCACATGGTATGGGGCGGTGGGTTTCTCGGAGAAGACCTTGGCGTGTTGGATTTTGCGGGAGGTGAGAATGCAGGTAAACTGGTCTGGTGACGCTACGGAACGCTGATATACCGCGCCCATCCCTCCAGGAACACCTGTCCACGTCTGCTCCGGAGCGACGGCTACGGCCCTGAGCATCTACTTGTCGTATCCCATCTTCCGCTCGCGCAAATCCCAGGTTCGAACTCCAACGCACATCCGACTGCACCGGCCGGGCAACTCTTTCTACCAACTGCTCTCCATGATCATCATTTGGGGATCATGGCTGGCATTCGATGCGGGGACCACTCTCTCGCTGAGCTTCCAGTCGGTCATGGCGCTCTGCGTGACCAATCTGTGTGCCTCGGCTGGCGCGCTGACATGGGCCTGTATGACCTACTTCGAGACGGGCAAGTGGTCGATCGACTCGACGTTTATGGGTGCCATATCCGGCCTCGTCATGATCACGCCGGCGGCAGGTTTCATCGATATGCCGACAGCATTCTGTTTCGGCATCTTCGGGGCGCTCCTTTGCCGTCAGGCTCTCCGGATCAAGTTCACCAAGTTTTCCCACCATTGGCGCTGGGTCGACAACGGGGACACATTCGCGACGCACTGCGTGGGTGGAGTTGCAGCCACCATTTTCACCGGCTTGTTCGCTCAAAAGAAGGTAGCTGCATACGGCGGCCTTGACATTCCCGGTGGGGTGTTCTTTGATGGAAACATCCGCCAGCTCTGGGTTCAGATAGTCGAGGTGATCATCGGCTTCGTTTGGTCGTTCTTCGGGTCGTACATGATCATCGCCTTGATCGACTGCGTGCCTGGCCTCGAGGTCCTGGCAATAGACAAGTCCGTCCTGAAAAATCATCCTCAGCGAACGAATGCTAATATGCAACTAGGCATATCCACGAGGGTCTCGACCTCAATGAGACCGAGGAATCTTTGGCCGGCCTCGAGTACCCCGACGAGGTTGACTATACGCCAACAGACAAGGGCACGATTGCCCTGGACTAGGCTGGGCTGCACTGCCTAAACGATGCAGGCAGAGCCGGGCATCAATAATGTAAACCGTGTACGAATATTGTACGTTGCTCTTGTTGCTTCTGCGCTGGTCAGCGCCAGCGACGTTCTCGGCCCTATCTAAGACGTTTATAAAGCCCCTATTTATCGGCTCTTGCGGCCGTCAACCGAAGAGACTATGAAGGCCAGTGGCGCTCATCACGTCAAGCCAGTGTGTCCGACGAGTGAGTTCAATTTCCTCGTCATAAGTGCTCCACACGGCGTGAAGAAGCTGTTTTGCGACACCGATGGGCTTGGGCGGCAAGCTGAGCTCAAGCTGATCCAACCGACCCATGATGACTTGCCGTGCCCGTGATATTTTGATCGCGTGCTCGGATACACCTTGACTGAGGGTAGGACGCTCGGCGTCGGTGGGCACGGGCGTTGATGGGACTGGCGTATCAGGTTCGGAATCCAGGAGATAGCTGCGATGTCCGCGGCCCAGAGTAACCTTAGTGTTGTATCTGAGGCCACTGCCGGCGCACAGGCAGATAAGCGGTTGAATACATCGCAAGCTTCCGGCAGGGATGTTTTCGAGTACAGTAGTGAGATGCAGTGCCAGAGGAGACACGCATGTGTTCCAGATGGTCGACTCCGGTGCATCCTTCAAGCTGGGGATCCTCCTAACGCTCAAATCTGGAAAAGTCTCGTAGAGCTGTAGTAAAGAAGAGATACGGTAAGCTTCCGTGGTGTAGTGTAGGTCCCGAGCCCGGTCCACGGAGTTGAGGGGTGCTGCATGCTGGGGAAGCCGCGGTACGGCAAATGACAAAAGAGCTGCCTCGACTCTTGTGGCTTCCTCGATATCCCTCAATGCCCCCTGAAGGATGCGGTAGCTTGTTCCGCCATGGTGCCTCCACCGAGTGCGAGATCTTCGGCAGAGGGCAATTGCCTTGCCAAAGAGCCTCAGGACGTCAGCAGAAACACCCGTCCAGGCATGTGGAACTGCGGGCACAAGCGGACCCTGCGAAACGGGCTCCGGCCAGCTGAGCATGTGTTCAAAGTCAATCTCGTCCTCGCTGACGACGCTACGAAGCATTTCTTCGTAGATTAGACATCCATTGAAGAACTCGAGCATCTCCTGTGTTTCGCTATCCATTGGCCATCCTTCAAGAGACTTGAGGACGGCTCGTGCCTGCCTTACGTAGCTCTGGCCCAGCTGACGGGACTCCATCCAACACAGCGAAGAGCTCATGCAGAACAAAGACAAGAGTAGTTCGCAGGGGAATTTGGAGCGGTATCCCTGAGAGAAGGCGACCAGCTCCGATTGAATCGCTTCATGAGCTCTGCGCGGTGCAGAGCGGGCGGTATCCTTCATGACAGCTGGGAGCCGCTCAACGAGAGAGGCTGCTGAGATGGCTTGCAGTGCATAGAAGACGGGTGTCGAAGTGTTCCAGAGGCTTGCCGTCATCCGACGAAACGGGTTTACCTGGGAATCGAGTGCGGACCACGAGACGCAGACCGACTTAAACCCTGACCAAAGAAAAATGTCAGTTATAGCATTCCTTGCTAGAATGCGTCTGAAAGGGCCTCCGAGCAAAAGGGGTTTTATCAAAAGAGTGCCCCGTCCCAACGAAATTCGGAGTGGATGAAGGGTTTGGAGCGATGATACTTACAGTGCTCGATCAGGAACCTCGGAATATCTACCACTGGTTGGTACATGGGCAACTCGGACGCCGAACCGTCTTCCTGAGGGCGTGCTGGGACTGGGTTCTGCCGCACAGTGACCAGTGCCGTCTTGGTTTCGCCGTTTGCAGGAGAATCCTGGTCCTGGGGCGGTAGTGATGAAGCCGGTGACCAAGGCAAGGGAGACGGCGATGCGGACGCCGAAGCGGAAGCGGAAGCGGAAGCGGAAGCGGAAGCAGATAAGGATGCGGGAGTTGAAGATGTGCGGCCAGCCAATGCCGGCGGTGGGACAGCAGCAACCGGGGTCTGGGAGCCATTTCGGACTGTGTTTGCGGCAGCCTTTTCTGCCTGCGTGATGGACTTGGAAGCAGCGGTGACAAGCTGCGTGAAGTTTTCTGGACCGCTTACACTCGTCGAGACTGGCCTCTCGTGTTTGGTCGACCACTGCAGACGCTGCTGATAGCCCGGACACTCAAGTCCCTTAACAGTACAGTTCCGGCATGCCGGCTTCGTCTCATCGCACCTCAGCTATCGAGGGGCCGTCAGTCCAGATCAGTTATGTTATCGCGTCTACGCCGGGCACGGCAGGGGTTCGCGTGTTGCAGAATACCTACACGCCTGATCTTGCACGTCCTACAACCGCTTCTCGACTTTTGTCGGTTCTTCATCTTGAGTTCATCCCGTCATCATCCGGCACTTCTCTGTCAATCGACCTTTTGTCGCACGAGTTTCGGGAAAATGGGAAATTTCGCATTGATGAGGCTGACGAGGGTATTCAAGGCCCGCGACTGAATGACGGGCATTGTCGGGGGCGCCGACTTTTGTGCTCTGTTCCGACGCCATGGCACTGCTGACGATCGGTTGATAAGCTTGTTGCTGCAGCCAATCGAGGTGATCCCGACAGCAATTCAAGGCCTGCACAGGCCTGTACGAGGCCTGGTTTGGCAGGCGGGGTTGGTCCACCAGCGGCTCGGGGCCAACCGATTGCGCTACAAACTAGCGCCACCACTTCGTGATGACACACCCCGATCTGTGCAACGATAGTGCAGGTAGTGTAGGCAATCTATACTCTGATCAATCAGCAGTTGGCCGTCTCTCCTGAGGGGATCGGGCCGAGAAGAAAAACTCATTCTCGGTCAGAATGCGCTGCCAGAGCTAGAATTTCACCGACACTCGCCGTCAGTAGCCCAGGTAACCCTACGTAGTGTGCGCCACCAACCGCATTTACCACACCGCCCTGCTTCCCAGCGGCACAGGTCCAGTTTTCTCGAGTTATCAAGTGAAACGCATCGGATGTGAGGATGCATAGCGCATTGCACTTCTCAAACGATATGGATCCATGTGTACATCATTACATGGAAAGCTAGGCCAAGTCCATACTAGAAGCTGGACTAGCTCGAGACTAGCAAATCCCCAGAATAGCGGGTTCCACTAATTAACGGAGCTACGTCCGATCTCCAAACTTTATTGATTCTGGGGGCTGGCCTGGTGTCAAGCGGGCGGTCTACGAGGCTTGGGCCCTGTAAGCACAACCTTACATCATACCGGTAAACAGCCATTGAGTTTTGAATTGGCTGTTCAATTGTAAAATCGAAGATGGTTAATGCGGGAACCTTTTCAGATGATGCGGAACAGGAAAGGGGTAGGGCAAGAAAGAGCAGGCTGTTACAGTGGTTGAGAGTGAGAACCTAGAATTTAAGGCACGAATCGTAAACCCACTCCCGCACTCCGAGAGTCGGCAGACGGTACTTGGATATCGTAGCCTTACAAAATTTTTCTGGACGACTCACACCTCCTCTGGGCCCAACTCGCAGCTTTCATTCGCGGTTTTTGGTCACCCCAAAAGTCGAATAAAAAATCTCACACTCAAAATGGCAGGCGGCGAACCTGGAGAGGCTGTTGCCCACAAGGCATTCGACACTATTCTGGTGCTCGATTTCGGGTGAGAGCCTTGGTCACAATTCTTACTCCGAATTGGGAAACTGACTTTGAATTCCTGGGGCACAGATCACAGTATACCCACCTGTATGTTATTCCTCAAGAACCTAATTGATATCGCTTCATTCTTTTCAACAATTCTCGGCTCTAGCTGCCGTTTCTCATTTACTCGGGCTATGACCCAAGATTTGACAGACTGACCATGAATGTAAAAGGATCACTCGACGTCTCCGCGAGCTCAATGTCTTCTCCGAGATGCTCCCTTGCACTCAGAAGCTCTCTGAGCTCAAGTTTACGCCCAAGGGAATTATCCTTTCTGGAGGGCCATACTCGGTTTATGAGGAAGGCAGCCCCCATGTCGACCCTGCAGTGTTCGACTTGAGTAAATACAATGCCTCCTGATCCTGCCCATCTTCGCCGAGCTGACAGTTTGATTTCCTAGACGTGCCCATCCTGGGCATCTGCTGTACGTAGACTGCCTGTCGTCTTATGCGGCGTTGTCTCTCTAGAACACAACTGATTCGAGCGGCCAACAGATGGGATGCAGGAACTCGCCTACCGCATCAGCCCGGACAACGTCATTGCGGGCAAGCACCGCGAGTACGGCCATGCCATGCTCAAGGCTCAGTCAGTGGGTGGCCACGTGGATCGTCTTTTTGACGGAATCGAGGAGTCGATGCGGGTATGGATGAGCCACGGCGACAAGCTGGCCAAGCTGCCGCAGGACTTCCACACAGTTGCAACTTCGGATAATTCTGAGTACGCCGCCATTGCCCATGGCAGCAAGCCCATCTACGGCCTCCAGTTCCACCCCGAGGTCACCCACACCCAGAACGGCACAACGCTGCTCAAGAACTTTGCCGTAGGGATTTGCGGCTGCAAGCAGGACTGGACCATGGAGAAGTTCCTGGAGGAGCAGATCGCCCAGATTCGCCGGACGGTCGGTGAGAAGGGCCAGGTGCTCGCTGCTGTTAGCGGTGGTGTCGATTCCACTGTTGCTGCCAAGCTCATGGTACGTCATTTCAAACGGATTTGCTGCATTCGGGACTGACATCACCCCTAGAAAGAGGCTATCGGGGACAGATTCTGGGCTGTGCTCGTCAATAGTAAGTATTGTCCTTATCTGTATCAATTGTTGCAAGAGCAAGGAAAGGGGAATGGAAGGTTAACAAACCTGGTAGACGGCGTTATGAGACTCAATGAGTGCGAGCAGGTCCAAAAAGACCTGTCCGAGGCGCTTGGCATCAACCTGACAGTCGTCGATGCCTCAAAGGAGTTTCTTGACGGCCTCAAGGGCGTTGAAGATCCTGAGGTAGGCGCTCGTTTCTCAAGGATGCCCTTGCAGTATCACTGACTGCAATACAGAAAAAGCGAAAGTTCATTGGTATGTATCCGCGTCTGAATTCTACCTCGTGGCTATTGTCCAATGCAGCAAAACTAATCCACACAAGGCGGCAAGTTTATCGACATTTTCGAAGCAGAGGCTATCAAAGTATGTACATCATTTTCAGTTTGCACATATCTATTGCCCCTGAGTAGCTGACAAGCGACAGATTGAGGAGGCTGCCGCCAATGACCCGACCAAGGCTGGCAGAATCGAGTTCTTCATGCAGTAAGTGCCTTGGCCTAAGCTGCTGTATATCATTTGAGCAAGGGACTGAGCACCTGATAGGGGCACACTCTACCCTGACGTGATTGAGTCACTCTCATTCAAGGGCCCTTCAGCAACGATCAAGGTGTGTCTTTCTAGCTCGCTCGAATTGCTATAATATGCTAACTAGCTGCTAGACACATCACAACGTGTATGCCACCTACCTTATCATTACCCCGGTCCGATCATGCAGACTAATTCGAGGATAAAGCGGTGGCCTTCCGGCGCGGATGGCTAACGGGCAAGGCTTGAAATTAATCGAGCCCCTGAGATCGTTGTACAAGGTTCGTGCCTCAAATTCTTTACTCCAGTGACACTTGACACTAATTGTTTTATAGGATGAAGTTCGCGGTATGCCGGCCGATCTGCAAAGTTTGAACACGTCGGAGAGGGTTACTGACACCTCGCCTAGCACTTGGACGCGCTCTTGGCATTCGGGAAGAACTTGTGATGAGGGTATGTCGACACATGTAGCCGTGTGCTGTTGTCTATCGCTGACTTGAATTCAAAAGCATCCTTTCCCTGGACGTATGGCAACCCCGTCACATCGTCATAATGTAGTTCTGCCAATACTGACTCCAACCAGCGGGCATTGCTGTCAGAATCCTAGGCGAGGTGACGCCCGAGAAGGTGGAAATGTGCCGTCAGGCCGATCACGTACGCTGTTTCTCCCTAAAGGGGTTACATATGGGACAACCTGTGCTGACAGTTGGTGCAAGATTTTCATCAGCGAGATCCGCAAGGCAGGTCTCTACAACCAGATCTCCCAAGCCTATGCAGCCCTCGACCCAAGCCGGGCCGTGGGCGTAATGGGTGACAACCGAGTCTATGGTTATGTATGCAACCGAGGTTTTACCTGAATTACTACTGTAGAAGCTGCTGACTCCTGCCAGATCATCGTTTTGCGCGCAGTGACCACTACAGATTTCATGACAGCCGAAGCCTTCAATTTCCCCTGGGATTTCCTCCAGCGGGTCATGAACAGGATCGTCAACGAGGTCCACGGGTATGTGGATTAGATTCTTGTACCACAAGCAATGCTAACAATATTGTCAGTGTGTGCCGCGTCGTATACGACATTACTTCGAAGCCGCCTGGAACAATTGAGCTTGAGTAGCCGCAAAGACCATGGGGTGCTGGGTATGGTTCCAATCCGGCCGATCTTCTCCCTTCCGGGCCCTGCCGTTCTCGGCTCTATCCCGGACACTGCGCCAATGGTTGCGTGCGGTTTGGATGGTATTCATTCAGCGGAAGCCATTTCGCGCTGCTATAGATTTGGGGTCCTGCGGAAAACTAGATTGCGGTAGACTCAGAAGATCCTCGCTCGAGCAGTCGCTATAGATCTCGACCCGAGGCATATATAGAAGGGAGCATTCATCGGATAAACTTCTCTAATCGTCAGTGTCTAGACTTGGAGAAGCTATCGACAAGACGGCAACTATATTTCTCCCCTCGTGCATGTCCTCCAACCCGCTGGTCCACTCAACCGTCATCATCCCATACCCACTCACGGTTCTTTCATGCACGGAAACTCCAACGCCTTTGATTGACAGCACAAGTTAGCATCGACTCAAATCCAAACACGTTAGCATAAGTAGCCAAAACTCACCTCCCAAGCCTTCACTCTCTCCCCACTCTCATACCTGACTAACCCAGCCACCAAATCCCTCCACTCAGCCTTTACCCCAGGCAACACCACCTCCCAACCGCCCTTGCCCTCAAAGACACGGTACATGTCAAAAGGTGGCGTGCGAAACCCCTTCGCCTCAGGCCAGGTATCGGGCGTCGGCGATCCAATGGTCTGGAAGATGCTCAGGATCAGCCCCAGCTGGTTGCCGTCCTCGTGCGCCGGGGGCGAGTCAAAGAGCGGTTTGGGCCGCGGGCGCGCCACGCACTCGGCCAGCACGCACCCCGCGGCCCACAGGTCGACCGCGTAAGTGTAGGCCCGGTTGCCAAACAGGCATTCGGGTGCCCGGTAGGGACCCGTGCCTACGTCTAGGACTTTGTGTGAGTCGGTTTCGTCGCCTGACGTGGGGGTCAGGGTTGGATGATAGGCCGTGCCAAAGTCGGAGAGGTAGAGCTGCAGGTTTTCCGAGACGGGCGTGTTGGCGGTGGTGTTAAGGGTTGCTGCGCTGGTTGAGGAGAGAAGGATCGCGGAGGGCTTGACGTCGCGGTGAATGATGCCCTGGGTGTGCAGATGAGCGAGAGCGCGGAAGAGGGAGGCGAAGATCTGCCGCGTCAACGGGTATGGCAGCGGTGACTGGGCCTGGTCGAGCACCTGGGCGAGGGTGAGGGGCATGTAGGGGAAGACAAGGACGAAGCGCTGGTCGTGGTCCCGGAAGGTTTCGAGGAGGGGGATGATGTTGGGGGCATTTTCATCGCGGAGGGCAGCAAGGAGCTTGGCCTCGCGTTGGGGGTTGTGCGGCTCGATGCTGTGACTCTCGACGATGACCTTGAGCGCGCGGGCTTGCGAGCGGTAGACCTCGGCGGTTACGCCGCTGGCGATGTAGTGACAGTTTTGGTAGTGGCCAATGCTGATGCCAGGCCCAGACCCTTCGTCGTCTGTGGTCGAGGTTTGGGCTAGTTGCGGAGAGGCATCGGGTTCAACAGCTGCTTCCGCGGCTGGGGGGTTGCAGGCTGAGTCGTACTCCTCCTTTTTGACAGTCAGACAGTGTTTGGGCAGAGTAAGGAGGTAAGAAGGACATGATACCTACCCTGGTATTTGCATTCTTGTACGCCTCGTTCTCGACCGCGAAGGCACTTTGACTTATGCCAGCAGCCGCTACTAATCTAGACCTTTTGTTGGTGTAGACAAGTCAGATCCACTTTCCTGTCTCCTGATCACGGATTCTTAGTTCTTACAGTCGCTGAACATTATCATAACGCTCCGAAGCGCTGAGTGAGCTTCTCCAGTCGCTCGCCTCGGCCATTATGTCTATTGAGCTCGGGTCATATTACGCAGGTCTGAGAATTTTAGAACTGGAAACTTCCAAATTGAACTCCTGAATCTTTGAGCCTTGACACCGAAGAGATGCAGTGCAATACGTTGCTAGGGGAACGGCCCTCGACTCAAGATGAACAAGCCCGAAGATGCAAGTCCCTTTCACATTTCCCAGCAGGTGAACCAGCCATTGCAAGAGGAATTGATGCCGGCCATTGGATACCAATGATGGTTTGAACTCTGTGAAGCTCGAGAATTGCAGGGGAAAGCAAGCGGCATACACGAATGGCGTTAATTGATTAATTACCTAGATATGCAGGTTTCGAAGTTGCATCCTTCCATACATGCATAGAAAATCCGAACAGCTGCGAACCACCTGAAACTGCCCCTGTCATCGTGGGCTTCCCGGCTGGCAGAACCCCTTGCATCGCCGTTCATTGGCCCACTGTCGTCGGCAGCTCGGCGAAAGGCTGAAAGTGAAAAACTCCACCTGAACTGCCCGAACTGCGAGCTTCCATCCCGTGACATAATGCGAGCCGCCTTGGCCGAGTTCCTGAGCGCCGCGACTTTACCCCCGGCTCTCCACCGGCGTCCCTGTGGTTGTCTCGCTGCCTGTATTCGTATCTTTTCCCTCTTCCTTCGCCGCGCCGGCAGCGCTGCTGCATATGTTAGTTCTGTTATGCCTTGATCACCACACGTCCCCTCGTTTCCCGCTCAATTGCGCCGCAGAGTCCGCCAACCATGGCTGCCGTCGAAGACCTCTCCCGGTCCGAGTACCCGGCAATGCTGGTATGCTCTCCTCCACTCACTCCAACCAATGCTGCGCGCTCTAGAACTACGTGATCCCAGCTGCTGACGGCTTGTGCGCGTCTCAGGCCAATCTCCAGCCAAGTCAAGCTGTGCAAGTACTCTCGGACCGGGTCAAGCGCATTACGAAGGCCAACCAGGATATCGCAGACTGGCTTCAGGTACGGCACGTTACGCAGTTCCGGTCAAAACTCTGGCAACACAAGGCCACAGGCTGAATAAGGCTCGCAGGAACGGAGGAGAGTCGAGGAGCAGTATGTTGTCGCACTGCGCAAGCTACTGGTCTTCAAGGTGCCCAACGCCGCTACCGAACTTGGGTTTGTGCTTACCCTCCCCGGCCTGTACTCGCCTAGCCACCCAGCATGCCACGGCTAACCCCTCTACTTGCAGCGTCTTCCAGGCGCCATGGGACAAGATTCTCCAGTCCACCGACGGCATTGCCGCCTCACACCAGCTGTTCGCCCAGCGCATCGAGAAAGATGTCGAGCAACCCCTTCGCAACTTCCAGAACAGGAAAGAGATGCAAAATATCCAGACAATCAGCTCAAATCTGCACTCGATGGCCAAGGAACTCGACGACGCGACAGAAAGGTCAGAGAAGCTTAATAAGAAGGGCAGCAAGGCGAACGCCCTCAAGGTGGACCAGGCTGCGGCAAGACTCGAGTCTGCCACCCAGCAGTGGGACTCTCAGGCACCTTTCATCTTTGAGACACTGCAGGCTCTCGACGAGCAACGGATCAATCACTTGCGGGATGTCTTGACGCAGTTCGAGACCCATGAGGTCGACCAGGCTACTCGGACCCAGGCGGCAGCTGAAGAAGTGCTCAACATGATGCTCGAGGTCAATACGGCTCAGGAGATTCGGAACTTTGCCCAACGGACAGTCGCCGGGAAGCCCAAGTTGGAAAGGAAGTCCTCATCGAGGCAATCCAGCGCACTAGCGCCAAGCCCTATTCCTCCAGCCGCTAGCCATGAGGACAATACCAGCGAGCACAGCCAGCCAGGTGCGAAGAACACTCCTACATGGTTTATTCATTGATAACGCTAACGTATTCTGTTGTTCAGAGCAGCCAAAACTACGAAGCCGTAT
This sequence comes from Canariomyces notabilis, assembly GCF_033297395.1. NCBI lineage: Eukaryota > Fungi > Ascomycota > Sordariomycetes > Sordariales > Chaetomiaceae > Canariomyces > Canariomyces notabilis. The sequence goes on from NW_027041839.1 coordinate 421,646, forward strand.
CGGCACCATGCTCGGCCGGCGACGACAGAGCATTCACGGCGGCTTCGGGCAGCTATCTCCTGGGAAGGGACTGGGCCCATTCTCTCGCAACCTCGGGAGTAGCCATGGCCAGACGCTATCCCCAAGGACCTCATCCCACAACTTAAACGACTCTCAACAGAGGTTGCCATCTGTTCTTGAGAGCCCAACGGCAGGGCGTACTTCCACGGCAGAAAAGGAGACTGCCAAGACTTCTCATGAGGGAACAAACGGTGCGGCTAGCGGGGAACAGTCCAACGGTGCTTCCCAGCCTGCAGGATCGTCCAGTCTTTTGAACGGGACGGCCGAGGATATCTTTGACGCACCGCCAGTCCCCCCTTTGCCCCAGCAGAACAAGGAGGAGCCGGCCAAGGACGCTGAGGGCTTCACGATACCTACGTCAACGAACGATCCTATTTCCCAGGCGCAAAAGGAGGCTGCAGCCGAGGAGGCTGACCCACTATTCAAGCTGAACATTAAGAATGAGCCCATCGCAGAAGAAGACCAGGAGGCAAAGCAAGCCGCTCTGTCTAATGTCGCGAATGCCCTCACCCACATGGGAATGCCTTCTCGGAAGACAGGCACCGTGCGAGGCAGGAGAGACGTCAGAAATACCGTTTACATGCCGTCATTGCCAATTGCCGACAGCTCATCGGAGAATCCTTTCCCATCCTTCTCACCGCCTACTGCCATGAAGCCCACCAGCGCAACGGCGTTGACTTCGGAAACAAGTCATGCGTCCCACGCGTCTGATACCCAATCGATCCGATCCGGTACATCGTTCGGGGGTGCCTCGTCATACAGCAGCGTGGTGCGCATCAAGCATCCCGATATGCACGGACCGGAGTATGGCCCTGGTCTTCACTCGTCCATCATTGAAACCGTGTCTGCCGTTTTCGAGAATGCTGAGCCCAAGTCTGTCAAAGTCACAGGCGAGATTGCTTTCTCCTACGTCCCTGACCCAGATTCTCCCTCACCAGGTATGTTTATGCTTTTCCCCTAACCCAGTCCATCCCATCCTGTACCCTAACACTCTATCATAGTAGATCACGAAATCATCCGCCTGGACAAATTCTCCGTCCTTGAGTCTATCGGCTCCAACCGTGTCTTCGTAACCAACACAGCCTCCCCAGACGAGTTCTCCATCAACGTCTCCCACCTCTCCAACACCACCTCTCCGGCCTTCACCTACCGGGTGCACGCCGACTCCGACACTGCCCTGGCCCCTCACTGCCCCATCGCCGTCCATCCCGTGTGGAAGCCTCAGGCCGACAAGCTTGGCCTGCTGCTGCAGTACCGCCTCAACCCGGTCGCCGCGGCCGCCTTTGCCGAGGCTGGCAGCCCCGTCACGCTATCCAACGTGGTTTTCATCATGACCTACGAGGGCGCCCGCGCCAGCGGCGTCCAGACAAAGCCCACCGGCACCCATCTCAAGGATAAGCACGTCGTGTACTGGCGCCTCGGGGACGTCACCCTCACCGACGCCTGGGAGAAGATTATCTGCCGTGTTATTGGGGAGCAGAATGCCGAGCCGAAACCGGGGCATGTCGAGGTGAGGTGGGAGTATCCAAGCGGGAGAGGGGGCAGTGGAATCTCGGTTTCGAGGCTGGTGGAAGATAAAGGGAAGGGGAAGGAACCGGCGGCGGCGGCGACGGAAGAGGAGGATCCGTTTGCGGATGTCGAGGCACCGTCACCCCCACCCGACGGGCCCGTCAAGAACTGGGTTGATGTGCCCCTTGTGCGGAGGCTGGTTAGTGGCAAGTATGAGGCTAAATAGGTTGGTAAGGGGATTGAGGTGAGTTAGTACGGGTATTGTTTGTGGCTCAGCACTGGCGGGTGAAGCAACGCGCTTTGGGGTGAGGTATAGCGGAGAATCAGGTGGTTGCACTTTTGTCTCACTACGTCTCTTTGCTGGGTACTCATCCCCCTGATGACGATGTTGTTGTTGTCTTGGTATATTGTCTAGGAAGCAGCGATGGATAGATGGAATCGTCAGTCGGGTTTTGTTTAGTTTTTTTTCCCCGTGTGGTGGTGGCTCTACTTTACCTGACTGATGATACCGGAGGCATATAGGTATAGGTAGTATTTCTTGTAACACTTGCTAGTATCTACAGTATTGAGTCTCTTGAGCAAACGGCTGTCTGCTGGATAAGTGACTTGGATAAAATGGAATGGGTGCACTCTGTATCCACCTGTTGTTGGCACCATGGTTACCGCAAGGGAACTAGGTATGGATCATGATCCTGAGCATTCTATGGAGTTTCTAGCCAGCAAGCAGATCTGCCGGGCGCTCCCAACAAGGCGGTTTAGATGAACGGGACACCTTGATGAATAGCAGGGGATGAGCAGTTTGAAGGTCTATTATGAGTATGTATGCAAATCCCTCATTGTTCATGTGCCGTATGCAGACCTCTAAGCACATCGTATCAAAAATATACCCCATTCCATTTCAAGAAACAGATGATGCTACCGGCTCCCGAATCCCAGACTCCTTTGCACACATCGATTTCCCTAGACGGCAAACCTATGCCTGACCTGACCACGCAAGTCCTGAACAACCGGGAAAACGCCATCACCCCGGCCGGATGGTCCTCGTATGCTCCTCATAAAACTCCAACGTCAACGCCGCCAAAAAGCACGGCACACAACCCTTCTCCCTCACCCAAAACTTTATGTTATCCGCAATCCTGTTGGCAAACGCGCTCCTGGGACCCCCGCCAACCTTCATGGTGCCCCGTTCGCCGTCAAAGACGATGCTGTTCTCGTGCTCGTCCGTCTGGGACGGGTAGTAGACGCTCTCGACGCGCATCTTGCCCCCAGGGATGAAGGTGACGGTCCAACCCAGCGTGCTGAAGACGGCCTCCTTGAACTCGGCCGACTTGGCCGCCCACACCTCCTTGAGCCGCCGCGCCGACTTTTGCGCCGACGCCGTCTCGGCCTTGGCGTCGGCGATCTCGCGCTGGGCGGCCGCCAGCTGCGAGGCGGGCACCGTGGCGAACAGGGTCGGCTGCCGCTGAATGTGCGCGAGGAGCTCGGCGTTTTCGAGCTTGAGCGCCGCGAGCGTGGCAGCCTTGGTCGCTTCGTGGTTTGAGGTCGGGTTGGACCGCAGGGAGAGGATGCGCGTCTTGAGCTGTTCCTTGGCGGCTGCTAGCTGTTCCGAGGCTACTTCGTGCTCCTTCTGAAGGAGTCGATGTGCAGTTTGTAGTTCCGAGAGATCCGATTGCAGTTTTCGATTCTTCCGGGCTAGCTGGCCAAGCTGCTCGTGCTCGGCTTCATCGTCCTCGCGAGCCCGTTTACTGCCCACAACAGGTTGGACTGGGCTGGTTGATGCCGACTCAAGGGATGTGAGGTCTGCGTGCAATGCGCTCACCTCAGTCTTGTACTTGTCGACCAGGTCTTCGAGCTCCTGTATGCGCTTGATCTTTTGCTGGTCGACAGTCTCGGGCTGCACCGTCATATCCTCCATATCGAATGTTTTGAGCTGGGCTCGGAGATATTCAACTTCCTTTACAGCGAGAGCACGCTGTCTGTCAAGACGCGCACGAGCCTTGTCATTCCCTGTAACGGAGCCCCCTGACGTCCTCAACTTGTCGATCTGGTTGAGCAGATTGGCCTTCTCGCTCTCCAGCGTCCTGATGATGTTGTCGCGATCCACGATCTCGGGCTGCAGAGCTCCCAGTTGCTCGACGAGAGAGGCCGAGTTCAACCGCTCCGCTATCAAAGCCCTGGCCATATCTTCCGGCGAGTCAAACTCGACATCACCGGCTGTGCCCCCTTCGTTCTGTAAGTAGGCCGTCCAGGCCCGTTTCTCATCTTCTAACCTTTGTCGCTGCCTTCTCTCCTCGGCGAGTTCATTCTGCATGGCTTCGGCAGCCTCCAGTTTCCGTTGGAGTGAGCGTTTCTCTTCCTCAACCACTTGTGTAGCCTTGTGGACCTGCCGCAAGTGTTTTAGCTCGATAAACTGCTCCCTGTTCTTGGCTTCCAAGGTACGGATGTGAGTAACTTGGTCGGACAGCTCCCTCCGGATAACAGCAACCGTCTCTGCGTCGCCAGTTTGGGCCTTCAGGCGCAGCACCTCCGACTCTAGGCTTCCGATTGTTTCGTCTCGTTCTGATAGCAAGGCCTGGGTGTTCTGCAGGACTTCTTCCCTTGTCCTGCTTTCTTCCTCTAACTCTTGGCAACTCCGCTGCGAGACAGCAAGCTTTGTTTTCAGATCTAGAATCTCGCGATCGGCCATACGTGCAGCTTCATCCTTCGCCGCGCTCAGCTCCTCGAGCTGCTCCTGGAGTAGCCTGGCTTCCTCTAGTGCATCTCTCGCCCTTGCTTCGAGCTCTCGTTTCTGAGTCTCTTTCTCGGCTCGCAGCTCTTCCAATTCCCTCTGCAGCGTCTCGCACTGCCGCACGACCCGCGCTCTTTCAGCCTCTGCTGCCTGTTTCGCTTTGAAATCGTCCTCGGCGCGCCTTTTGGCGTCGCGCAACTCGTTTTCCATCTGCAAACGAGCCAGTTCCTTCTCCTGTTCATGGCTGTTGATTTGGTAGCGCAGCGTGCCAACCTCGGCCTTGAGCTCCTCAATGCGCTTTCGCTGCGTCTCATACTCTTCGGCGTCCGGGGGTGCGCGGTTTTCCTTGCTGCTTTCGCGGCTAAAGTTACTGGCGACGGTGGCGGCGCGGCCACGAGGCGGGGAAGGGCCGGCTAGAAGGCCCTGTCGCGAGGCAGGGCGCGCCATGGTAGCCCGTGAAGCTGTTGAGTTGGATTCACCTGTGAGAATGTTGTAGGAAGGTTGTGTAGTTGTGCTGCTGCGAAAACTAGCTATCTGCACAAGGTCAGCAAGGTTTAGGAGGATTCAGCGCTGTGACGCGTCGACACGAGATAATTGCATACCCTGGATCCGCGAAGGGATGTGTTCGGAACTGGGATTCCACTGTTGGCAGTTGTTGCGAGTTGCGAGCCGCTGCTGACCGAGGGCCGTCGCGTAGACCGTGGAGGATCTCCTTGCGGTGTGAAGGACCGCATCTTGGATTGCGGTTTGGGTTGTCCCGGGGTTCGCGGCATCGCAAACCGAGTGCCTGGAAAGACTGGAAAACAAGCTCAGAACAACTGCGCTGATTGGCTGATGTTCAGGTTAGTTAACCGTCAAGCTGGTTACAGGGGCTGCAATCCAGAGCTTTCCCCTTCTTCGTCTTGCAAAATTGGCTTAACGATATCCGTATCCTGCAATCCGACGTCTAAGTCGGGATTTGACAGCATTGAATGCTGGGTTGCAGAGTTGCGGTTTCCCTTGCCTTTTTTGAACTTTACCTCCGTACACATATGTACAGTACATGTACCTTACTGCAAAGTACAATACAATACCTGCGCATTTTCGGCATTTCCAGTAAGTTTCTTTGTCGCATACCGGCAGGTTCCGCTTGATGGCCCGGGAGCTTCATCGCAATTATCTGACTTATTTTATGTTCATTCCCTCCAGAATGAATGATGAATTCGCTACTTCTGGAGGTATCTTCTCGATGTTGGCAAACTCAACAGGACCCAGTCAACTGTCCAAGATGTACAAGAGTCCCGTCGTTTTCATCTTTAACACTGCAGTGACGTTAAGGAGTGGAACTACCTGAGGTACGGAGCTTGCGAACTGCAGGTCGGTGCTAAGCCAAGCCACGCAGCCCATGGATTGTGGGGTAACAAAGGGACAGGGCTAATTAAGGTCCCTGCTGATGATGCAAACCAACCAAGGAAGCAACGGCACCCTAGCGCTTTTATAGCGGGCACAGCTCCTGCGTGAAGCTGCTGCTAGCTTGGCCATTCTTGTTGATCCAGGTTCGCACATGGATTCTGACCAGAGGTGACATCTGCAGCTCCCGCTGCCACACATTTCAAGACTTGATTCAGGAAGGCATTCAATTCGACATTCTCTGCCGTAGAGCCATCGCAATGGCTCGCGGTAGAATCCCGCCCGGGTTACGGGTAGGCCCAGTCCTTCTCCCCGTTTTCGTCCTGGACATCATAGCTGATCTCAAGCTCTGCAGGGCCGTGTCGCGCGCCGCACCACGCCTCTAGCTCAATTCCTCCTCCTACAGACCTTCACCGTTCCGGAATGCCGGACTCCCAGCCCCTTCTATCATGCGCGCCGATACGGGACAATTGGCCGAAGCGGGGACACCGGTGCGAATGCAAAGGAAGCACTGGAAAGTGCAGAACATGATGCGGCCACAGATTCAGCGACGGATACGGCAGCGAGGGACACACAGTCTAGCCGGGCTGTCGCTAGAGAAGCCGCAAGCTCGTCAAGTTCCGGATCGTCAATCGTCAGCGACGTAAAAGACTGGGAATACAACCCGAACATGAAGATCGAGTCATTCAAGGATTTACCGCATGCCAATTTCGGCGTGAACCAACACATTCCCTTCGATGCCGAGTTCAAGGAGGTTCTGAAGGCGATACCTTGGCAGTTCCGCGCACCGATTCGGTACGCATTTGCCTACGGCTCCGGTGTCTTCCCGCAATCAAAATCCAGCGGGCGGGTACCAACGGCGGATGAGATTCGTTCTGTTCATCCCAAGGCGCCGCCTGCTGTGCAGAGGGCCCAGGATGGCACTCCCAAGATGATAGACTTTATATTCGGCGTTTCGCACACCCAGCACTGGCATTCTCTAAACATGAAGCAGCACCGCGACCACTACTCTTCGCTTGCTCGCCTTGGGTCCGGTGCTGTTTCCTATGTTCAGGACAAGTTGGGAGCTGGCGTCTACTTTCACCCCTATATTGTCGTCAACGGAATTCTGATCAAGTACGGTGTTGTGCAATTGGGCACGTTAGAAAGGGACCTGAGCCAGTGGGAAACGCTGTATCTTGCCGGGCGCCTGCACAAGCCAGTCAAGATACTGCGCGACGATCCAATGATACGGATGGCTAACCAAATGAATCTCCTTTCGGCTCTACGGACGGCACTCCTGTTGCTGCCGCCGAAATTCACGGAGGAGGAGCTTTACGGCACCATTGCGGGCATCAGCTACCTCGGCGATCCGCGCATGACTCTCCCGACCGAGAACCCGAGCAAAGTGAAGAACATTGTCGGCAGCAACATGGCCAACTTCCGGCGTCTCTACCTCCCTCTCATCGAGACCCTCCCCAACGTCCAATTCAATGACCCCGCTTGCAGCTCAAGAGATTGGATCTGGGACAACACCAACCTGAAGCTGGTCCAGGACATGGACCCCGTCAAGCGCGGCAACATGGTGCGCCGGCTACCCAGGGCGTTCCGATCTCGCCTGTACTTCCAGTACCAGAAGAAGTTTGCCATCCCGCAGGCCGAGTTCGACAAGATGATGGACGAGAGCAAGAACGAGGACTCGGTCGCCTTCAAGCGCCGCGAGGGCGGCGGTTTTGAGCAGCGCATCGCCCAGGACGACCCCGCCGAGCTCCGCGACTACATCCGCACCGTCATCAAGCGTACCATCAGCTGGCCGGCCACCACACAGTCCCTCAAGGGGCCCCTAACCAGTGGGTTTAGGAAAACGGTCCGGTATATGATGGAGAAGGTGGACAAATACCGCCAGGGCCGGGCTGCGGGGAAAGCCCAGGCTGCTGCTGAGCGGGATGACACCCCAAGCGGCAACCAGGAGGCTGAACAGAAGCGGAAGAGTTGAACCAACTTTTGCTCTCCGCGGTAAGCCTATGTATTGTTCGTGATTTACGTGACTGGCCGTCTGCTCACGAAGCGTGTTTTCTTTGTACATATTTATGCATGGCATGACAGGGCAATCTGGGAAGAGGCATTAGACAGTGACTGGCGTTTTGTCCTTGATAATGCAATAGTGTCATTAGAGGCACGGCTGGAATAAAATGAGCTTTCCCTGCAGTAAGTTTGATAAGGTGCCAATATGGAAGGAGCTTGCGTATTGATGACCTGTCTCAGACGTTGAGTCCCTCACACGGGCGCAGCTCAGTCATAGCGATCATTAGCTGACATCTCCAGGACGGCCAGTCCTCGCTAAGAAGCTGGCCAGTACGGATTTCCTTACAGCCCTGACCGTCTGGCTAGCGGCTTCTCTAATGAAGCGTTGAGGAATTCTGAGTAGGACAAAGACACGCAAATTCTTGCACTACTTGAGTATTGGTCGGCACAGCACAACAATGGAGAGTATAGTAGAAAGATGCCCGAATTCCGGACTAGGAAAGGGCGAGTTGAACAAAGGATGGACTCTAACACGCCTTCAGTGTCGGTTCGGAGCTTCCCCATGGAAGTTCGTGCGATCTCAACTGTTGTCGTTGATTGTTCCTTGCAATCTTAACTGACCATCGGCCGACGTCGATTGATATCCAACACGTCGATTTACCCCTGAATACAAGAGCCGTAGGAAAGCAATATCTATCCCTACTGCTTTGACAATGCCCCGTCTCACGACTACCAAACCCTCCTATGTCCTCCAAAAGCCCCTTGGCAACGGCGTGTTCCTCGTCCGCCGCGCCCCAGACGGCGAGCTTTTTCTCGCCCAACCTCTCGACGGCGACGACGGCGACAACAACAGCAACGCCAACAACAATGAACCTGCCATCCAGGAACCCACGAGTAACATTCCCCAGGCAACCTTCCGCGAACTCCTTCGCCGCGGCGCCGGCCACGCAGCCGCCAACGTGCTCAATCACGAGAACCTAGTCTCGGTGCGCGACGAGCTGGTCGACTTCCCCTTCCCGCTTCCGCCCCCACATGTCCCTCCCCAAACAACGCTGTTGCACAAGGACGTGGACATGGACGTGGACGGCCGCCAGCCCCATGCTGCAGGAAACAACAACGGGGAACAAGAAGAAGATGACAACGCCCGCCCTGAGCACCAGGCGCCGCCACCGCCGCCACGGCGCATGCTCCTGTGGGATTACTGCGACGCGGGCACGCTGCAGGACGTCATGGATTGCGCGTTACCCCCCCTTGCTGCTTACGACGATCCCCTGGGCCAGGATTTCCTCCCCGAAGGGTTCGTATGGCACGTCATGCTGGGCCTGCTGCGGGCGCTGCAGTTTCTGCATCAGGGTATTCGGGAGGGGTATGAGATTGAGGAAGTCCCCGCGGGAGATGGTGGTGGTGGAAGGAGGTGGAAAAGGGCCAGGGGCGCGCAGACAAAAGAAGAGGATTGGATGCCCATTCTACACCGGGATTTGCAGCCCCGCAATGTGTTCCTGCAGCGGCCCAGGGGGATCGAGACGTACGGCGCCGTGAAGCTGGGCGGGTTTGGGAACTGCTTTGTTTCCGGGACGGTGGCCGGTACGGCGGGGACGCCGCTCGTGGCGATCAAGGAGAGGGATGGGTCGCTCGCGGAACTGCGGGAGAAACTGGGTCGGTTCAGGAGGGATGAGAAACAGATGCCCCTGGTGAGAGGAAGCAGGAAATTCTAGAACCGTTCTGAGCTTGATGGACTAACTTGCAACAGGAAGAACGCCCGTATACGAACGGAAGCGAGCTCGCCGCTCTGGGATTAATGATCTACCAGATGATACACAGGCGTTTGATGCTGTTGCCGCCAGGAGCACGCGGGAACATTTTCGACCCCTGCTCCGACGACGTAGATCCTCAGAAAATTTTCAACCCGGATTCCCGCTACACGCACGAACTAAAGGAACTGGTCACAGACCTCCTTCTCTCGAACCAAAATGAATCGTTTCCTGCCGGTAAGGTACTGAATCGCGCGTGGGCAGGATTCGAGAAGTGGGTTGCGAGTACGGATGATGGACGGTTACATAGAGACTTATTCGACGACATTGCGTTTCGGAGACGGAACCAGGAAAGGATTGAGAAGGCGCAAGCAAAGGAGGGCTATGTTGGAGGCGAGGATGTGTTCGTTGTTTGACTCGACTGGTTTTGTTTATTCATTTTGTGGTAATCTGTGGGCTTCACAAGCAGTTCACCAGATTCCGTCAGTTTCCACGCTTAAACATGGAAGTGTATGTAGGGCAATGGAGTATATCCTATCGTATAAGAAGCAATCAACCGTCGGTCTTTCCCTTTACAAAGAGCGCGCTGTTGTCACTTTAAAATGAGTTCCAGATGTCAGTGCAGGTGCCACAACAGTCGACTGGAGTGGGTTTAGAGGTTTGCCCCACGCTTCCTTTCATCTGTGGGTAAGTTTATCGATGACTACCCGCATCCCCACCACCCCAGCTTCACCCCACAATTCCGGATTCACGGCTCAGCTCGTCCAAGTTGTCCAACGGCCAACCTCAGACCTCAAGCCTCCAGCTGGCTGGCTCTTCTGATCTTTTCTGACGATCTATGTACTGTACTCAATTGCAACCGCCGTCGCATTCGCCAAAATGTCCCGCACCATGGCGATGCCGCCGCCGCCTCCGCTTCTCCTGACGAAGCGCGTGACGTCTTTTCTCCGCGCCAATCTCTCCCCGCACATCCACTCGGCCATGCTGACCACACCCGCCGGGAACCTCCTCGCCCACGCCAGCAACCTGCCCGCGAGCGCTCTCCGCCGTCAGTGTGCCGTAGCTGCGTCGCTATGGGCGCTCCAGGGACCAGCCCCAAACAGCGATTCGAGAGCAGCAGAAGACGCAGGGCCCTCCTCTCCAGAAGCAGCAGCAGCGACCATACCGCCGGGGAGCACCATTACCACCAAGAAGAAGAGCAAACACTCTGCGCCGACTGTCACGGTGCAGCTCGACAGCGGCGCCATATTCGTGATCCGCCGCCTGCGGTGCGGCATGCTGTTCGTTTGCATGGGCGGCACCGAAGAAGGGAACGGTTCAGCAGGATCCAGAACCCCAACAACACAAACCCAAACCCAAACCCACCATCACCATCTCCAACCTTTGACCACCAACCCGTCTGTCGGAGCCGGGACCGGGACCGGAAGCGGAAGTGGGAGCGCAAGCGGCACAGCAACCCCGACGCGCAGACCCACCACCCCATCGAAGCAGAATGAGCCCACCACCACCCCAATCATCAACAACTCCAACACGACCGATAACCCGACAACAGACCCCAACTTACCCGTCAACCCCCCACCAGCGGTGTTAGCACCAACACCAACAATAATCTCAACAACCCCCGCACCGGCGCAAGCGCAGGCAGAGACACAGGCACGACCAACAACGCCAACGCTGCGGCTCCAACCGCAGCCGACCCCACCGTTGGGCTCTCCATCACCCTCCGAGTCAGCAGTCAGCATCCTGACAACACACACGGCGCACACGACGGGCGGCGCGTCGTCCGCCGCAAGCATGGCCACCACCACCACCACCTCGGGAAGCAGCGTGCTGGCCATGCGGCGGCAGGTGGAGGAGCTTGCGCGGTGGCTGGACGACCGGTTGGGAGGGCTATGCGTGCCCGAGGAAGGGATCGGGGTTGGCGGGATCGGTGGGGACGGGGACCGGGAACGTGGCAGGAATGGGAATGGGAATGGGAATGGGATGCGGTTGGAGGTTCGGTGATATTACTTAGGTACCTACCTACCTACCTGCCTGCGTGAGAGATGGGTGGGAGATGGTCCAGGTTTTGGATAGGCCGAGAGCACGGGTTATTGTTTACTATGGATCGGAGCGGTGTAGAGTCAAAAGACAACGGGCTGGAGTACCGTTAGAGCGATAGACAAATACCAATGTGGTCTCTTAGAAAGACAGTATGAAGAAATAAGCGGTTAGCATTATATTCGTATGTTTGCTTCGTAGCTTGGCATCGCTGCGCTGTTCGTAGCCCAAGTCCCACCCCTAACGCCGGTTCTGGACCTAGAATTCATCCATTGATATGGGTACGCCGCTGAATCGTTTCTATGACCCTGTTTCAGACCAGAATTCACCGAAAGCGCCGTTTACCTGCCTTGTAAAAACCCCTTTGCGCCTTCCCCGTTCCTGTTTCCGGGGTCCTGTCCTTGTACCGCTCAATCCTAACCCAGCGATGCCCAGTCCGTTTCTCATACAACCGGCCAACAGAGGGCCATAAGGGGAGAAGATGCAAAAGAAGATCTTGTGCAGGAAAAGAACCCATCACCATGCAAGCCAACCGGGCAGCCAATAATCAAGGTGTTATCCAGCCTCTCCATTAGCAAGCCCAACCGACGTTTCCCAATGCCAACTATTAGCCAAGTCAGTCAGTCAATAGTCAACTTCGTAATCCCATCATTGGTATCCACCATGCCCTGGAACCCAACCCTCCCCTTCCCGCCACTAGCAAGATGTCTGGTGCCGTTATTACCACCACCACCACCACCAACTCCTCCACTACCATTCTCACCCGGCGCACCACTCCCACTTCCAGGCTTTCCAGCAACCCCGACCCCGTCCCCGCCCACACTGCCAGGCCTCGACGCGCCGCATGCCGCGCTCGCGCCCCAGGGCATCGTGTCGCGCTGCAGCGGAGACTGCATGATGGGGGAGTTGTGGACGCTCATGCCCGGGCTGACGGCGCGGCGCTTGATGCTGACGGGGTCGAGGTCGTCGTCGCGGCGGCGCTTGCTGTTGATGCGCCGCGTGATCTCGGCCGCGCTGGGCGGGTGGCCCGGCATAAAGGAATCGCTGCCGGCTCCGGTGGTGCTGGCGACTGCCGCCGTGCTGCTCCCGTTGCTGCTGGCGTTGCCCTGGTTCGCGAACGGGAGTGGCGTGCCGTTGCCTGAACTGCTTGATGTCGTGGTCGCCGGTACAATAAATGGGTTTTGGCCCTGACTTTGGCCGTTGGAGCTGGTCGAGGGTGAGTCCATGCTTATGTCCTCGAGGCTGAGGCCTGAAGATGATGCGCGCGCGAGGCCGAATGAGGGTGGCGGGGGTGTGACGCGCGTGGCGGCGCCTGAGCTGCTGCTCTCCGAGAAAGTGTCCCAAAAGCCTCTGCCTTTGGAGTTTTTGAGCGCATGCTGTTTGAAAGTCCCCGTGAGGCCAAGGGCGTTGCCGCTGGGGTCCATCATCATCATGTCCTCGGACATTTCGTCGAGGCTGTCGTGTGTGGCGAGGCTGGGGCTCGATAGTGCTGTTGTTGGTGCCGAGTAGGGCGGGAGCGGGAGTTGTCGAGGTTCCAGATCCATGTCGCTCTCGCGGACTTGGCGAACCACTTCAGCTTCCCGCCGAAACTCGGCCTCAATGGGCGCACTCTCCTCAGCGAGAGCAGCGCGAATACGCGCGAAGCCCTTTGTTTTCGGCTACGGGCGGCCGGTTGTCAGAATCCGTGCCTGGCTAGGAATCGGCGCACTTACCAGCAAATTCCCGCGGCGCGTGACGGCACGTCTTACCACGGCTGGGCGTGAGGGGCTGTCGACACCATCCAGCTGTCTGTTAATGCTGTCATCGCTTTCATTGCCCGAAATATGCAATTGGTTAGCAGCCCAGCTGATGCTCTCGCGCCGCGCGTGGTGCAGGGATAGGTCTTTCGGTCCCATGATATTGTTTGGTGGGGATCTCGATATGACCCCTGGCGCAGCGGGCGAGTGGAATCCAAACCCGAGTGGCCTGCGCGCCTTATGTCTAGACTGTTTCCGTTGGCGTTGGCGTTGCTGAAAGCTCAACAGGCTATTGACCGTGGGCGAGCCGGGAATCCATGGTGTGCCGGCCGAAGCGGGATTGCTGAGAATGCCGGGTTTCGGGGCCTGCGGGGTGGTGACATAGGCCTCGTCCAAGTCCTCGTCCATAAAGTCGTCGTCGTCTGAGCTAGACGATAGGTCGGAGAGCGCATAAGTGGTGCTTCCCAGCGAACTCGATATGTGCATGCGCTCCTCTCTGCCCATCATGGACCACAGCGAAGTGGAGGTCTGCTCGGCGGTGCCGTACTCTGAGCCCCGATGCCCCGGGATGTTCATGGCCCGGGAGCCGATTGTGGGCGACGAATCCGGCGAGGCTGGATCGGCCAGGGTGGAGTGATGCAAACTCGTGGCAGCGCGGGAAAAATCCAAGCCGCGCGATCGGCGCGGCAGAATGTTTGTGGGTGAAGCGTAGATGTGCGAATGGTCCAGTTTTGGCGAGAGCGGGGCGGTCCTGACGTCGGCGCCCTGTTGGGTGGGCGACGCCGCGTCGCGCTGGGGCATCTGCAACGAAAGACCTCGGATTGGGAAGCCGACTCGAATAGGTGTTGAAGGGAGCGGTGAGCAATTTCCATGCTGCTTGTCACGGATGGCAATGTCGTCCTTTGAGTGCTGGCGTGAAGAAGCCTTAACGAGGTGCGGAGAAGGCGAGAGTCTTCCTGGCGTGCCTCCGCCGTCTGAGAGAGACCGTGTCCTAGGAGATCGAATATCTTTGCTCCTTTCGTTGCCGCCTATACTGCCGCCAGCATCAGCTACGGCCATGTCAATTTCTTGCCCCTCATCTGACATTCTCGACGCATCGTTCATGTTGATTGATGGTGGCGTCTCGGTTGGCATGAGCAGCTCTTTCGATCGCGCGTCTCGGGTGCCAAGCTGATAACGCGTCGATCATGACAGCATGGGCATCAATCTGCAGACGCCGCGGAATTGTAAAGAGTCAGCCCATCGGCACGCTTCGAGCGGCCTGTAAGGGAGAGGAGGCGTTTGGAATCGAAAGATGCGAATCATCTACACTCTGTTAAGAAATGCAGCGGATGACCAGCCTATATGCAAACAGCACGGTGGGTGAGGTCCTGCGGGTCGTCGTATTGAAATTACCTGAATTAATCATTAAATTAGCGCCCAGACCACGCGAAGTCTAGCGTCTAAGGCCGCGGTTTAACCCGGTCGAAGCGCCAGACACCCTGAAGGTTACATCCATCACACCTGTTACACATAGACTTGGCGGTAACTAAGGTACACAGCCTTATGTTAGCAGCATTGAAGCATCCGGAGAAATGACCTAGGTGTACGACTTCCATTCAATGGAAAAGCATACGGGCTACAAGTGTTATGGGCAATTTTGGGTGGTGACTACCAACTGAACTCTGGAACTTTGCACGCACAGAGAAGGTTGAAGGGAGGCACAACCACAGGGGGTGATTCGCTACGCGCTCTGGGCTGGGCTGAAGCTCCAGCAAAAGCGGAAAATTACGCAGTTGTTTACCCCGCTCGCCCCGCTACCCACAAGAATCGGTAATTACATACATATGGAGGAGTTTCAACATTACGGTGGGGGCCCTTGTATGTACATACAGTACAGTACATACAGTCCAGTACCTGCAGATCCAGTGGCCGCCCACATCTCTTTCCCCTTGTGATATCTCGAGACCCAAAGACGGTAAACAGCATTGGAGCGAGGACGGACATCTTCAGACCAGCTGATCAGACGCTCTGCAGTTCAGTTGACCCGGATTCGCTCTCGAAGCAGCCGACCGCCAAAATAGAGGGATGAGATACCAGTACAAGTACCAGTAGCTGAGTACAAGGTACTTCGTAGGCACCGGCATGTTAAATTTTGATCATGGACTTGATAGTCACACCACTGACACCTCTCGATCATGGACTTCCCGGCTCAGACTAGGATAGCCGGGTCCAGAGGATTAGCACATAACGAAGGAAGGCCCTCAACGCATGAGAAGCGTCTGTTCAAAGTTGTCTCTAACCTGTGTTTGCTGAGGCGAGATTGGTACCCGACGGAGTTGTGAAGAAGGCTTTTGTCTCACTGAAACAATGCCATTCAAACTAGACCGAAACACCAAGCCTTGCCAGACTTGCCCTTCTGTGCAACAGCAACTACATTGAGTCGATATGTCCTCTTTCTCGTCTGAACCTTATATTTAAGACGACATGGCTGTGTGAAGACCCTTACCCGTTTCAATTCTCATACCCGACCCAATTCGGCCGACCTGAACCCTGTATATACTACTCCACCCGTCCTGAATATCGCCGACCTTGTTCCAAAATGTCCGACTTGATGGACATTGGCCCTTGTCCTTTTAGGGAGCGAGCACCGACTCCAATGGAAGGAGTCGAGTTCCATCCAGCGGTACAGGTAAGTGACCACGATCTCGGTGACCCGATGGACGTTGAGTATCCCGAGGGCAATGATCTGATGGACGTTGAATTCACGGATCTCGAGATCAATGACCCCATGGACGTCGATTCCGTTAACTGGGGCCTGCAAACACAGGACGGAATTCACCGGGCTCCCCCGGCCTCTGACCCGGACGACGTGGAGATGGCCTGTTATGATCAAGTCAACCTCCAGGATCTCGTCCTCTAAGACCTTGCTAACCCGTCGGACCTCGTTAAGGCCTAGGATCTCGTTAACCTAGCTCTCTGGCCAGAGGAAACCGGCGCTCAACTCCTTCGCAGTGGTTAACCACACGACAGCAGCCCATTAATAGCATAGTAGGAAAGGAGTTGTCGGGGATGACGTTTCGCAGTGCTATCACTGCTGCTGTGCGTGGCTCGAGGCGGAACGTAGAGGTGCCCATCGAGGACTCGAAGCTTGACAGGTAAGTCAATCAATGTAAGTTTGTGCCACGATGTCAAACCTTCCGTGGGATCCTGCTCTGCGGATCACTGGAAGCTGTCCTGATGCCGCGAGGCAGGTTGTACAGGTAAGGTTTGTCAGTCCTTCATGAGTCCATGGTCAGTTTGGGCCAGGAGGCAGTCGAGTCAGTTCCTGATTTGGTGCTCTTCCGTACAGTATGTAGGCATAATAGATCTACATTCACTCGTAACAGTTAGTAAGCGTTGTCAGATACATCGTGGACCAGCTGCTATATACTTATATGCATATTTGCTCATGAAAATTGACACTTACCACATCCCTCCCCTTTCTTAAGCACTGAGCGAAGCCCTCTTCCCCTTGGAGCCCTATTAAGCAACGTGCCAATAAGCCTATAACTTCCCCTTCTCTCCAACTTTACCATCCCTCACCCGCTGGGCACTCCTAAGCAACGCATAAAGGGTCTGCATCCTCGGCAACTCCACGCCCCCCCGCCTCGCAATCCTGACCGGGTTGCCCAAGATAACCTCGATCTCCATAGGCCGGCCCGCTTCCCAGTCAAGCAGCATACTGGGCTTACTGCCGACGTTGCGCTCGGTGCTGCGGAGGATCCTCTCGGGCCCTGCCAGAGACGGGGGGAACCCGCGGCCCAGGACGCGGGGGGCTGCCTCCCAGATCTCGCGCATCACTCCCGCCAGGTGGGCGCGCAGCTCCGGATCGCCCACCATGGACGCGTTGCCGCGCCCCCCGCTCAGCACCGCCGACGGGTTAAACGCCGCGTTGATGCACAGCTTGTGCCACCGCACCGTCTGCAGCCCCACCTCATCCACCACCTCCACGTCCCGGATGCCCCCCAGCCGCGACCACCAGTCGGCGAGCTGCGCAGCGCGTTCTCCGCCCGACCGTTGCAGTGCCTCCATGTCGTCGCTGGTGCTGTTGCCGTTACCGGGGACCGCTGCGGTTGTCGCTGGTGATGGTGCTCCTCCGGTGGGGGTCAGCGCCCCCGTGGTGCCGTCGCCTGGGGAACTGTCCGAGGTGGATGAGGCCGAGTTTGAGTAGGGGCCCAGGTGGATGCGGGTCCATCGGTTCTGGCGGATGGTGCCCGGGGCCGTTTGCTCGGCCGAAATGACGGTGACGGCGCTGACGATGGGCGTGGTGGGGAAGCGGGCGCGATAGGGCTCCTCGACGCCGACGCCGTTCTGGATGAGGACGATGGCCGACCTGGGCCCGACCAGCGGCGCGATGAGCGCGCTGTCGTCCGAGAGGTCCGGCAGCGCCTTGGTCGTGACCACGATAAAGTCCCAGTCTCGCGGGCCCGGGTTGGAGGGTCCCGGGTTGGCGGCTGCGGCGGCTACGGAGGGAAAGACGGCGTGAGGGCGGAAGGTGTAGTCACCAAAGCTGTGAGTTTGGAGCTTGACACCGGATTCGGCGAGAGCCTGGTAATTGGAGCGGGCGATGAGTGAGACGTGGATGTTGTTGTTTGGCTACGGGGCGTCAGTGACATGGTGATTGGCATGAGTGAAATTCATAGCGGTGAAGATCTGGACTACTTGCATGATGTAGTCTTGAGGCGTAGAAGCACCCCACGGCGCCGGCGCCGACAAAGACGATATGGACGGGCCTGTTTTCTTCTTGTCAGCTTTCCCGCGTCTATCCGCCCACCCCTCGGTGGCACTACCTGTCCGGATCAGTGCCGGGCTTGGGGATCTCGTGTGAACCCATGGCTGTATGGTCAGTATGTCTCGATGGTGGTTGCAAAACTCCTGGTTGGCACAGTTGCGGGGAGTCGAGAGCGCAGGTCAACGGATTAAACCGGCTTTCTCTCAAGTAGAGGTTGCGATGTTGGTTGTATCGTCATTGGCCACGACAACATAAACTACCCCATAGCCTGGGGATGGTGTGCTGCAGCCTATGCAAGCAGGGGATTATACTTCTGCAAAGCAAAACTCTTGAGCAGCACCCCACGAACAACTAGCAAATAATCGGCCTCACGTCATGCAACCGCGATGGAAATAAGGGAAATAGAAGATACCACGTGCCAATCCTTTTCCAGATCGCTTGGCGATGACTGGAGGGGGAACTTGGTATATTCACTCTAGCGTGGTGTGGTGTAGTGTAAGGTACATGATACATACTTCACAGTAGTTCCTGCCCCACCATCTCGAGTGCCCGGCTTTCTTCGAGTGCGGGGGAAAGCACAACTGCATCGATAGATCCCGTCTTTTCCCATTGTCGGGCCGGGGAAATGTCGCACCAACGGCTCATCCAGGCTGATACCCCAGGCCAGACCCTGACCTCGACCCCAGACGAGGGGGATTCCAGATCTGCCTTGAGGCCCTACGCCCAGTAAAAGTATCGACGAGTTAGGCGAGTACAAAAAGGTACCTGGACCGAATGAATCGAGGACCTGAAGACCTCTAAGCCAATTTACCGCGCTGCAGCACCCGGAAAACGCCGGACCTTGGATGACAAGGGACAATCGTCAGGAGGAACGATATATTTGATACCAGATGTGATCGCCTGGAGGGTTCACCGCAGCTGAGCAACGTTACGACTCACCGTGAAAAGACCCGAAGCTGAAGCATCATGGCCTGATCTTGAGGTCGAGTAGCACTTCAGATAGTAGGTAGCAGTGAGAAGCTGTGCTCCCCAACATCAGACCATACTGTATTTCATTTCCTGGCTCTATCATCTGATCGGTGGAGGATCAGTGGAAAAGCTCAGTGGGACACTGGGACTCCCCAATATCCTATCCTAGCCTTGCTGTGTGCGACGGGCAGTCGAGCATACCCCTTTCTCAGGTTATTATTACAGCTTTGCAGTGAGGTTCGAGGAAGACTGAACTTTTCACCGACGGCGGAATTGCCTACGTATTAACAACACTGATCACCACCTGATAAGTGCTGCTGCTTGTTTATGCTTAACTTGAATTCGGCGGAATCATCCAATGCTGGATCGCTTCTAGTGTATATCCCCAGTCTGCGGCCCGATCCGATCACCGACGCGAAGGCGGATGCCGCACGTCCAACCGGTACCGGTGAGGCCGTGGTTTTTCTTACTCGACAGCCTGTCGGCTTCCCCTCAAGCCCGAACTCTGGGCGTGCGTGAGCGCCTGGCGGGGTGGCGACTCATCATCAAGTGCTTGCTCATTCCACCCGCCGTTGTGGTCGGCCTGAAAAGGTGCTTATGGGTTTCCAAAGTCAGCTCGCCGCTCGCGCCGTGGCCAATCACACACTGATACACGGGGCTTGTAACCTCTACTGATTCCCGGGTCTCCTAGAGGATCAAGACGATTTCTTGACACGGCGCCCAGCAACGGGTCAGAGTTTGATTTATGCCAATAGCAATCCATCCGAGTCAACAATGATAACCGATCCCGGATGTAGGTAACACTCGAAAAGATCGAGTACCCGCCCTGGCAGCACGAGACATCGCGTGTCCCGATGAATGTCGACTTCCGCAATTGACCCTTGCGGCGCCTCATTGTGCAGATCTTCAAACCCAGCCATCCACAGGGTGCAGACGGTGCAAGCTGAGACAAGAAAAGCTGGGTGCCAAGTCGGCTTCGTGCAGCAAATTCCGGACCCAGGTAGGGCAGGCCTCGGACAAGACGGCTACCAGAGATGGTCCTTGTTGATCTGGCCTTGACAAGCCGGTGAATGGTTCGCAGACCGAGCTGTGTCTCACCCGAGTAAAGGTGGCCCGGGGGTGGCCCGGGGGTGGCCACCGTGGTGCGCAACGTGCCTACCTCGACGATGCACGGTTCTCAATGACGTGATGTACAATACAAGCATGGGGGTCTGCCCCCTTGAACACAAAACGTGGGAGGACACTGCCGTGGGGGTTGAGAAGATGATTGTCTAAAATCCTGAGTGAACCTGATGTTGGCCACCATTTCGACATGATAGGCACTCACCCATCGAAAGGATAATCACCCCCGAGTCACCCCACAATGGCGATAGCTAGGAGTGGGGAGAGGCAGTTGGAAATGCAGTCGGAGACCTGGACCTTTTGCGAGTTCCAGCAACCCGCCGCCACGGCAGTGACAGCTCCGATGGCCGGCGACCC
This sequence comes from Canariomyces notabilis, assembly GCF_033297395.1. Taxonomy (NCBI): domain Eukaryota; kingdom Fungi; phylum Ascomycota; class Sordariomycetes; order Sordariales; family Chaetomiaceae; genus Canariomyces; species Canariomyces notabilis. The sequence continues at coordinate 442,064 of NW_027041839.1, forward strand.
CTCTCCAACTGCTGGTAGGTAATGGACTACCTTAGAACTGGTGAAGATGCAGGTGTGAATACCTAATTGAATGGTGCTGCTGGTAGCTAGCGCCAACGACATCCACAGGTCGCCGTGTCAGAAAAGGCGGCTAGTATTGTCCAAGGCACTTCCCGGCTTGTGAGAGAACCTTGTCGGTGAGGCATGCACTTGGCTGCGCAAAAATACCCCGGCCGGATGGTTTCTCGCGGTTTACCGGGCTCCTCTGAACACGCCCCCGTGAAATCCACGGAAGGGTTCTAGAATCTTGGGCAGAGGGCTAGCCATATTATTCCACAATCCGCCAGCGTTTCGGCCGTGGAGAGGACAGAACCGCCAGGGGACAGCCCACTCGGGCTGTCGAACCAGAGGCGCCCAGATTCGACAACACTGCGTTTGGCGCTCCGCCAGTCCGAGTCCGGCGGTATATCTCCAAAGACACTGGTAAATCTCCATGAGATGCTGTTGGTCTTTTTTCTCAGACACTTGCATGCAACAGCAAGGAGATTGTTCCGAACTCTCGGCACTTACACTTCTCCGGTTGCACAGTACCTTGGCAGGCACATTCCATCTCCCTGTGGGAGAGAAGAAAAACCAGATGCCCTAGTGGGCTGGCTAAAGCGCCATCGGGGTGATTGCTGCCGACATGATGGTGTCGCTCAGACGTGGATTGCTGAAGATTCCGAGGCGACGAATACCTGGCATTATCACATCTTCTACCCAATCCCTTTGGGTCGTGTGACAGAACTTGATTTGTTGGAGGGCAGAGAAACCAAATCTTGCGGCCAGAATCCCTTCTATGGCAGGCATTGCATGCGACTTTGGGAAACTCCCCGAAGAACCATAGCTTGCAGATCGTGGTTGCCAGAGCGACACGGCCGTTTCTGTTCCTCAGGGTTTGAGGACACTGTTCGTGTAACTGAGACAACGTGGTCAGGCGCAAGCAACCGAGATCCGTATCTCCTCTCTCTCTCTCCGAGAGGTCTGGCACTAAACTTCGATGGTCCGCCGATGGCAGCAGAAACTCGGACAACGCCTCATGCGTCTTCCCTTCCTCCTTGTCCAGCCTCATTTCCGCGCTCGCGGAAATGAGTTGACGGCCCACATCCGCCCAAGATCGGAGAAATGAATGTCATGGCCTGAGAACCAATCTCCTGCGCAAGCTAAGCCTGGTGGATCTTAGAGGGTAGTGTATGGCGATGATCGATCATTCAAATCGTTCTGACGGTAGTGGTGAAGGCCGATATCAACTCTTGCACACGACATACACTATGTAACCAGTTCAAGGCTGACCGGAAGTGCGACTGTTTGATGAGACTACCTTGGGTCTAGTGTAGGTGCCGAGAGTCGTGGCAATTCGTGCGCTAAGCTGCTGAGTGGTAGCTTGCACTGCTGTCGAACCAGAGAACTCGAGCCATTGCTTTCGCTGCCAAGCCACATGAGGTATAGGTGTCAATGCCACTTTTGTCGAGGGGAATGAGATGGATGCATGCGTAGTGGTTGGGATGGCGGCGTAGCGCCCAGTCTCTTGTAAGTGGAAGCTGCCGAAGCTGCAGTGGGAGAAACGTGAGTGGGCTGGATGGAAGAAAAATTTGCACTGCATGTGTGCTCCACAGGCTGTCACTGCTGCTGTGGGCACTGGCGGGGGCCGGGCATCGGCGCGACGGGAAATCACCATGGATGGATCTTCCATAGAGGGCCGATTTCCAGACCGCCCGGAGCTCTGACCCCACTACTGCCCGCACTCCCGCTGTGCTAGCACAGACTCCGCTAGACCTACCTAGCCATGCCACTCATAACTTCAGGAGATCGTCCACTTGATGCATACTGAATGTGTGACGTTAACGAGCAATAGCTACTATGGACAATGGAACCGATTGCCCGCCTGAGAAACCGAGCCCTTGGCAGTCTCACAGTCGACGGTGATCTCCAGCCAAGGAAGAAATACGGCCGAGAAGCCGGCAGCGACAGTGCTCGGGACTGCCGTTCGCACCAGAGGAAGAAACGAGCCGATCGGCGCGGTTCGCGAAGCAATATGGGCCATTCTGCCTCTAATTGACTGCTAAGTCCAGCTGCAGGCGACAGCGGAAGCTTCAATAACTTTCCCAGCCGGGCCAGCACACGCCAAGAAGGCCTGCAATGGCCCGACGGCTGTCGAGCACTCGAGCACGCGTGGCAGGTTATTTACCCCGTCATGGCGGATGCACACAACCGGCTGGCGAGGCTGCGGCATTGCATTTTGTGTGACAACGTGAAGTGAACGAGTGAACCCATGGTCAAGCCACGAAATCGATGGCGAGTTGGGATCCAAGGGGCCATTGGCTTATTGACTTGTCACCGCGGGAGGCTTGATTTTGGCTTGCTCGCGCGGGATGTCAACGCCCAATGGCCAACAGCAGCCCAGTGGGCGTTTGCGCCAACGATTCAGCACCCTTACAAGGAAACAGAAAGGCAGCCTGGAAGAAGGGCTGGCCATGGCTTGCAGCAACAACCCCCCGTGGTCCTAGATGGACAGAGGCAGGTGATAAGTCAGAGGGCTGCTTCATACAGCTCGATCGACGACATCATGATATAAACGATGAAAATTTCTCGAGCCAGACGCTGTAAAGCGACATCGCCGCGGAAGGACTCGAGCAGAGCGAGCATCTAGGATCGCAAAAAGGAGCCTTGTGGTGTGAGTGCGGGTTTCTGCCCGGTGTGTTGGCCTGCAGCGTGCGAAACAACAGAAGGTTACATTCAGAACTGGATCGGGTTATGTATCTCAGAGTAGGCAGGTGTGTAAATGTATATGTCTATAGTATATCTACATTTCCACTTATGCCAGGTATCAGTCTAGTTTCTCGTGTGGGTGATTCAGGCAGTGTAACAAATGCCAGGCAGTGATGAAAGGTACCTGGTAAGCGGCACGAGCCAGCCACCTGTTCGTCTGTCACTACTTGAAGGAGTCGCGGGCCTGAGTGGCCTTGAACTCCGGACACTTGTAGGTCGGGTGCGTGTGGATGTATGTCCTGGACCTAACATACCTTACGTATGTACATACAGTACATACGTACTGCACCTAGGTAGGGGAGCTCCGCGAGAGAGTCCTCTGGCATCTCCCACAGCAGTCCTCCCACAGCAGTCCTCCCACAGCAGTCCTCCCACAGCAGTCCTCCCACAGCAGTCCTCCCACAGCAGTCCTCCCACAGCAGTCCTCTCACAGGGCAGTACATACACCAAGTATTTTCTGCTTCAACACGACCTGAATAAGCCGGCTGACAGCCGATATTGATTACACTAAAATTCTCCGAGAAGAGAGTGGCTACAGACTCAGTGGGTGGTACACGCATCCAACCTATGAACGATACGTCAAACATCAAAATCCCTAGGTAATTACTCTATAACCACGTAACCGGTCGAGATTGTTCGGGCCTGTTCCTGTTTTCCCTTTGATTGGGGCTTTTACCCAGACCCTGAACAGCCCTGGGCGCAGTGGGCGTGGGAGACATGCGACCCCTAAACCCCACTAGATAAACAGCCCAAGAGCTTCTGACAGACTGTTACAAACCTGCCCAGGACGCCGAGCCTTCGTTTGCGATGTGCGGCGGCCATAGTAATAATTTTGGCAGGAATTCGGTCACTTAGATCCGGTCCGCTCAGGTTGCGGAACGCGACCAAATAGAGACGACGGAAGCACCCCTTGAGGCAGTCGGCACAACGCGGTAGTTTCGCCGCGATCTGGCCGGCCCAACCTTCGGGAGGTACTGTACATACTTCGTACCTGGCGCGGCGCCGCAGAGAGATGCCGGAAGTCTCCGATGATGTAAACGCTGATGTTAAAACAGTGAGAACGCGAGGGATACCCAAGGTAGGAGGGGTACCGTGTCTCGACGATCATGCTGTTACACGCATCAGATAATTACCGGTTATGGAGCCTACATCGATAGTACAAACATACCGGTACCTAGTTATGTAGTTGGTTAGTTGACATCAGTTGTCCGGTGCGAAACGGCGTCAGACCAGAAACGCATACCGAATGTGAAGAAAATGAGGGAGGTGGGAAAAGACGCTCGGGGCAACGTCGATTGGGCTAGCCACTTGCACACCCTCAAACCGAGAAGACTCCTCCAATTGAGGCGGTTCCCCGTAAGTTCCCTCCGTCCACGGGCACCCACGCTGGCACTCTTTCGCTACGCCGACCTCCCGCTCTTGCGAGCCCGGGGTCCCTGTCAGGCCCCTCGCTGTTCGACAATCCCGTCAAGGAATCCCGCGGCCCGTCATTCGCCTAACGAAAGCTGCGACCAACCAGTCTTGCCGTCATTTGTGAGCGACATGAGCCCGTGCCTGGCTGCTAGCTAAATTCTGTCATTAGCAACGGCGCAATCAGTCATCGAGTTACATACCGCCGCCAAGATAAAGCTGTGGGAGCCGACCTGGCCTAGGTTTCGTCAAGCACGAGCCGGTGCCTCTTTGGCCGGGCAGACGCAAGAAGCCCCAGTTGTCCATCCATAACGTAGGTACAGTACCGTATCCTCTCGTAGTCGCCGGTTTCGTGAGCATCCACATGTGGATTGTGGAATCCCACGCCCGGCCCGACATTAAAGGAGCCCACCTCTCCCTCGCGAGTTCGCCGGTGCTTCGTGACTCGGCACACAAGCTGCCAGCCTTGTACTTCCCCTTTCGCTGCTGATCCCGGCTTTCCCTCCTCTCATTGCGGTCTGCCCGCCACGAAGCGCCCGTTAGTCAAGCTGTGATGCATCATCGAGCCAGAGCTCTCTGACCACGGTAGCCGCCGACAACAGCCAACAGCCCGACAACAAACTCTGAACGGAGCGAACGGATCGTTTACATCACACTGCAGCCCTCTCGCCGTGCGTTGGCAGCTTACGCCGCCATAAGATATCGACCGGCTTCGTGTTTCGGTTACTCGGTGTTTTTTTTTCCACGGCCAAACGGTCTGCTGCTGAGCTAAGGAATCATCAAAAATTCGGCTCACACACAGCTGAGTCCCAGCCGGCTCGCAAGGCGAGCTCTTCCGATACAGGCCTTCCCGTCTTCCGGCTTGCCCTGAAAACCCCACCTCTGCCCTGCCCAACCATTGGAAAAAGAGAGGGAACAAAAAAGACCCTAACCTGGAAATACGGCACCGGCGACCGCGCCTTCCTGACTTACAGACGCAAAAAGTACCGTACGCGGCAGCTACCCACTCCACTGGGCAGCCATCAGCGAGACAGCGACGTGCTCACACAAGCTCCACTCAACCCACATTATTTTTATTTCATTTCCTGGCCCTCTAGGAGTTTCGATCAAGACGTTTCGGTTTCTAGTTTCTATTCGGAGCCTTCGGGATGGTTTTAACCCAGCGATACCCCGAGCGATGACTCTATAGACGGCCTTCCTCCGATCCCCTCTGTCTCAAGCCCGTCTTCGCTCGGGCGACTGCCAAAGAATAATTCCCTGCTTCCACTCCCGTCCCCCTGCAGAGGCCCTGCAGCGCCGAAAGCCAGCCTTGCCAACAGGCCAGCGCATTGCATTCCTCGCCCTTCGCTTCCAGCGCCCTGCACAAATCCAAGCGCACTGCAGGAGATACTTCGGGATTGGTCGTTTCGTTGGTGACGGATCACGGACCGTCAATCGCCCTATTTACGCAGGTGGCCTCGCTAGACCGGGCCGCGACCGAGCGCTATCCGCCATGCTCATCGACGGAGAGAAGTGGGCTTGTGAGGCCTGTGTAAGAGGTCATCGCGTCAGCAACTGCCAACATCATGGTAAGTTCGCTGGTTTTGCCGTGCTCCGGCCGACTGCAACCGAGGGAGGGCACCGGAATATTTCGCAGAAAAACTTGTCGTTTTTCTTTTCCTGATGGGGGAAAGATGGAATGGGAGAGAGAGGGGTGAATTGGATTGGCCGAAGCTATGCCCTTGGTTCTCATTTGCTCTGCCCCTCATGTCTCAATTCTGCGTGCTTTGCCGTCACCAATTTCAAACCCCTTGCGGGACATCTTGAGGTACCTCAAGCGCCTAGGCTAACAACACGCGGCTGCAATTTTACAGACCGGCCACTCCAACACATCAACAAGAAGGGACGGCCGGTATCGCAATGCCAGCACTGCCGCGCCATGCGCAAATCCCGGGCAGCGCACGTAAAGTGCGACTGCGGCGAGAAGACTCACAAGTGTATTCACTTGAGGCCGGTGGTCGAGGGTCACAAGGGTGAGCATTGTCATGTCTCACTGATCGAAGGCCATGCTCCTCTGACTCGTGTTTCGTCTACCTGCAGAAAGCTGCTGCTGTAATCACGGCGGCCGCTGCACCTGCTCGCACAAGCGGGAGCCGCAGCTCGATCCTGTCCCCGAGTCCGACTCGGACGGCGCTGCCGCCTCGCAGTCAAAAAGCTCAAAGTCCAGCTCGCGCCACAGGCGCCGAGCCAACACGACCAATTCTGATGCCGTGCTGTCGTTTGACGCACAGGGCCACCACAAGCCCACGTATAAGCACGTCAAGCCGTCGCAGAAATGCGGGCCGTATCAACTATCTCGCGTCAACTCTATGCACAGCACGAGCAGTCGGGAGAACCGCTCGATGGACGACCTTTTGGGAGCCGGCGCCGCTGGGGATTCCGAGGCCGGCAGTGCCATCGGCGAGGGAGCCCCTCGTGGACAGCGGCGAGTGAAGTCCGAGGCTGCATCCCCTTCAATGACGTCTTCATCGTTCGCCCAGCTCAACGGACAACTGCCACCGCTCGACCTCTCGGGTATCAAGTATACCCCTTACGTTCCCAACAGCGCCGACTTCTTCGGCGCCCTGTCGGACCATGAGCAGCCTATGTTCAGCGCCGGCCTGAGTGCCGGTTCGGTCGACTGGAGTAATTTTGACGGCTTGGGTCTCGCCAGCAAGACGGACGATTTTGCGCCTTCCAGCTACAGCCAGCCTCAGAGCTATGGCGGCCTCGATTTCGCAGGGTCGGAGGTACTACCAACAATGACAACCACCACTTCCATATCGGGCGAGGTCTCGGAGGTGGAAGATTTCCTGTCCAACACGCTTGAAGAATTTGACACGTTCCAGAACAATGTCTCCACAAACGGCTTCGCCCTCGAACACACGAACGCAGGTTTGGTTGGGAGCACGGATTTTACGAGCCTGGATTTCGAGTATAGCCTGATGAAGAAGGCCGGCAGCAAATTTCTGCCGACACCGTCATCCTTGGCTGGCGACGACCCGACTCTGCTCGCCAGCAGCGCCCCCGGCTACAGCAGCTTCACGGCTTTGGAAGAGGAGCCCGGGCTCTGGATGAGCGACTTCCAAGGTCTGCCAAACCTGACAGACTCAGCAACCGAAAGTAGCATGCCATCATTCTGGGACGGTCAATAATACACATAGACGAAGATAGTCAGACAGGCATCTGGGGGTTTCAGATACCCCCTCCCCGGACCCCTTTTCCAAGCCTAACTCACATGTTAGACCGCGGACCTGGCTCAAGCTTCTTGCGTCACGTACATAGTTCTCATTCACCAAGAGTATCTTTTACAGGCATGTTCTCGAAACACGCAAATATGGGGAGGTGCGGGACTGGCCGAGGTGGATCGTTTTTGTTTTTGCTTTTCCACGGGGCGCTGGAGGAGACAACGTTATATCATCTGCTTATTTCCGGACACGGGGGCTCAACGTCGATATGATTACGTTTCATCCGGTCACGATTCACCGGCATAACGCCCATTTGTTTTCTTTCTGGATTCATTCAGCCGCATTTTCAAAAGGAGGTTTTCTACTGGGGCGGTTTCGTTGGCATTAAAATGAGTTTGCAAGAAAAAAAAAGCTCGGTGCTGGGCGTGTTGGCGGATGTTGTCTTTAATTCATCATGGCCTTGTTGGAGAGCGGTCGAGGTAAGGTCTGGTCACTGTTCAGATGGCGCAAATACGTTAAGAGTGTGTGGCTGTTTGGAATTCTCGAAGCAAGTAGATTCTCTGTCACCTACAAAACTGATATCACCTGCTTTCCTAGGATCACAAATATATACAATGAATATACCGTAAAAACTCGCCAAATCCGTCCTCTTCTACTGCGCGTACCCAAGCCAACCGACCAATCCCAGACAGCCGGCTTGCAACTGGCCTACAGTGGTTCAAACCTTACAGTCAGGATGCCAAAGAGGACTGAGCCATGAGATACATCGCCTGGCTTTGGTACGCGCAGTAGAAGAGGACGGATTGGCGAGTTTTTACGGTACCACAGCCTTCTTGGATATCCACCCGTGCCGTGCCTTGTCTGTGAAACGGCAGATTAAACGGAGAGCGAGGGTAGTCTACGTCTGGCTTTTCCCAAACAGGGTCTCTTGAGAAAGGTGGGGGACGGTGAAGCCCTGAGAACCAGACACACAGAACAGACAGACAGACATGTGCATGCATGTGCATGTGGGCAGGCTCCGAGCACCTGGTCTGGAGGTCAGAACGCTACACAGTATATGGGAAACACATTCATAAGATAATCAACATGCAACCTTGTGGGTGCAACTGTCTGGATGTGGGGATGTAAGGGACGGTGCAGGATGACGGTTAGGCATGAAGTATTCGGACCTTCGTGCTTCGTGTTTCGTGCTTCCGGAAATAAACCTTGCATGTGTTCCTCACTCAGTTTGCCGCTCGTATAAAGTATCTTACAGTTGCCTGTCACCTCCCATGCGGAGGAAGCCGGCCAGCGGTGTGCTTGTAACCAAGTTCAATGCACCATGTATGTTCACTATCCAGATCTCCTACCTCGGTTACAAGTCAAACAGGTTTACCTTGGGCGAGGTAAAATACGTATAGTGTAGTGGTGTGTGTCAGCATGCTGCATGTCGCGTGGTCAACAGAAAAGGGGCCTGTCAGGCTTCAGGGTCTTTTTTCCATCCTTCTGGTAGCTTCTGTATGCTGTATGTACGGTTACATCATTTCTACCACCTTGACTACACTTGTACCTTAGTGTGAGTGTCAAGGGCGCTGACGGCAGGCTGCCCGCAGCGAAGGATGGTCGGGTTCGAACGGAGTTCCCGGGGCGCGGTAGAGTACACGTGTAGTTGTACATACTACCCGGTACAGAGTAGCACCTCGGCCTTTTGTCCAACGACAGAAACGGAAGGCGACTCGCAAGCACCATTGTAGCTAGGTTTCCCGATTTTTTCCTGTCTTGCAAGCAAAAAACTTCCAGTCTTTTCTCTTCCCCTGTTGGACCTGCCCCTTGATCGCCGTGCGACATCCTAATCATACTAAGGTAGTCAATCAGCTTCAATTGGTATGTATGTACACGTAGTGATATGGAGACAGGATCGGCAGCGGTTCCGGACCACTTGCTCTCGGCAGGGCGGCGCGGTTCTGGTTTCGGCGATTCGGTGTGCTGTTAAGGAATGAAGGTCCACCAAAGCCATTTCCATTCTGTAACTAGTGCACCCTCGCTCTGTGGGGGTCAATTGTGGTAGTGTAATACTCCAATGTCATAGTAGCAGTCCGTTTGATATTCGAATACACACATGCCCAACATGAAATGCATCATGAATTCCGCTTGTCAGGGTATATACAACGTATTACTACTGCTACATGCATACATATACAAACAGCCCATCCTCGATCATGACGCTTGATCGATACGAAAGCTCCACCATGATTAGTTAACCAAGAACAGTGATTATCCCCGTCGCCCTTGTCTTGTTGAAAGCAAACCCCAACACAAGCCATGCCACAAAAGGCCACGCTCAGATATACGGCCCGTCCTTCGCAGCAATAGCGGGACCAGGCTCCTCAAAACAGCTAAGATAACCTTCCCTCAGAATTTTTCGGACGTCCAGCACCACCTGGGCATCGCCGACAGTCACACAATGATTATCGCCCACTCCCCTGACAGCCTCCGCATTTTCACCCACGGCCCCAGCTCCATCCTCAGGCCCAGTACCAAGCCCAGGTCCAGGGGCAGCCATAGGCTCGCCATCCACCGCGGCAGCCAGATCCGCAAGCTGGTGTAAGTTCTGGCTCGAAGCCTCTCCATTGCCACTATCAGCAGCAGGAGCATTAGCAGAAGCAAAAGTATTCGAACTTGCGGCTTGTGGGCCAGGGCGCGGTGATTGGCCCTGACCCTGGCCGAAAATGGAGCCCAGGCATTCCGCAAGCTTCGCACGGACAGCAGCATTCCATGGCGACGGCGACAGACTGTACTCAAGAACAGTTTGAGCCAGCTTGGCGGCCTCGTCACGGGTTTCGTTGCCGTGCTCATCGCTGTGGCCGCCACCATCTTGTGGAACTGCGTCGGCGCTGTGAGTGGCGGCGGCCAAGAGGTCCATCAGTGCCACCGAGGCAAGGACCACAAAGTGGTGTGTCAAGGGGCTGAGGAGGTCGTGGTTGCCTGCGAGGAGGCCGACGAGTTTCCTGCTGCAGTGAAGGATATTGTTGGGGTGGCGCCGCCGCGTCCCTCGCGGGCTGGTGCTGGTGTGAACGAGAAGTTCAGACAAGAGGCGGATGTGCCAGTACGAGAGGTGGAGGATGGGTTCGGTGCGGTCGTCAGGGAAGGTCCATCGCAGAAGCTCGGTGGCCAAGGTCGTCATTGAGCTGAGAGTTGGTCCATTGTGAGGGAGAGGGTCGATTGGGGGGTTGATGGCGAGAGGGTTCAAGAACCCGAGGGCGTAAGATAAGCCTGTTTTGCCAGTCAGCGGTAATCGTTGTCTATGCCGTTGCTATTGCGGAGGACAACAATGCACACGGTGCGATCATCTTCCGTCCCAAACGGCAACCGCAGAATAACAGCAATGTCAAGGTGACTTACGGATCAAGGCAAACACAACATCGCCGACAATATGCCTGAGACCGGGCAAAACCACCACGCTGTCGTTGTTGATCAGCGTCGGCGTAGCGGTACCGACCGCATTCCACCGGTCTAGCATGACAAGAACCCACCACGCCCGTAGAGCTACGTTATCATCCGAGTTCGGGTCCAGCTCCGGGCTCGCAGCCGACTCGACTTCCCTGAGGTACAGCCTCATTGAATATCCGAGCCCGACCGCTCGGCCTAGAATCTCAGCTTTCGACGGACCATCCAGATGGCCCTTTACTGCGGCGACACCCTGACAGTCTGCAGCAATGGCCAACATCACGAGAGTTTGAAGGCGAACTAAGTCGGTGGCGCTGGACCGCGGCCGGCCCTCGGCTTCCCATTCGCTGAGCAAGCGGCCAGCGGTGAGAGGGTCGCCGCTGATCTGGTCCGTGGAAGCGGGGAGGAAGGGTATGAGCATAGAGAAGAAGGCGTTGTAAAAAGCGCTCTGAAGAGCCAAAGGGGACTGCCAGATCAGTGATTGTACCCTGGCCTTGCTGCTGGCCAGGACTGGCAAAGTTGGATGGATGACTTCCATGTACCTATTGGGTCCGTCAGCTAGCGTTCGGACACTGGCACCATAAGATATTGATTACCGGTTGAACACTGCATCTTCAATCTCAGGCAACTGATCCGCTTGGTGCGACTGGCCTTGAGGCAGCCCGTTCTGGGAGAGCCCGTCCATGAGCGGCTCAGACTGGGGTGGCAAACCAACGTCATGCGCGAACGGCGCGGGGTCGGCGGGCTTCATTGCGAGCTCATTTGGGTTGCCCAAGTTTGGCGGACGGAAATCCGGGTGCAGATATGGCAGGATCGGGCGGTGGTCGGCAGTATACGGGGCTGAGATCCTCACTGGGGACGGCGTGTGGAAGCCGTCGCCTGATATACTAGAGAAGGGCCGCTTCCTGCTCTCATCGCCCGCCCCTGGCGATGCGAACGCATCACTGGACGCTCTCCTCGCCACGCTGTCGAGGACTTCGGCATTGCTGGTGTTGAGCTTGCCCTCTATCGTATTGATGCGGTCGGCTAGCTCCTTGATATACCTGCCTCAGATCAGCTTGGTGCACGTACCGGAGCAGCAGCCAGCATACCCTTTGCTGGGCCCACGTTTCTGGGGTACACGACTGAAGAGACACTGGGTATTGGATCGGCGGCAGTTTGAACAGGGCAGGTCGGTTGCTTCAGATTGGGCATCACACTTGATCTTCTTGCGTCGACATTCGTCGCAGGCGCGCGACACTTTGGACCGTTTGCGAGGAGGCGTGGCATCGGACAGTTGGTACTGGGCATGGCTAGGGGGCAGGTGGTCCATGGGAATATGGGGAGGGAAGTGAGGCGGAGGGGCGGCTGGGTCCTGCTGGTAGTGATGGGGCTGCGGTTGCCCATCATGTGGAAGCACATCGTGGAGCTCGGGATGCTCAAGACCATGATTGTGATTCTGATTGTGATTTTGCAGGTCATGATTTTGCCCTTGGAGCTCGCGATCATGATTCTGCAACGAAGCTTCAAGCTGCTCCTGGAGATTTGGTTCAGGCTGATGCGGCGCATTGTGCTCGTGTTGAGGCGGCACATCCGGCTCCTGGTGGGCTGGCACATCGTGCTGCTGTTGCTGCTGGTGTTGCTGTAGCAGGTGCTCACTCGGCGCCTGGTCCTGGTCTTGCACTGGCTCCATCTGTGCCGCAGCCACCATAGGAGCGAGGCCCTGTGTAGCAAGGCCCTGTGTTAGCTGGGCGGCCAGCTGCAGCTCATCGACGCTGACCGACGCGCGGGAATCGTGATGCTGTGGCGTCGGCGGTTCCTGCAATGCGTGGAGCTCGTGATGCTCGTGGTGCTCGTGGTGCTCGTGGTGCTCGTGGTGCTCAGCCATGTTGGGGAGCCCATGGACGCCGTGCTGCTCCGGGTTCTCGGGCAATGCGGGGAGCCCATGATGATGCTCAGTTTCGACGGACTCATGATGGCCCATCTGCTGTTGGTAGTACTGTGCATCTGCACCATCGACGGTGGGAGATGGGTAGCTCTGCTGCATCACGGCATCTTCTGCCTCCGGGTCGGGCTTCTTGTCATTCATCACGAGACGAGAGTGGCCTCGCGCCCGAGCGAACGCTATGCAGCTTACAGGGCGAGCTGGTCACTCTGGATCCCATCATCAGCAATCAAGCAGTATTAGCATGTGCAAGCTGAGACATCTCGAGTAATGGCTTCAATTGACGCTGCTATTCGGCGTGATTACAAAATCGCTACTGAGGAAAACTGCCAGAAATGAGACAGGCCATCATCATATTGTGAATGCAATGCAGCCCCTGGTCTGCAGATAGCAGATGTAGCTGCGTCGTAAAGGAGAAAGAATGGAAAGGTGAAGCAAAGGTGACAGGTCCTGACCGGAGACGCACCTAGATGTATTGAGAGATCAACTATTCCCAGTCGGAAGTGGGATTATGATCGCTGCGGAAGAACTGACAGCTCCGAGAGTAGGGAATGGAACGGAAGGAGTTTTCACCGCGTTGGCGTGGACGGAATAATTTGTGCTGGTTGCGGAAAAAGTTGCATTGTGTGCGGATGATCCCTATGAGGCGCATGCTGTGGCTGGCTTGGTGTGGCTAAAGCTCAATAACATCAGTGGACAGAGCAGCGTTGCTGTTGCACGCCAGATCATCCCAAGGAAAGGGTAGTACGACTTCGAAGTACAAGCCCTGACCCGTGGTTAGGTTAAAGACGGTAGTCGAGAGGATGACTTTTACATACGAAAACCAAGGCTACACTAACAGATCTCCGCCCCTCTTCAAGTACCGAACCGCAACGTCCTGCCCGTATCTTGCAATGCAGCAATCGACGTGAAAGGCCGCAAGGCAGGTGCAGTGCACCTTCGCATACAGCAACGCTGGCCTAGCTCAACGCAGAACCACACTTCTCCTTGCCTTGTTGAACAAATCACACAACGGATGATCAACCGACTGCACAAGGGCAATTCCAGCAAATATGTGTATTCTCTTCACCCCTTCCTCTCAAGCCCCTACATACACGCACAATCCATATAACCAAACATACACGGCGAACAAGCAATCTGGCCTGAAATGGACCATCCCAGCTCCTCTATACTAGCTACCTTCGATTTCAAGCTACCCACAGGCGGGATTAAGCAGCGATGGGGTATAAACAGATGGCAGCCAAGGCTAGCTAGATAGTATGAAAATATGTCAAAGAACAACAGAGGCTTGAAGAAACCCTTCCTCAGGACCTCACGAATATTGATTAAAATAGCCTGGCGTGCCCCAAAACCATGAACATAGGCCGACCGCTAACTGAAAGCTGGGAACCGCGAAAAGGACGATAAAAACAGGGTGGAACACTAGCCGAGGTCTCACGCCCATTCAGTGAACGCCTGGATTGGCGAATCAAGGCGCAATTGGCTTCATATCCGTGATGGACTGGAGGATACGACGGTTGTTTTTCTTCATGTCGTTGTCCAACTCCATGAGCTGGTCGATGGTCATCTGGGCCTTAGAAAGCTGGAAATGCACACTTCGCGTTAGCATGTGCCCGTACAACGGGTAGGACGTGAGAGAAAGAAGGTTATATAAAAATGCTTCTGTAAGCTAGGGTTGCTCGCACCGAAGCTAATGCCGCTGAAGAATTATCCGGCTCAGTAGTCTCAGTAGTCTCACCTTCCGCCGCGGCTTCGTCCACAGCCTTCTCCGCCGTGGCGCTGTCGTTGTCTTCGCCGTCGGCCGAGTTGGCAAACCGGCTCGCGGCCAGGCCCTTTGGCGCCTCAGCCTTGGTCTGTAGAATTACTGTGAGTGACCATCTCACCGTTAAGAAATGGGGCAAGATCCAAAACCTACCTTGGACTCGGCGAGCTCCGCTTCCTTGACTTTGAGCTGGGCTGTGAGCTGCGCAATCTTCTGGTCTGCCTCGGCAAGCCGTTGCTCTGCCTCCGCTGCCTTCTTCTCGTTCTCTGCCGTCTTTTGTTGTGCCTCCTCGACAAGCTGCGTCATGCTATCGTGCATGTCCTTGTAGTCGGCCTCTGAGGTCTTCTGCTTAGCCTCTGCTTCCAGTTTGAGAGCCTCCAGCTCCTTCTGGGTCATTGCCAGCTCTTCCTTGATAGTTGACAGCTCCGCAGCGGCGGCAGATGCCTCCTCTCTGCTGGCCTTCAGATTAGCCTCGTCCTTCTCACGGGCCTCAGTGAGCATGGAAAGCTTCTCCTTGAGCGCGTCCAACTCGCTAGTGTCAGGTTTAGCGTTCTTGGCGGCATCCAGCTCGGCCTGGGCGGTAAACTTCTCCATCTTCTCGTGTGCGAGCTGCTGACCGAGGTTGTCGCACTCTTCTTGCAATTTAGCGTGCTCGGCCTTCAGAGCCTCGAGCGCAGTATCGGTTTGGCTCTTGGCCGCTTCCATCTCGGCGTGCTCAGCCTTGAGCGCCGCCAACGCTGCGTCGACCTCCTCCTTGGCTGCCATTACCTTGGCGTGTTCAGCTCTGAGAGCGTTGAGGGCGGCGTCGAGCTCGGCCTTTGCTGCTTCCACCTTCGCAACATCATCTGAGGTAGACTTGATGTTCGACTCATACTTGGCCGTCAGCTCCTCGAGAATGCTAGCATGCTCCGCCCGCAATGCCTCGAGTTGAGCCTTGGTGTTTGCAGCGCTCTCCTCCTTCATGGCGCCCTGGGCCTCGTTGTGCATGGCGATGAGTTTCTCGACTTCGGCGGAGTGAGTGGCCTCCAGGTCCTTCTTGAGAGACTCAACCGCGGTTGCATGCGCGGTCTCCGCGTCGACAAGCTTCGCTTGAGCTGCCTCCAGCTCCTTTTTGAGGTGGTTGGCCGCCTCAAGTTCCGCAGCCAGCTTAGCTACTTCCTCAGCATGCTTGGATCCAAGATCCTGCTTGACCTGTTCCAGGAGCGCCGTCTGTGCGTCGCTGCCGGCCGACCTGGCCGCAGCAAGTTCTTCGGCATGCTTGGCCAAGAGTTGCTCCTTCTCGGCACTGGCATCCTGCGTCAATTTATCCAGAAGCTCGCTGTGGGCAGCTTTCAAGGCATTGAGCTCCTGGGCTAGATTAGCCTCGCTCTCGCCCTTTAGAACTTCAATCTGACTGGCGTGACTGTCCTTGAGAGATCGGATCTCCTCGGCGCTTAACTCCTGTGCCTGCCTCGCCGCACTCTTCGCCCCCTCCAGCTCCTCGGCATGGCTGGCCCTCAATGCATCCAGGGCCTGTTGATGTTCCGCCTCCTTTGCCTCCAACGCCTTGACAGCAGAATCGTATTCAGCCTTGGCAGCTTGCAATGCCTTAGCATGACTCTCGGCAGCCTCCTCATGGGCCTTTGTGAGTTCGTTGTGCTTGGCCTCTAGTTCCTCGAACTTCCGTTTGAAGAAAGCATCGCCCCGCAGACTCTCAATCTCGTTCTCATAGTCCTGGCTAACCTGTTGGAGCTGCCTTTGGTGATGTGCGGCCGCGGTTTCATTCTCCTCCTTCAGCTTCTCAATGATGGCGTCCTTTGCCTTTTGCTCTTCGGTGAGACTATCGATGAGTTTCTGAAGTTCGGCTTGGGTACTGGTGGCCTTGGCAGCCTCCTCCTTGGCTGCAGACAGTTCCGCTTCCACCTCGGCAATCCTAGCCTCTAGGTTCGCTACGGTGGCGGCCTTCGCCTCAAGTTCGGACTGTGCGGTCTCTAATCCCCGCTCGGCCGCTTCCAGCTTGGTCTTGAGCTCAGAGATCTCCGCTTCTAGGGTGCTGAGTTTCGTTTCGGAGGCGACGAGGTCACCAATTTTCTTCTGCAGTTCGGCAATGGCGCTCTCATGCTTAGCATTGAGTTCTCGAATATTTTGTTCGTGTCTAGCCGCAAGCTCAGTGTTGCCGCCTTGCAGTTCCTCGGCGTGCTTCGACTCTAATGCTTGGATGGCCGCGTGGTGTTGCTGTGTCAGGTTGGTTTGGAGGGCTTCGAGCTTAGCAGCATGCTCCTCGGTAGCTTTAGCTAGGAGCGTCTCGGCCTCAGTTAGCTTGGCTCCGTGTTCAGCCTGCAGGTTCTCCAGGGAGGCCTTGAGACTGCCAACCTCAGCCTCTGCAGCGTCCTTTGCACCGATGGCTTCATCCAGCTGCTTCTTCTGGGCGGCAACATCAGCCTCGGCAGCGTCCAGCTTCTCTTGAAGTTCGGCGGCCCGCTTATTGAGCCCCTCAATCTCGGCAGCATGCTCCGTCTTCAAGCTCTCTAGGGCCTCCTTGTTGATAGCCTGATCGGAAGCCGGCTGCTCGCTTGCAACGGCATTGGCTTTCTCGGTGAGCTCTGCGATCTTCTCCTGGGATGACGCAATTTGGAACTTTAGATCGGCAATTTCTGCTTCACTTGACACAACCTTAGCCTTGAGCTCCTCAACCTCTTTGGTCGACTCAGCGGCGACGGTCGTAGCGGCAGAAGATGCGCTCGACGCCAGCGACGGCCGAGGCGTATGACGCGTGGCGTTTGTCGCAGTGCTCACTCCTACTGAGGAGAGTCGCTTCTTCGCCTCCGCCACGGCACCCGTCGCAGGCGGTCGAGTAGCAACTCGGGTGGATGCAGCCCCTGAAGGGGCACTTGCCGATGATTTCGGAGCGCTCGTGGCCGTCTTCGACGGAGTAGTGCTGGGGGCTGTAGCGGGCTTTCTGGCCGCAGCCGTGGTGGCAGCGGTCGTGCTGCTCTTGGGTTTAGTAGGCGAGCTAACAGCGCCAACGGTGGACGTGCGTCGTGCAGCACCTGCGGCCGAGGAGCTGGGTGCCCGCTTCTTCTCATCTTCAGACACGGATGGCTGAGACCGGTGCGAGACAACGGAAGTGGCAGTCGATGGACGTTTGGTAGCAGTGGCTCCACCAGTGGCTCCACCAGTGGGGCGAGTTGGGGCTTTGCTCAAGCCGCCGGTCGTGGTTGTTCGTGCCGACGAGCCCGTGGTCGGCTTGGCAGGAGCAGTTGCAGTCGCCGTCGGTCGCTTTGCGACGGAGGTAGTTGTAACTGCCGGCTTCTTGGGCGCTGCAGTCCCGGCAGCTGCTTTCTTCTCGGCGGTACCATTGGGCGAGGCGGAAGTGACCGTTGCGGGCGGCTCGGCTGCGGGCGCGGGCGGTGCCGGAGAAGCGTCCGTGTGCTGGACGACCTCGAAACCTTCGGCATCAGCCATAATGACTCCGGCGAGATACTGACGATGCGATAGGATTGAATCCGGGGATCGAGCCCGAGGATCATGCACAGACCGGAGATCTAGGTCAAGCAGCGTTGCAGCGGAGATGGTCAGTACAGACCAGACAGCTAAGAGCTAAGAAGCGGCTCGAAAGAGCAATCGAGAAAGCATATGAAGACGAATTGGCCTTTCCAGCTACCCCACGACAGTGTATCCGGCAAAAGGGTGCATAAATAATAGCTTGGAAAGGCATTCGAAGGCAAGATGAAACTCACCTGCACGTTGAGCTAGCTACTCCTTTTTCCCTGGTAGAGCTGATAGCCGAACAATCGCTATTGTCAAAGCCGACCGGTTGCACAAAGCAAGAAGCTTCGCAAAAGGACACTAAAACCGCCGGAAGATGCTTGGGAATTGCTCTGCAAATTGTTCGCAACGTCAAGCACAAAGGCCACTCTACAGCATACCGGCCCCGGTGCTGATGAGAAAAAAGGGAGGGAGGTTCAGCTGCGCCGAAGAATGAAGAAAAGAGGAGCTCGGGGCACCGAGATAGGACAAGGCGCGGGCCTAGCGCGTGGACCTGGACGACTTTCCATGAGCGAAAAGGAAAGGCCTAGTCGGGGGTTCTGCAGGAAACGCCTGGTGGGGCGTGCAACAGGGGATTGCCAATGTTCACACTTCACAGCGCCAACAGTGTCGCTGTAACACTGCACTGCAAGCCTGCCACGTCGTGTAGTCCAATGCATTTGCCTCTTCTCGTCATGTTGCATCCAGCATCCAGTGACATTGTCTGCTTCATCGCCCTGCATCCCAACGCCGGGAATTGCTAAGGCGGTTCGTGTCGATTCGCCAGCGGCGTTTCAACGACCGCCAATGCTCGGCCATCCCAGAAGCCGTTTTATGCTTTCTATTCGCTAGCACCCGCTGTCAGATCCTTAAAACGTTACACACCTGCTTGATTATGCATGGAGGAGCTGCCCTTGTTGGCGATGTTTGACTCTGAGCGAACATCAAGGTATCCGTACCTGTGTATGTATTGTACTGTACATGACTCGGCAGGCCCAGCTGGACGGATGTGTCTGGGCTTATCCGTATTCCTTACGCAGATAACTTGTAGTTTGGTTTCACAGATATATGGGATGAATCCGATCATGGCAACCAGATATTCTCGGAAGCCCATCTCACCTTGCGTCGGTCTAGAACCATAGGGTAGTTGGAACACTCGACAACCTGGAAAGAGGGAGAGCAATATGCATTGTGGCGCCTCATATAAGCAGCGAGAATTAGACTTCCCATCTTAGATCTTGCCTTGCCTCCAGCGCCTCTAATGAATGAATGCACGAAAGGCGGGTGCATGATGCAAGGGGCAGAACGGCCTCAAGCAAGGTACCATCTACCTCTGCGTGGTAATGTGTCGCTTTCCCGTTGGCAGGTGATTGACCATCTCCCAAAAAGCAATCAGAAGCATGCCGTTCTCGGGTAATAAGAACACTATCGTTTCAATCAGCTCAGCAACTTGCATTCGAATTTAGCAACTCGCTAGGGAAGAACTAGGGGTATCTCTGTCGCTGTAACCGGTGAAAGAAAGCTAATCGATGACAACAACGTAGCGGGTGCCTTTGCCAAACCAGAATCCGTCCCCGGTCTCCGGCATCCAAAAGTAACATGGATTCAGTGCAACGAAGGCCGGTATCGTCCCGTCCTCTTCAGCCATTCTTCCATTCTGAGCAACTCGTCCCGTGTACGATCAAGAGTTTCGGTGCATTCCGAGAGATAGTATGGATTCCTGTCCGGGCGCTGCAACTCCTTGAGGAACCAGTCTATCTCGTCTTCGGTCCACGGTAGACTGCCGAGTTCCGGGGAAGGTGGTGCACGCTGGCGCTGGAGAGGAGCTGGGGGCTGTATGCTCAATGAGCTTGATGATCGAGGTAAAGTCGCAGAGCGACGATCCAAGCCCTGGGTACCAGCCCTTGCTCGTCCACCGTTACTTGTGATGCGGCTGTTGTGGACCTGGCTTGCTGGCAGAGTGAGACGCTCAGGGTTTTGCGTGTCCTTGTACCACATCTCTGCGAGCGGGCCAGGTTGGCTTAGGACCCGCTGGACTGACAGTACACAAAGCTGAAACTGTCTGTCGGATTGTTCGCGTTCTCTCATCTCCAACTCTTGTTTCGCCTTTTTTATAGCTTCGTCTTTTTCCTTCTTCATTTTCCGATCGCGGTTCCTGTCGACCTGCTCGTTGAAGTCGTCCACCACTGAGCGAAGGTGCTCCCGCCACTTCCCGAGCATTGTCTTAAACTTGTCGTGAGACCTCGACAAGGTCGGGCCGCCTTGACCAGTCGCCTGCTGGGCGGGGGGAGGTTGTAGCTTGCCCTGAAGGCTATAAAGACGGGCCATCCACCCTGTTATCCACAATAGGTATTGGACTGTGGACCAGGTGAAGACGCCGATTGCCGGCAGTCGAAGACTATCCTCATCATGATCTTCAGTGCTCCCAATGACAAACGAGCTGCGAAGAACCAGAACAACCATCGGCAGGATGCAAGACGATAGGTCCTCGCTAAGTGCCGTGCGGAAAGATTCGTCACGCGTTACCTGGGCGGTATCACAAATACTTGTAACCATTTCTTCAACGCTGGTCAGGGCCTCGTTCAAGACGTCCGCGCGTTCGTCAAGGAATCTGCTTTGCGTAGAGAGATCGACGGCCATAGGTACTTCATCCAGCCTATCTTTGAGGTGACCTAGCAACTCGAGGCACATTTTACCAACGTCTGTTCGAGCCGGCCCTATTGTACCAGAAGCGGGGGCAGTTGATTCCTGCATGTTTCTGACATGATGGCTATCCACCTTCAAGGTGCGGAGAGGGCTGACACTGTGTATCTGAATTTTGACAACTTTCTGGTTTTCTGATGGTGTACGGTCTTGCTCGCCAAGAGACAATGGGGCATCATGACGATCGAGAGCAGCAGTTTCCTCTTGAATCGAAGAAACCCTAGTGACATTCTTTGAGGACGGGACCTTGCCGGCAGGGTTTTCAACCTTATTGGTCCGGCTTCGCAACGCCGGGGCATTTCGCGTCGACTTATGGCGGGCGAGGACAGGGGAATGCGGCATTGGGTCGTCGGGTATCTCGTAAACGTCGGAGTCCGGCTGCGATGAAGGGAATTCCGTTGCTGAAGACCCTAATACTGGACTTCCCAAGCGTACAGTTGGATTGTCAAACTCGCGGTGAAGCTCCTCGTTGTCCTCCTCGGTTGCCCAAACTCTATCATCAGCTAGTCCGAAGACTTCCCTGGAGTTAACGTGACGATTCAAAGGCTTAGTGCGGAGATGGCGCTGGGTCTTCGCCCCGGTCGAAGTTTTGGAACGCACTACCGGCTTCGCGCCGGACGTGCCAAGAACGACTGCAATGTCCCTCCCTCTTCTCGTACGTGGCACGTTACCACTAAATGCAGCATCCATCACGTCAATGACAGCGTCGACATCATGCGCCTCGTCCACATCCTCGCCGCCGAGCTCGATTGAGTCTTTGATCGATTCCGTAGGTCCGTCGAAGAACTCGCGTAGCCCCTTCATTGTCCGTGCATCCGAGGTGCCGCTACCATCCCTCTTCCTCTTTGCGGCAATACGGCCAGTCCCTGTAGGTTCTCTGGTTTGGCGATGCGTAGCAGGAGATCTGGAGGTAGATTTCCCACGGTGAACGGGCCTTGAAGGGATGTCGCTCTCGGCCCATCTACTGTCGTCATCTTCTCGGCTAAGCGCATGGGATGCGCTCCTAGTAATGACCATAGCTAACGGTGAAGTCGAGGGTAGGCAAGCCAAGGCAGCTTCTTTCGATAACAAAGTTTGAGAAACCTTGGCCTAGATGCAAGGTATGTAGACATGGAGAGAAACAGGGAAGAACTACTTCGTATCGCGGAGATACAAAGGTCGTTTGTCTTTTCGGCGCCCAACTTCCAGAGCGCGCCGATACCTGAACGTGTCTTGGTCGTGACGTGAAGCGAGTGGGTTGAGTGCACTCGGTAGGTATTCGGTACATGTAACCAGGGTAACATACGGTAAGCTGCTTGGTGGAACCTGCCCGGTGTCGCGAGTCTCGCGACACAGTCTCCAGTTATCGGGCGGTACGGTCGCAGTGGGTGGGTCTCGTTGTGCCGCAGCAGCGGGAAGCCGCCTCTTGGCCAACGCCGATGCATCGGCCGTGTGCACTGTGTAACTTGACGTGGCGTTCGCGAATCTCCATGGCCTGGGAGAGATCGTCATAGGTGTTGGCACTTGGCACATGGGCAGTCGTACGAAAATACGGTCCCCACCACACAGTCAAGATAATTCTCGATTTCTTCGACGTTGAATTAAGGTGTCCAGAGGCGCTCACTCCTCAGGTCACTGATGCACCTCCTCAGCCCTGCCTCCTTATATCCAGTCAATGTTACAATGAACTAGCGACAAGTTCGAGCGGACCCGCAGATCCGGTTGACGCTTCTAACCAAGAACTTCAGTGGCGCGCTGCCTACGTAACCGACAACAATGAAGGCCAGTCCGGTGCTTACCACCCGCAGCACACTGACACATTCCAATGGTGTCCATGCCGTGCGCTCCGTCATTCTTGGGCTCGCGCGGGCCTTTTCCCTAACCTTTTCGACGGCCGATGCAGCGCCGCTGAGCGCTTGGGAACTGTATCGCCATGACGAGCCCGAGGCCGAAGGTGCGAGTCTCTGGGTTCTCTACGCGACCGCCGCGCTCCTCGTTCTTCTAGGCGGCGCGTTTGCTGGTCTGACCATTGCGTGAGGAATGCCAACGTCGTGGCCTGCTGCATTGCGGCTAACCCTCGTGTTAGGTTGATGGGCCAGGATGGAATCTATCTTCAAGTTATGGCAGGAGACCCTAGTGAGCCGCAACAAAAGAATGCCAAAAGAGTCCATGAACTGCTTAAAAAGGGCAAGCACTGGGTGTTGGTCACGTTGCTACTGGCCAATGTAATCGTCAACGAAACCCTCCCCGTCGTCCTCGACCGAACTCTTGGCGGCGGTGTTGCTGCCGTAGTGGGCTCGACTTTTCTGATCGGTGGGTATCGCCTCCCAATTGCTCCCCTGTAATAGAAACACCTGACGTCTTTGGGGCCAGTGATATTCGGCGAGGTCCTCCCTCAATCCATCTGTGTGCGGTACGGTCTCCCAATCGGCGGCTACATGTCCAAACCGGTCCTCGTCCTCATGTATCTGTTGGCACCTATTGCCTGGCCGACAGCGAAGCTGCTCGACAAGCTCCTTGGAGAAGATCATGGCACGGTCTACAAAAAGAGTGGACTAAAGACTCTCGTCACCCTGCACAAGAGCCTCGGAGAGGTGTCTCAGCGGCTGAACCAGGACGAGGTCACAATCATCAGCGCGGTCCTGGACTTGAAGGAAAAGCCGGTCGCGAATGTGATGACTCCAATGGCCGACGTTTTCGTCATGTCCGAGGACACTGTTCTGGACGAAGAGACAATGGACATGATTCTGACTGCAGGCTACTCGAGAATCCCGATTCACGAAACCGGCAACCCGACCAACTTTGTTGGCATGCTACTGGTCAAAATCTTGATCACTTACGATCCCGAGGACTGCAAACTTGTCCGGGATTTCCCACTGGCCACGCTTCCAGAAACCCGCCCGGAGACCAGTTGCTTGGACATTGTGAACTTCTTCCAGGAGGGCAAATCCCACATGGTGCTCGTTTCAGAATACCCGGGGGAGGACCATGGAGCCCTTGGTGTCGTCACTCTTGAGGATGTTATTGAAGAGCTCATTGGAGAGTATGTTCCCTGATGTGTTCAAGGACAATCGCCGGTGCTGACTTGGCGTTAGGGAAATCATCGACGAGTCGGACGTCTATATCGATGTCCATAAGGCTATCCGCCGCCTCACGCCGGCCCCAAAGGTAAGGGTCCAACGCAAACAGTCAGAAGACCCAGCCGGCAGGGCTGGTGATTATGGACCGGATCCAGACGTTGTCGACGCCTCAAGTAACCATACGCGCCGAGCGAATGAAACCCCTGGCACGCCAAGCCACGACGCATCTATTCTCTCCAGCAGCCCGAAGACGGCAACACTCATAATGCGGAGAAGCTCGGCCGGTGTGGACGGCCAGTTCTTCAGGACGACCGTTCCCGTACGGGGCAACTTTGAAGACATCAGGGAGCACCTCAAACATCTGGGTCCTTCTAACCGGGCAAATAATCCTAAAAAGACACAGTCAACTACCATCAAAGTCAAGCCTGGGACCGGCACACATCAGGCGCCACCACGCGCTGCCTCCGCATCTGAACCAATAATTCAGGAGTCACAGTTGGCGGAGCATGAGGAGGAAGAGGGGGATGAGACCACAAGGCTGCTTAGGCCGGAAGCCACCAGTAAAGACGGATTACAGGTGCCAGGGAAGAGTTACGGGTCTGTCAGCCCAGTCCTGACGGTGCAGATGGCATCACAAGGCAATGGGGTGTTCCCACTGGCGCTAAACAAGCCCGATCAAGCGGAACAGGCGGTGCAGGTTTTGGCCAAAACTAACCAGATGGAACCAAGCGATGTCGCAGCAGCGTCTGCTGCCGGTCATCAACGCGGTAGCTCAAGCGGCGAGAGCGGACACAGTCTTTGGGCAGAACAAAACAATCATGGCGGCACCCACAACAACGGCCGCGGCTTGCAGCGGCCGAATGTGCGCAGCGGGAGCATCACGGAGAATGTTATCGAGTCCCGCGGGCTGCGTAAGGTGGTGCTCGAGACCACCAGCTCCAACGATGACGACGACTTTGCGGTTGGCCCGGCCTCGCCCGAGCAGCAGCCCAAGCCGTTAGGCAAGTCCTTTACTGGATTTTTCGCCAGGGATGAGGCTTCAAAAGATCGGGCTGGGGAGTCTGAGGATGAGGAAGCGCTGGGCTCTGGCCGGGATGAAGGCGACAGTTCTAAGGAGGCTGCCGCCCCCGCGGTGAGCGGCACCGGAGGCGGCGGCGGGGGCAAGAAGAAGAACAGGCGCAGAAAACGCAAGGGAGGCAAATAAGTTGCTTCTTTCCAGAGGTTGTCTTGGACTAATTTTGTAAAAGTATGACATGGGCCTGGTGAACTGGGCTGGTAGACGTGATTCTGGTTATGTCCTTGTACCCGGGCAGCAGGGATTTGGGATGGTATTAGGGGGCATTACAGGCTGGGGATTGGTGTGGTTAATAGGAGCATGCAGTTTTGCGATGAATTGGAAGAGGCTCTTGAGGGGCTGAAGGTGGCATGTATTATACATTTTCATGCTTTAATGGTGTTCTGGTTATGGACGGAATTTAATTATCATACCTTATGTGGTTCTCCGATATCAGTGATAGCAAATGCCTTGGTGATGGACGTACTGATAATGGATCCGTATACCAGCTCTCTGAGGTAGTGTCCAGTACCTTAGGTGTAGAGCAAGAGCTGCCCCTGAGGTGGAGATTGACGTCACGGCTCACGATGGGTGGGGGGATGCCAGTGAGGCCCAAGCTCCTAGCTACCCCTCTGCTGTAACGACGGGATACGAAGATGATGATTATCAGGGAGGTACTGTTACCAATGGGAAAGACCCGCCCAGGGAAGGAATTCCAAATCATTCTAGAGGCAGTGTAGATATCTGAATGCAGCGCTCGGTAATCCTCGACTGCCGTCTCCACCAGATGAAATAGCTTCAATCAACCCCACTCGCCTCATCAACCAGCAGTAAAACGGTTTCCGACAGCCCCCGACTTGACGCACCTGAGATCAAATTCTCATCTCACACATGAGCTACTCCGTCCGCGCCTCGCAGAGACTGAGACTGCTCTTGCCATCTTTGCAGAAGAAGCCAACGTTTGATCTTCGTTTAGGTATGTTGGATCAATCATCATCACTAATCTACTGGGAAAGACAAGGAGCGGGGAAAAGACGGGAAAAGAAAGCAAAAACAAGGGGAAAGGGGGAAAGGAGAATCATCAATCTCACCAGGCATCTGCTGACTGTTGAAGTGCCTACACGACTGTTTGCGACTATGGCGTCGACGACGGATACCAAGAACTACAAGTTCAACCACTCCATGTAAGTTGGACGAACCTTGGATTGTCATCGGTTCCAACGGTTGACTGATGTTTCTTGGCGGCAGGAGTAAGTAATGCAGGGGATGTCTTTACTCTTGACTTCCCAGGATAGTATCATGGTTGACAATGTATACAAAGTCCGCGTCAAGGATCCCAAGGAGTCAGGTCGGTGTCCGGAAAATCACTTCACCTCCACTCGCATACTCACATCACTCAGTCAAGTTCTACTCGTTCCTGGGCATGTCGGTCATCAAAAAGCTGGAGTTCCCAGAGGCCAAGTTCGATCTCTACTTTCTCGGCTACGACTCGCCCAAGGCCGTGTCGGGCGGCAATAACGTGTGGGACCGCGAGGGCCTCATTGAGCTGACGCACAACTACGGCACCGAGAACGACCCAAATTACAAGATCAACAATGGCAACGTCGAGCCCTACCGCGGATTTGGGCACACGTGTATCAGCGTCGACAACATCCAGGCCGCCTGCCGGCGCCTAGAGGAAGCTGGCTACAAGTTTCAGAAGAAATTGACAGACGGCCGCATGCGCCATATTGCCTTTGCCCTGGACCCGGACGGGTACTGGGTCGAGATCATCGGGCAGAAGCCGGTCGAGGAGACGGAGAGCATCAAGGAGACGGATGTGCAGACGTATCGGATGGTAAGCTACCCTTTTGTCTCACATCATTCGCAGAACCTGGCCTGCGATACTGACAATGGCGGCAGAACCACACCATGATCCGCGTCAAGGACGCGGAGAAGTCGCTCAAGTTCTACCAGGAGGTTCTGGGCATGTCGCTGTTCCGGAAGCACGAGAACGAGGCGGCCGGCTTCAACCTCTACTTCCTGGGCTATCCCGGAGAGAAAGGAGTCCCGGCCGAGGGCCAGGGCACCGCTGACCGCGAGGGTCTGCTCGAATTGACGTGGAACTACGGCACCGAGAAGGACGAAAACTTTAGCTATCACGATGGAAACAAGGGCCCCCAGGGCTTTGGACATATCTGTGAGTGTTTGGTGTGGAAATACGTACCCAGAGATTGCTGATATCTTTTTCAGGCATCTCGGTCGACAACCTTGAGGCGGCCTGCGCCCGTCTTGAGTCGCTCAACGTCAACTGGAAGAAAAGGCTGACGGATGGGCGGATGAAGAATGTTGCGTTTGTTTTGGACCCTGACGGATACTGGGTCGAGATCGTACAAAACGAGCGGTTCACAGGCCAGGCCAACTTTTAGTCGCCCGGATTTCCCGTGTCCGGTGTACTGTACGTGTACGCACTTCTTTCGGGGATACTATGAGTACGTGGCGTCCAATGTCAACATCCTTAATGCGGATCGCCAGTCAGGAGTCTCTACCATAAGCATCGGGACAGCAGGAGACGAGTGCGTGATGTGGACGATGCGAGGCTTACCGTGTAAGCTCCTCTGGTGGCCAACCAAGCAATGCATCCAATGCATCGGCTGGCAAGCTGGAGCATCCGATTGAAGCAGCATCAATTGCTCGCATTAGTCAAACGTGGGGGAATGAGGGGTTGGAGTCGGGAGGCGCATGCTTCATGCAGGACAAAGGCTCAATAAAGCAAACGTATGGGTTCTTATTGGGACGTGATCGCTCCTTGGTCAGTCACCCGTGAGAAGCTATGACAAGTCTTGGTGTATAATCGAGTTGTATGCCGATGGCCGGAAAGGGACGAGAATGGATGGCAATAGGTCACGATCACGGGCCAATGCCCAGAAGGTATGTCATCCTGTCGTCTCACATCGGATGAAGGCAGCAACGCCAATTACCCCCGCCCTTTCTCCAAGTGCCCCTCTCCGGGGAGATGTCTACTATGCTTGGCGTGAGCCTGCAGTTTGCACATTGACAGCATGACAGCTTGTCATCCCGCAGCCGTCGTGGTCCAAGAGGGCGGACGGGCTCGAGACGGATCCTCTACCGGTTGCTTCAGGAAGAGGGAGCTTTGACGGGTCCCGGCTACGCACGTACGCACCGTAGCACTAGCTTATAACACCGGGCTTTCTCCTTCACCCTAGCCCTTCCCCTTTAGTCCCCTTTCAGCGAGTCCTCGATCTTGCCCGTCCCATTCAAGCCCTTTGAAGTTTGAACCATCCGTTCAAACCACCCATCCACTTACCTCAAAGCCCCAGCAAAACACATCACTACCTCCCACCCACTAACCCAGCCCTGAGACAAGAGAAGAAGAACCAAAATGTCGCCCTCAGCTACCTCCCCCTCCCCCTCCCCAGCATCACCATCCACCCCACGCATCCTCGTGCCTGAGAAGCTCTCCCCCGAAGGCCTGTCCCTGCTCCGCGGGGCGGGATTCTCAGTCGACAACCTAACCTCACCTCTCTCCAACGAGGACCTGATCCGCTCCATCGCCGAGTATGACGCGTTGATCGTGCGGTCCGAGACCAAAGTCACTGCTTCCGTGCTGGCGGCCGCTTCTCAGTTGCGTGTAGTTGCGCGTGCCGGGGTGGGGGTTGACAACATTGACGTCGACGCCGCCACGCGCCAGGGCATTGTGGTCGTCAACTCGCCCAGCGGTAACATCCTTGCTGCCGCGGAGCATACAATTGCGTTGTTGTTGGCTGTTGCTAGGAATGTGGGGCGCGCGGATGCGGGTATGAAGGCGGGCAAGTGGGAAAGGGGGAAGTTGGTGGGTGTGGAGGTTGGGAGGAAGGTATTGGGGGTTGTGGGGTTTGGGAAGGTCGGGATGAAGGTTGCGCGCATGGCGGTGGGGTTGGGGATGAGGGTTGTTGTGTTTGACCCGTATGCCAGCGAAGAGGTTGCGCAGAGGGAAGGGGTTGAGTTGAGGGACGGGTTGCCGGCGTTGTTGCCTGAGGTGGATTTCTTGACGGTGCATACCCCCCTGCTGGCGAGCACGCTCAATCTGCTTGGGGAGAAGGAGCTGAGGAGCATGAAGAAGACGGCGAGGGTGCTGAACGTGGCGAGGGGTGGTGTGTATAATGAGGAGGCGTTATTGAAGGCTTTGGATGAGGGTTGGATTGCTGGGGCTGGGTTGGATGTGTTCACCTCGGAGCCGCCGGCGGAAGGGTCCGTGGCGGCGAGGTTGGCGGCGCATCCAAAGGTGGTGAGCACGCCGCATCTCGGAGCGAGCACGGTCGAAGCGCAGGAGAATGTGTCGATGGACGTGTGCACACAGGTGGTGGAGATATTGAGAGGCGGACTCCCGACGGCGGCAGTCAATGCGCCGCTGATCCTGCCTGAGGAGTATAAAAGGTTACAGCCGTTTGTCCGTCTGTATGTGGTTCTCTTGGGCCTTCTATCTGTTGTTTTCAGCTTACTGACCGTGACTTACTTCCGCTTTCTCACCGCAGCATCGAGCGCATGGGCAGCCTCTACACACAGCACTTTGCGGGGGGACATGGGCGGGGCGGTATGCTCGGGGGGCGGCGGTTCGAGCTCGTCTACCACGGCGAGCTGGCGGGCATCAGCAACACGCGGCCGCTGTACGCAGCGCTGGTCAAGGGGCTGGTCAGCTCCATCAGCGAGGGTGGCGGGCGCGACGTCAACATTGTCAACGCCACTCTCATCGCCAAGGAGCGAGGCCTTGCCATTGACGAGAAGCATGTCCGCAACGGCGGCGCTGTGCCCACGTACGCGAGCGCCGTGACGTTGCGCAGCTTGCGCACCGACGAGGCGGTCCAGGCGGGAGAGCAGGTCATTGAGGGCTATGTGAGCGGCCGGGCCATCTTCATCTCCAAGCTGGATCGCTTCACGGCCAACTTCCACCCCGAAGGCACGCTGCTAATCCTGCACAACTACGACGAGCCGGGCAAGATTGGCAACGTCGGCATGGTGCTGGGCAAGCACGGCATCAACATCACGTTTATGCAGGTTGCTTCGCTGGAGAACGGGCTGACGGCGACGGCGACGGCGACCACTCAGGCTGCAGGAACCGGGAATGGCCATGCTGAGAAAGAAGCCTTGATGATTCTGGGCGTCGCCGGGGAGGTGACGGACGACGTGCTGGGGGAGCTGGGCCAGTCGGAGGGCATTTTGGATGTCAGTTTGCTAAGGCTGTAGGTCCAGGTGACTCTTGTGCGAGTCTTTTGATGCGTTCCATGTGTGAACTTCACGTTACTATACTCATTCTTAGCCCGGCTATGAATTGGTCTCTACCAACTTCAAGTTATGGTGCTTCGATAAGGTATACCTTAGCGTCGCCGACGTCTTCAACGAGCTGCTCCTGTCTTTGTGGGATACCTACCGGTGGTTATCGACATAAACTCCTGGAGATCCAGTGACTGGGCCCAACTACACAACTACAATGCCGGGGATCCCTTCGTCAAGGTCGAATCCGAACTTTGGAAGAATCCTCTTAAAGAAAGGTGATGGAACCAGGCCCCTCGTTTTGATCAAGGATCTCCACCTCGTAACCTTCCAGGCCATGATTCGTATTAGGGACGCGAGATGAGGGAAATACTGTATGGATCTGTACATCGGGGATGGTGGCAACCGTGGCATTGATCTCGAGTCGGAGGAGATACTTTGTAAGTTGCCTACATACCGTACCCTAGGGTAGCTTAGGGTAGTCATCCCGTAATTACGGAGGTAGATCAAGGCAGTTGAGATCAGCCGCCACGGGATAATTACACACAATGCTATGATCTGATATCTTCAGTTTGGTTCTGTGGGGCGCACTTGTCTTTACTTGGATCAGGAGTAAGATAAGTTACCATAGTTACATACTAGTCTGGTGGTTCTCAGCTTCTTAAGTTTGGCCTCTAGCTGACCTAAAATTAGATACTTCCTCGGCTACACTGTCAAATGTACCAGATTGCCCAAGATGAGTCCCAACAGTACTCCAAGCGGTTGGCACAACAGACAGAAGAAAGCTCGGACAACGAAAGATGAAAACTTAGCCGCCTCCAGTTGTGTTTAGACGATCCTGGTTGCGAGATGCTAGATGCAGAAGAGAATTAACCAACGTTAGTTAAGCGCAGCCTCACGGCGCATACGCACAGTGGAGACAGAGTAATAATGCATACACATACGGAGTACTCCGTACTCCGTACTCCGTACACACTGGTAATTACTTCGGAACCCTTCAAGTCCATAGAGTTCTCAAACTTCAAGTTCTCCTACTGCAAAACAACGAATACAGTCATTCTCAGCCATGGGTCCCATACTACCCAACATGACCGTGACGAAGCATGCCCGAGTCTGCTTTGCTTCCCTGCGTTCTGCACTTTGGAGATGCTGATCTTTGTCCTTATTAACCAAAGTTACCGTGGCATTCATCGTCTGTACGCGTACTGTACTGTACGAAGTCTCCCTCTGAACCCAAGAACACTGAGAACAGTAGGTAGGACACAGGGGCCAGGGGGTCGACAGACCAACCAGGGGTCCAGGGGTCGACGCCGAGAGTGCTGGGGGTTCGGACCCGCGTGTCACAATGTGACCACTTCGATTAATTCTGTTGGGAGTGTCGCAGAAAGTCTTCTTCTTCTTCTTTCCTTTGCTTTGCACTTGGTGTTTCATCCTCATTGCCATCACCAATAGACAACAGACAGAATCCAGTTTGGTGGAAGCGTCCTGCTCGAGCACTCGTCTCTCTTCCCTTCCAACGCCTCGCTGAGCAATTTGACCAATCTGTCCATTACTCCATACCGCAAAGATGCCTGGCATTCGTAAGTTTTGCCCTCGCGATCGCTGTCTTTGTTTTGTGGGAAAGCGCGAAACCAGAAGGACCTCACCGCCAATTGGGCGGCAATTGTCGACGGTGATCTTGCGCGTCAAATATTGGCGGGACTAACGCGACTCTATTCAGCGTTTGGCGCGCTCGACAACCTGAAGGGCAAGCTCAAGGCTGCCTTCAAGAAGCGAAACGAGAAGAAGGTTGCCGGCAAGACGGAGCCCGCAAAGACCGAACAAACTACCGCGACCACGACTGCCCCCGCCACTGAGGCTACCAAGACTGAGACGGCTGCTGCCCCTGCTGCTGTCGCTGCGCCTGCCCCAGCTGGTGAGTATCGTCACAACCACATGCTACCATCGGAGGCTTGGAACTGACGCGTTGTGCCATTCTAGCTGCTGCTGCTGCGACCGTGACCGCTGCTACTGCTGCCGCCCCGGCCGAGGCCCCTGCTGCCGAGCAGAAGAAGGAGGAGACCACTGCTGCTGCTCCTGGTTCGTGCTGAAATCTGCAATGACGCTTCATCTCATGCTAACTCCTTGGAAAGCTGCTGCGACCACTGAGACTCCCGTTGCGGCTCCTGCTGTGGCTCCTGCAGAGGCTGCTACCGCTGCCCCTGCTGCTACCCCTGCTCCCGCCGCTGAGGCCGCTGAGAAGACCGCAGCTCCCGCGGAGGCCCCTGCTGCAGAGGAGAAGAAGGAGGAGACGGCCGCTGCTCCCGCTCCTGCTGCCGCTGCCGCCGCCCCGGCTGCCGCGACGGCTTAAGTACTTGGCGACTCTATGATGTGGCAGCACTACGTCACAACCAGCCGACGGCTCACAGGGGAGGAAATGTCCAAGGGAGCTGGCGGCATGCTCTTTATTTTTTCACCGGGCGGTTTGCTCGCTGCGGATATGGGAATGATTCCGGAAGATACCAATTGTTGATTTGTTTTTTTTTTTTTTTTTTAAGGGGCGTGGCTGGCTTGCAGATGGTCCATACTCGATACCCATGCACTAATAATAAATAAAACGGTTCTCCAGCAGGAGCCTGCGTTACCAGTAGATTGATCGCCTTAGTGTACATGTACAACCTGCTGTAGTCGGGTATCCAAACAAATGTTGCAAAAAGCAGCATGTGCGACTCAAAGCCTCAAGCTATTACCCTAGGAGCCCCCAAAAAACCTTCACTCATCATCAGACTCATCATCATCCCCCGGGTCAGGCATCACTATCCTGTTGAGGTGCGTTACCTGTATTTTGTTAACACTCCCGTCAGCAAAATGGTATCGATAAGGCAAGAGGAAGCGAAAACCACTCACAAATCCAACCATGGCCCTCACAATCCTCATCACCTCCTCCTGACCCCCCTCCAGGGAAGTAAACACCTCATCATCAACCTTCTTCCCAATGGTAAAATTCCTCAACTTCAACAGCTCCATATCCTTATGCTCAGGCGCGAAACCCTTGGGGCGAGTCTTGAGCGCGCCCTCCTGGTTGGCCGCGGCGAACGCCTTGAGCACCGCCTCCTCCTCTACTTGGTCCTCCTCCTCGCCCTTCGTAGTCTTACCCTTACCCTTAGCTTTAGTCTTGGCCTTCGATTTGGCAGGGAGGTGTTCGGAAAGAAACATGTCGCGAAACGCGGGCTCACACAACACGCGCCGCCACCAGCGCGGCCGCTCGTCGATGCTGGCCCGCAGCTTGCCCAGCGCTTCCGCCGACGGGTGCCAAATCCCCCCGCCCACGAAGCTCTTCCCTGGCTCTACGTGGACGTAGTAGCATGCGTAGGGCCCCTTGCGGCCTGTGCGGGAGAAGGCGGCGGAGAAGTGCGGCTGTTTTGTGGTTTTTTTGGTGGCTGGTTAGTCATGAGTTCGCGGGATGCGAGGAGGATGGCCATGACTGGTAGGGGCTGGATAGGAGAGTAAAATACCTTGTAAGGCGTGGGGTCGTTGCTGAAGCGGATGTCACGGTAGATGCGGAAGTTAACGTCTTTGAAGGGGAGCTCAGGGATGGTCGGGTCCGCTTCAATGATCTTTTCTGTGAGGGTCATCACGTATGACTCCCAGTCCTTGAGTGCGCGCCGGTACTCGGCGTCGTGGGCTTTCGGAGTGGCAGAGAGGTTAGCTTTGGTGGGTGAAGTAGGGAGAGTGGGAGCATACCCTTCAGCCACGACCGCTTGTTGTTCGCCTTGAGGTCTGAGAGGAAGGCGAGTGTGTTTTTGTGCAGCCGGTCATCGGCGTAGTCAATGCCGCCCGTGTCGCGCATTTTGGGTAAGGGGATGAAGGTTACTCGGGGTGGTGCATCCTCATCGAACTCTTCTTCGCTGTCGGCCTTGTTGCCTGGTTTTTCAACCTCATCGGTGTAATCTTGTTCATCATCTTGGTCGACCTTGGCCTTCTTTGAAGGTCTCGCCTTGCTACGAGGAGTTCTAGACGAGCTCTTGGTTGCCGGAGCGTCAGAGTCAGAGTTTGGCTCAAAGTACTTGCTCTTCTGGGTTGATGAACTGAGCCGCCCCGATCGGCGGCGAGATGCAGGAAGATCGGCAGTTGCTGGTGCCTCTTGTGCAGTAGCAGCAGATTTACGCTTGCGGCCGGCCATAATGACGGATGGTTGAATGCAACTCTATTTGGATCGGTAGTGAACAATGGGCTGCAATTCCACGTCTGCTAACCTGGATGTTGAGCACTTGAGATCACTAGTTCACCCATGACGCGATTATGTATCCGGATTTGGCGTTTCCAGCGGCACGAAAGCACGTGATGCATTAAGTGGGCATCATGAATTCATTATGTCATCTTCTTACGGACTCCGAAGACACGGAATCCGAGCGGATACCTATTCCTTCTTGCATCTCAATCATATAGAAGTTGATTCCTTAAGGGCTCTTCAACTGTTGGCCGTGCTGGTCCAAAGCGCCGTTAAGAATTCGGCGATGATCTGCTCGGATCCAATTCATTTGTTTTTCACTGACGTTACACCAGATTTCGCCCTGGGTATTGTCCCGGTTGACCCATGATGGAAAGAAACGTCTACACGTGTAAATGTCGTGAAGGCGAGGTGGTCGGCTTTGCAAGTCCACAAATGCAGCCAGCCAGCGACCTATGAAACATCCTCGGCAGTCGCACCTGGTTCGAAACAGGGCCATAAGATATACACTACGCAGGCATCCCCGAGGAGGACAGCGTCATATTCCAGTTCCACCCTCATCGCAAGGCAACGTTGTATCCGATGAAGAGGCTGTACGTAAGTACACCAGTCTCACCAGTGTACCGAAACGCATGTTGTGAGTTGTCCACCCACCTATGTACCCCAGAAACGACTCGCTTCCCCGCAGGTTCGGGTGCGTCTCCGCCTCTCCGCATACCTAGCACAAGCTCCTTCTCCATCGTGTAACTTGTACCCCGCAGTGCCATTCATCAAGTGCCTGTGGTCTCCAACTTCTCCTTCCTCCAATCCTCCAACTCCCCAAACATTTCATCCCAGTCACATCGGAATCACATTCAAAAGTCCAATCCTCCCGACAATGTCCAAGCTTGCAAACCTTCGCCGCGACGGCTACGTCATAATCCCCAATCTACTCTCCCCCTCCGAACTTGCCCCTTTGCGCGATGCCGCCGCCCGGCTAACAGCCGTGGCACGCAGCGGGGGGTGGCCGCACGTGCGCACCGTGGGGAAGCAGTTCCCTCCCTGGGACGGCTCGCGGGTGGCCCAGGGCCAGTGGCCGGGGATATGGGGCGTGCAGCACCTGCTGCACCCGGACCTGCCCGTGTCGGAGGCTGACCGGGACCTGTTTGTGCGGGCGTATTTTTCCAGGGGGATCTTGGCTGTTGCGAGAGAGCTGCTTTTGGAGGTGGGGGATCATGCCGATGAGAAGTCGGATGGCGTAGAGGAGAGAGGGAAAGACACTGGTCGGGAGGATGATGATGGCCTAGTCATGGAGCTATGGAACATGCTTGTCCGCCCGGACCGCGAGGACTTTGCGCTGCGCTGGCATCGCGACGACATACCCCCCGAGGTGACGCCCGAGGAGGAGGTTGCCAGGCTGGTGGGCGGCAGGAGAAAAAGGCTGACGCACACGCAGTGGAATCTCCCGCTGTTTGATGACGACAGCCTGATTGTTGTGCCGGGCAGCCACGCGCGCGCGAGGACCGAGGTCGAGCGCGCGGCCGACCCGTACGCCGAGTCGCTGCCGGGGATGATCAGAGTCGAACTGCGCGCCGGGGACGTGGTGTTTTACGACAATAATATCCTGCACCGCGGGGTCTATGAGACGAGCAAGGAGAGAATGACGCTGCACGGCTCGGTCGGCCACGTCAGTGGTAGTCGGGAGCGGGCGAGGAACGTCCTGCAGCATGGAGTAGGGGAGTGGGTGGATAAATGTGATTTTTCGGGGTTAGGGGACGGGGAGGAGAGGGAGCGGGCTGAGCGGATGCGGAGGAGGTTGGTGGAGATGGGAAGAGAGAATCAGGGTAGAGATATCGGATATTCCTTGCAAGGCTAAACCTAGCTATGTACGTGGACATTCTACCCCTGGATCTTGTCTATTTACAATCCGTCGCTGACTTCTCAGTTGCTCTTGTACACGGCAACGTTCGACGCGAATGTGTTCACGTTGTCGGCAAACCACGCCACCTGCGCTCCGTTCCGATTGAGCATCTCCCTCGTGCCGATCGTGTTGAGGTTGTAGATATTCACGTTGGTCGCAGAGCCCTCGATCGAAGTGATCCGCTGCTGGCACGTCTGCCCAGCGCTAAACGTCGAGCATGCCGTGCTGTAGTTGTCAAAGAACGAATAGAGCCCGGCGCCGTAAACAAGAATGTCGCGCGAGTTGATAACGCGGAGACCCCACGCAGCTGCGCAGTTGCCCTGCACGCCAGCACACGAAGCCGTGAAGTCGGGGTCGTTGATGGAGGCAACTGGGCGGAAGGGGACCAGGGCGTTGGGTGTGGGCTGGAAATAGGGCGTCTCGGTCTGGATCTGGCCCATGAAGATGTTCTTCGTGTTGGCCAGCTGGTATTGGTAGAGTACATGGTGTTCCGAGCCGGTGCCCCAGAGCCAGAATGGGCCGTTTTCTGACTCGATATCTGTTGTCAAAGGTAAGCATCGGCCTGTGCAAGCCAAGCCTTTGTCACTTACAAATCCCCCGACCGGTGTAGATGGTGATCTGCGTGTTCGCTGCGTCGTCGATATCATGGTCGGCAGTCCTGTTACCCTCTTGTCAGTGCAGTTCCGTCGTTCCACCCTTTCCAGGGAGCAACATACCACAGCCACACGTTCTCCATGTACAAGTTGCTCGCTTGGCGAGTAACATGCATCGCCATATAAGCAACGATGCAGTTCGGATTGACCGTCGGGTTGCCCGGCGTCTTGAGACACTGCGCCACCTGCTGCTGGGTGCCTGTGAAACCGCCAATGCGAACATGAACATCCCTAACACCACTGTCAGCCATTCAGTTCATCTTTTCCTTTTGGTTAGACATACCACATCCCGCTGGGAGTGCCGCTGGTGGCCAGATTCCACTGTATGCAGATGGCACCGGCTTGGGGACCTTGGGTAGACACGATGAAATCGCTCAGCTCGACCTGGCCGGCTTGGCCTGAGGTAGTTCCAACCTGAACGACGGGCTTGGGGTTGTTCATGTCGTTGAAGAAGGCGCCGGAGGAGAGGATGACGGGGAACGACTCGCCCACAATCTTGGCGCCCGGCGGGATCCGGATCGTGTTGGTCACGCGGTACAGCCCGTAGTCAAGGAACAGAACCTTGCCCTGCGCAACGGCGGTGTCAATGGCGCGTTGCAGCGCAGCCGTGTCGTCGGTGGCGGCGTCGCCCTTGGCTCCCGCCTCGCGGACCGAGAGGAAGGAGGATGCAGGAAGGTTCTCGTATTGAGGCTTGGAGCGCGTGTAATACCGGCCGTTCGAGAGCAGAGTCGCCGGGCGAGGGTTGGGCGTGATGGGGCCGCTGAACTCGCGGGCGCTGTTGGGAGCATAGTTGTGGCCGTTGGCCCACGCCGCAATGGTCATCGACCCGGCCGAGCCAGCAAGTAGTGTGCTGCTGCCGGGCCCTTGCACTGCCACGGGGACATTGCTGAGCGCAATGTTCTCCATCACCAGGCTGCCGGCGGTGTCCGGGTTGGTATTCGGGGTCCAAGCAGTGAGGATGCCAACTGGCACATTGGTGAAAGAGCTGTCAAAGACGGTGATGGAACCAACGTCGAGTTTGTTGTTTGAGCCCCCGGCAGAGATATCAATACCAACTCGGCAGTTGTTGATAGACAGCCCATGGTAGGTCCAACCCCAATTCCAGATTTGAATGATGGCTTTCGCTGTCAGCACACACAGTCTTCAGGCAGAGCGCCAATCTCTCAACTCACCAGTCTTGCAGTTGTTGAACTTCAGGTTTCGTGCGGTAAATTGCTGGTTACCCATGCTAGCGCCTGTGGCACCGCCATTGAATGTAAGGTCGACGAGGAGCCCACCGCTACCTTCCTCGATGAAAAGCCCAACATGCACGACGTCGGCTGTAGCAGGCATGTTGAACACGATGTTCTGGAGACTGGTGGCCTGGGCAGTGGGCCAATGGATTCCCGTTGCGGCGGTCGCCGGGGGGATGGCCGTGGTGTCGAGGACAAAATTGCGAATCGAGCGGAAGAAGACGTTGACAGATTTCCAGTTGAGCACCGGAGTATAGTAGGGATTTCCGTCAATGAGGCCAAAGCCGGCAAAGTTTGCTGTTGCCTTGAGTGTTGGCGGCGACGAAGCGTCGCCGACCAACTGGGTGAAGTAGGCCGGTAGGATGGACGAGGAGATCAGATATGTGCCAGCAGGGAAATAGACAACCGCGGGAGTCATAGTCGTCGATGTCTTCAATACCATTAGCACTCAGCTAGGTCACGCAGTGCCTTGTTAAAGGGTGTTGACTTACGCAGCCCCTATTGCAGGGGTTACCAGCGTTGATAGCCGCGTTAATGGCCGCGGTATCGTCCGTAACGCCATCACCTATTGCAATATCAGCCATATTGTTCCTTTTGTCATGACAGCCAGGCCGCGTCTGCCAGCCCATACAGAGATCACGCACCCCTTGCGCCGTAGTCCTTGACATTGCGGAAGACGGGATAGTTCGCTTGGCCAGCGAAGGGCGCAAACCCCCGATCTACCAGCACATTAGCACGTTTCTCGCACGACAACATGATGACCACACCGAACATACGAGGAATATTTCCAAGCCAATGCCCCTGGACGGTGGAGACGAGGCTGGCGGCAGCCAACAACACCGTTGAGAGACGCATAGCAGCGATTTTGATCCTGTGCTGCACGGCCGACTCGAGAGATATCGGAACCAAGTCGTTGAGCCTATCCCGGTTGAAGGAGAGGGGGGCACGAGGTTGCCCACCACATGATGCAGGATCCCTCGCGGGGTTAATATAGTCAACAGAGCGCCATGCACATACAACAGAAGACCGTCGAGTTACGCATGAGACATGTCCACACGTGCGAGATTTTTTTCCTGGGGAAATTCGAGGGGCGACCATCAGGGCCTTGATGGGAGATGTTACCTTACCCAGAATGCGCGCGATGGCACCGGCGACTCCACGGGGCCGGCGCAACAGGAGTGATCCGGTGGTGACCTATGTAACCATGAGAGCGTAGATGGCACCTTCGCAGTGAGCAGGTCGTTGTGTTCTCCGATCAGTGCCACCAAAGGGCCGATTGCCCGAGCCCCCATCACGGCGCTTGTCTCCGAAACCATGCAACATGGCCGTGGTTCTGGGTTGTTTGCCGCTTGGCTGGGGTGCCTGGTTGGCTGGAGGGGAATATAAGAGCATGAACCACCATGTCCATGGAGATGTTTCGCAAGAAACAGAATGTCACTGCCTAAAAGTTCCAAGATGAACAAGTGCCAAGGGAGATTTTGGGGCATGTTTCTTGTGAGGAATGAACACCGACTGCTCACTTGACATGTCTCACTCTCACTCCCACATCGAGACTGGGCTTTGGTGTGCCACAAACGAACAGTTTGACTTTGAGAGCAGAAGCATCACCTTGTGACTGTGATCGATTTTGTTAGGTCAAGCCCCTTTTTTCTTACAACATGAAGACGGGATCACGCGGGAACAGGCGAGTTAGTAAAGGGGGCGTGACGGGAGGATTTCACCTCCAGTAGATGAAGTAGGGGGCCCAGTTAAGCTTCTGGACTCCACCTGCAGCGTCTGATTCGCCAGTCACAGCGAGTTGTCCAATGGAGGGGGGGAACTGGAATGTAAGAAAAAGAGACCGAATGCTACCCGCCCTTTAGCCAACCACGAATCGTCAACTGGAGCACCCGCTTGTAGACGGGCCATCGGTGTTGTACTGGAGTGACGTTCGATGTCTTTAGTCAGGTGGGGAACACAACAGAGGCTGGTTGACGTTTCGACAGAATGACCAGCACGTCAAGGCCTAGCAGGTAGTTCACGCCAGAGTAGTGCCTAGGGCCCTAGAGCCCTGTGCGGGCCGTCACCTCCGGACGCTAGGATGGTGAATCCGGCAGGTCCCGTACTCTTCCCCGCGCGCGGTACGGAGTTGGGTCCGCTGCATCTGATGAAGCGCGAGCCGAGGAGGCGAGATAGCCGGGGCTCTCAGTGTCTAGATTAGGGTTTAGCGCATCCATGGGTCTAGTTATTGTTGCCGCTTGGTATAAGACTCTTTGCACCAGCTTCCTACCATGTCGTTCCTTCTCCATGTGCTAGGGCTGTAGGGTCTGGGGGGTCGCAACTCGAAAGTTCTGTTGCGGGCGCAGACGTCGGTGTGTGGGACGACGAAGCGTGTGCCGGGTCCCCGAGCTCTGTTGCTTCTGAGTTGAGACCCGGAGCGATATGCGAGCCTTGACTGCGAGGCCTAATGGGAGATGATCGCGCGAAACTCCATCAACGCTTCATAACAGCGTCCAGCAACCCTTCGCGTGGGAAAGGTTGCCATAGGAGGACTGCATGGCTGTTGACGAACGGCTGTTTGCACAAGCCATGGAACTGACCCAAGTCCTGAAAGCCCATCATGTTCTTCCGCCAGACAGGAGGAGAAGGCCTCGAGAAAACGATGGAGGCACACGGATAGCCGCGCAGTGTCGACCCCCAAGCCAAGCGAATTTTGCCTATTTGGACCAAGTTAGAGGACATATTGAGCGCGGCAGGATGTCGGTAGGCTCAATGGTTGCTTGCCGACAAGATGTGTCGACCTTGAGAGATGTTGACATCGGGCTCATTTTGCTCCACAAGGTCCTAGACTTTTCTTGGCGGCGAGCCGCTGCGTCCTTGCCGCCATGCTGCCAATCCACCTATCCGTCGAAATCTAGAACAGCACTGCATCGAGCGAGCCCGTCCGCAGCCGACACTGTCGCTTCCAGTCTTAAGCAGTGCCCGCGATGGCGTCCCGCGTTGTCGGCAGCTTGGCGAACATAGGTTCCCGGGGCCCTGGAAAAGAGTTCTGGTCTGCCGTCGAGGCTAGAGATGTTCGCGTCGAGTATGCAAGGGTGTGCAAGCAATAATCTGGGAACGAAGTCGAGTAGTGACGGTAGCGCACACTCCGCTTGTCTTGCATGCAGTACGCAAAAATTCAGTTGTGGCCTTTCCCAGATTGAGCCATGCAGCTCACGGGCAGCCCCCCGCTCCCCGCATTTTCTCCCCGGACTGACAGGGGCTCAGTTGCTGCTCCCCAGATCTCCAATCCTGGACCTCCACACCCGCACCTCCACTGCTGGGCGAGTCTGAATGTATGTAACTTACTGTAACCTACTGTACTGAAGGTATTGTACATACAGTACTGTACAGTACATACCTACCTAGGTAGCGACCAGAAGGGGGGCCGAGTGCGTACGATATGTGCATTGTTGTCTTAGGTAATTATCACCTCTCTTCCCACAAAAACTATTCTGATATGATATGGATGTTCGTAACATTTCGTTTTCCTGTATCAGTTTTTCCCCTTTCTCAAAGTCAGCGATTCTCCAATTGTTTACATGGTGCAGGAGCTGCTCCCGCGTTTGGGAGCTTTGGGCCCGCAAGTTCCTCGGTTCGTCACACGTCAATTCCAAGGTCCACCCCGCTCCTCGGTGTAACATCTGAGCTCGGCTCTTCTGCTCGAGGATGGGACGTCATTTCGAGGAAGAAATCGGTACATACTTCGTAGTGTTGGGCGGTCAATTTCTGTGCCGAGACTTTGCTCTCTGCAAGACACTGATGCATCGTTAATCAGGTACTTCGTACGAAGTAGGTGCAGACCAAACCGACCTGTCCAGCATTCAGGTTCAGCGAAGCGGAGATCTGAGCCAACCTGGAAGTTTATCTAGAACGGCGCAAGGGCCTCCTTCCAAGTCGGTCTTGTGGAACCAGTAAATTAATTCATCTGCACGGTATCAGGTATTGTACCCGTACGTGATGTGATGTAAGGAGGACGGTACGGAAGTTGCATTGTATTATTACATCGTACGTTTTTGCGTACTGTTTGCTGTGGTGGTTAGGCGGGAAGAGGAAGTTTGGTTCGCCCCTTCTCTCTCCCCGCCCTTTCTCCTCTTTTGCACCCCCTCGTTGTTTCCGACTACCGACAGTCCCCTTTAAGTTCCCCGCCTCCGCGTTTCTGCAATCGTCAAATGCCTGCCCAGCTCCCGAGGTCGCTTGGATGCTCATTTGCTTAGGTCTTGAATTGTTCCACTCCTTCCGCCTCTCATCCGGATATGCTGTGGCTCTTCACAATATTGCGGCACCCCGCCTGGTTTTCCTCACTTCCTCGTCACACCAACCCAAGTGCCTGAAAGACTTGTTGATGTGCACAATTTGGACAGCGGGCGGGCTAATACCTACACCACACTTGGATGCCAATGCCAAGCAAGGGCTACACACGCAACCCACAACCCTTTTCTGCCCACTTTTTGGGCTCTCCCCCACACACCCGCTCCCATGCGTCTTGCGCATCCTCAATAGGTTGGCGTTTGTGTCATGATACACCGACTCTCCTACAATACTATCATTGAGCGCCCCGTTCACATCCTCGCCTGATTCGAGCCTGCAGCGGTCGAGACACAATCGACACTGCCCTCTCCAAGCCCACCTTCTGTTATTCGAGCATTGACGCTTGGGAGCCTCTGGACCCAAGGGGCTTGGAACGAGAACAGGACAATACCAAGAGTTTCCTGGTTGCTTGCTGTATGGGTGTGGGCGTGCCCGGCCTATGTAAGCGGGGAGCAAGCAGGGGGGCATACCCGGGCATCCGGTCAGTCGGACGAGGTTAACCCCAGGCCTGAATATATCAAGACAGGCCGTGTTTATTGCTGCTCGATTCGGCCATCTGCTCCCGCCGGCACGGCACGCACAACATACCGGCACACTCCTATCTCAACATCTTTCTCCATCTACACAGTATTTTGGTCTGTCTGCTCTCACCCTTCCTCCGTCCACCGGACCATCCCCCAATTCCCTTTCTTTCCCTTCCCCTCCCTCCCCCCCACACTATAGTGTGCGTGGCTTTCTCCCCTTCAACTGTACACAACATTGCCCGCTCCAATACCCCAAAAATCTCCTCTTCAAGCCCTCTTTTCTGGGCCATGCTCCCCATCCAGTCAATCGAGGGCCCCGCCCCGTCCAGCACTGCCGACGAGAATGGGGAAACCCGGCAGCAAAAGCCCAAAGCCCTGCCGTGCAAGTATTGCAGCAAGCGCTTCAGGTCAGTCGATCCATCACCTCATTCCTCTGCATATTGGCTTACATTGCACCTTGATATTAGGCGTGTGGAGCATGTCCAGCGGCACGAGAGAACCCATACTAAGGAAAAGCCCTTTGCGTGTGCCTGGCCTCGTTGTGGAAAGACATTTGGACGACGGTGAGCTAAACCCACTTGACCTGCTTCCCGTCGCAGCCCCGTCTGCATTGTCCTACCTCCAACTGGTTTAGGCCGTGATCGCCTGCCAACCCGCCTCCTCGCTTCCTGCCACTTGGTGCCCGGCGGCCTTAAGACTACTGTCAAGGTTCCAAACTCCAAAACTCCTCCCCCTCCTCCACCTACGCCACACATCCAGTTCCGTCATTTCATAAGCCTCCCCTCGTAACACTACGAAATACTCATCCTGATCCCTTCTATCTGGTGCCTCCCTGAAGGGCAGCAACCGGACACGAATCATCTAATCGAATCCCGGCTGCTATGAACGTATGCTTATATGGACATTAGAGATCTGCTCGTCCGTCACGAGAAGCTTGTCCACCTTAACGAAGGCAGCGGCAACAAGGATGGAAGTCGACAGCGCAAACCCTCCTCCGGGGGAGTTCCCACCGTCCCTGGCGAGAACCAGGTTGACACCGAGATGCTTGGTTTGCAGCAACAGCAGCAGCGCCAACAGCGGCAGCAACGTCCGACAGCGCAGCCGCACTACGCATCGGATGCCCTACAATCAGCTGTAG
Source organism: Canariomyces notabilis (assembly GCF_033297395.1). Classification (NCBI taxonomy): domain Eukaryota; kingdom Fungi; phylum Ascomycota; class Sordariomycetes; order Sordariales; family Chaetomiaceae; genus Canariomyces; species Canariomyces notabilis. The sequence continues at coordinate 486,138 of NW_027041839.1, forward strand.
CTTCGTCGCTGCCGCCAGATTCTCGCCTTGCAGCACGAGCCCCCGCGTGCAATCTGGATCTGCTTTCCGATGCCGCGACCCATCTTGCTTCGGGTGGCGAGGTCAGCAGCATGCAACCAGCAATGATGCAGGGGCTCGCCCAGGCACCAGCAGATCTAACACACGTCAAGACCTACCATGACGGCATGTCGTATGGAGATCGGGTTCGGGATCAAGATCCCTCTGTTATGTCCGCCGGCTATCCTGCCCAGCCGCCGCCCTCCGCATTTGATGACTACAACCTCTTTCTTGACGATTTCGCAACTTCCTCACACTTTTTGCCGCCGTCTCTCGAGAGTGAGCAAGTGTTTGGTATGTGGTCTCGACCAGGCGGTGCAGATCTGGCTCGGGGCCCGTCAAAACCCCCTTCGGCCTTCCCATCTAGGTTTCCCTCATTACAGCCAGATCTGCGCGATCCGTCAGACGGAGGGGCTAGAATGCACGAAGATGGAGTTCGAGCTCCAAACTGGAGGATATCGGCCATGGACCACACGGTCATCAAAAACCGGCTGGACGAGTTCTCGTCGGTTCTTCCGAACGACTTTATCTTTCCCTCACGGCACACCCTGAATAGGTTTTTGGAGGGTTATGTTAGCGGTTTCCACGAACACCTGCCTTTCCTTCATTTGCCCACTCTGGCGCCGACTGAGCTTTCGCCCGAGTTACTGCTGGCAATACTGGCAGTCGGGGCGCATTATCGATTCGAAACAAACCGAGGCCATGCGCTGTGGTATGCTACCAAAGCCGTTGCGCTTGAGCAAATACGGCGGCGACATAGCCACGAGGTACATGGCCTGCTCCCTACACCAGCCGCTTACAGTCCGCATTCCACTCGCCCTTCTCCGAGTTCTGGGTTTCGCCACTCCTTCCCGTCGGTCCATCAAGACCGGCCGATGACTCAAGATACACACCGAGAGCCATAGTAAGGCCCTTCCTCCGCATTGCAAGCGACATCATGGTTTGGCCCTGGTACTAATGTTGATAGCTCCCCAAATACACCACAGTCACGCCTCGAGACGATCCAGGCCCTCCTCCTACTCTTTGCCGTTGGGCTCTGGGGCGCGAAAGCGATACTCCACGAAGCACTCTCATTACAGAGCTTGCTTGCTCTGCTGCTTCGAGAAGAGGGTCTCGCAGCTGAGCCCAATCAGCAAACAACAGACTGGGAGGCCTGGATCCGACTGGAGGCAGCCACACGAACCAAGCTGGTTGCGTACTGCTTCTTTAACCTATGCAGCATTGCGTACAACAGTCCTCCGCTACTTCTGACATCTGAAGTACACCTGTACCTACCCAACCCGTCGCGGCTATGGAGGGCCGAGAACGCCTGGCAGTGGCAGGAGGTTAGGCAATCATATCCCAACATCGAGATCTCCTTGCAGGAAGCCTTTGCGAGGCTATTAAACCGCCCTTCACAAGCGCCGCCATCCCCTCTCACCTCTCTGGGCAGCTACGTCCTCATTCATGCGCTGATTCAGCACATCTTTTTACTCAAGCAGACATCCTTCTCTAGCCTTTCCCCGTTCGAGATCCACAGGAGCCTGAAGCTCGAGGACGTGGAAGATATCAGCCAGGCCCTTCGCGCCTGGAGCCTGTGCTTCGAGCAACACCGCCAGATGCGGGCCAACGAGCTTGCAGCGCAAGGCATGACGGGGGAGGCCTTCTCCGAAGGCCCTGTAGCCTTTAACTCCACAGCGCTGTTGAGACTCGCGTACATCAGGCTACATACCGACTTGAGTCCGAGCCGCAGTCTGGAGACTCGCGACCACGTCCTGATAGCATCCGCATTCAGTGACGCCCCGCTGCTTGTAAGGAGTCCGCGGCTCTGCCGTGCCGTGGTGCAGGCCATTCATGCCTTGTCGATGCTCGTCAAGATGGGTGTGAATTACGTGGCCAAGACAAAGTCGCTGGAGTGGAGCATGCAGCATTCTTGTAAGTCTTGTTTACGTCCCTTGACTCGTTCCCACACCTCCCGCAATCTAACCTTCATAATCCGGCAGTGTGCAATCTAGAATGCGCCGTCCTCCTCTCCAAGTGGCTGCTCACCTTGGCGGCGATTGGCCCGGCCGAGCCGCCACCATCAGTCGAAGAGAAAAACCTCCTCGAGATGGTCCGCCGCATGCTAGACGAGACAGAGTTCGCCGTTCCGATCGACCCGTCGCTGGCGGGCTCAAGCCACGGTCACCCTCACCATCAATCTTCACGATCAATGGATATGTCCGCTACGACCGACTGCACCAAGCTGAGGCAGCTAGCGTGCGCCGTCGTCCGGCTGTGGGCCGAAACCTTCAAAGGGGCCCACATCTTCGACATTATGCGCATCATGGCGGCCGGGTTGGAGGGATATGCGGATTTGATGGAGAAACCTAGGGATCGGACGCCGCTGGGAAGGATTGTGCCGAATCAGGGGCTGGGCTGATTTGTGTCCGGCAATGGAACCCTCGATGTTGCAATTCAAAGAAAGGGAAGCACAGGCCGGCTGCCACCTCAATGTGTAGGCAGACTCGGGGTGCCGCTGGACGGATCGTATATGCTATCTGATCCAAGTGAGCAGACATCAGGGTCGCACGGCCAAGGTACTTCCGGCAGGGATTGCTTCTCGGTGGATTTCCGCCCAGTCGCTCAGGAAACAGCCCCTGGGATGAAACGGGGGCAAGAACTCGGCCACCCGAGAGAGAATAAGGCCGTGATATCCCTTTGTACGAGTGACTAGGATGTTAATGCAGATGCTATGTACTACTGAGTAGCCGCCACATCGAATCACACCTTCGCCCGGTGCTTCTAATGTAATAAAAACCTAGCACATGCATGGTGATGTTGTTCCCACTGCAGACTTCCTGTTGGAAGGTCGTGTGCAGGGACACATGCTAAATGTTTCAGTCTGGGTCCCCTCATTGGAGTCACCATTCCCACCCGAGACTTGCATTCTCGACTAGGCTTTGTATGACTGATGATCACGCCACAGGGAGAACTCGCAATGTCCACTACGCATACAGCAAGAGGGGAGTGCCAATCTACACGGCTACAGGCTCGGAAAGATAGCATCAGGGTCCATGTGAATATATGATGTGGTTCGCTATGGCAAGGCTTGCCTGCAATGTTCTGGACTGCAATCAATACCTTCACAGGCCAGAAACCGGTACAGTAGAGCCTATAAAAGTATTGGACCAAATCACTTGACTCCTTACCCCTACCAGAAACCAGAGGAGAGACGGGTAAAGCAAAATCCGAAAGGCATGTGTGTCGAGCTACTCCGTACAAGTTTGCCTCATGAAATACTACGTCCGCACACAAAACCTACGAACCAGCTATCACCATCGTTGGATAAGGGGAAGAGATATGTACATAAGATGAATCGTGTAGGTGATCCACCCGGTCCACCCCGGGTGTGGTCTATCCTACCTACCCTGGCGAGCCTGGCCTAATCCATCCTACTTGCCCCTTTGTCTCTCCCTCCCTCTTCGCAGGACATTTGAGGACCATGTCGGGTAAAAAGTCAACGATCGCAGAACTAAACGAATCCTCGAAACCTCAGCCCACCTCGCGAAAACTGTGATCAGAAAGTCAAATCAACCGCCCTTCGCAGAACCGTAAAGCCTACAGTCCCTATAACCCCATATTAAAACAACGGAGGGCAGGCAGACGGGCAGGGGGTTAGCAAGCCCATCCTAATAAGCAGCAGCGCGATAATACCCCTCAGCAGCCGTGGGTGCCGCAGGCGGGGCGTTCGGCGGCGCCTGGCCATGGCCATGGTCTCCTCCTCTCCCATACCCAGCACCACTAGGCCCAGGCACAGGCCCAGGCGGCACATAAGCCTTATACTGTGGCTCGCCTGCGCGACTGGGAAGCGACTGGCGCGCGTCATAGGCGGGTCCGCTGGGCTGCAGCGGGGGCGGGGAGAGCGGGCCGGTCGGGGGTCTGGACAGGGACGGCGATGACGAGGGCGGCGGGGCGGGACCGTCGGCGGCGGCTGCTGCTGGGCCGGTATTCTCATACCCTGGGTACGCACCACTCTGCTGTTGGGGAACCCCGGCGGCGGCGTGGTAGGCTGAATACTGGCCGTGTCCATGCCCCTGTCCTCCGGGCTGCTGCTGCTGCTGCTGTTGCCTGTTGTGGTGGTCTAATACGGGACCTGGACCTGGGAACATCGAGGTAGGGTGTGGCGGAGGAGGTGCGGAACCTATCGGGGCTGTGGCGCTGGTTTTTGGGCTGGCGGCGGTGTAGGGGTCTTCGGCAGCGGTATTGTAAATGGAGGAAGAGTACGGGCCGGCCGGATTGGCGTTTCCGGGCGCGATGGGCGAATCGTAGACTGATGTCGAGAGTTCTTGGGGACCGCTGCCGTATGTGCTTTGCGGACGGGCCGATCCTTGGGCGGGCTGGTAGGATGCGTACTGGTTTGTAGGAGGCGGCGACGCGGATGTCTGGAGTGGAGTTGGCTGCTTCCCACCCGAAGGGTGCCGCTGCTCTTGAGGACGCTGAGCGTATTGCTGTTGCTGAGGCTGCTGCTGTGACGTTTGAGCTACAGGCTGGCTGGGTTGCGATGGAATCTCGGCACCGGCAAAGTAAACGGGAGCAGACGGGGCAGCCGGAGGGCCAGGACGCTGGAAATTAGGGGGTGGGGAGGAAGGTGGATATTGTGATGCTTCTACCATAATCTACAATCAGCGATGCTCTGTCGCCCTTCTACTCACCAAACTCGGCCAATGGCGTACCTTGAGCGGGCGCTGGCGTGTAGAACCTCTGCGGATCTTGGGGCTGCGGCGGCGCACCATAACCTTGGCCTGGGGGTGGGTACCCCTGAGGCACCTGCGGCCGCATGGCGTATTGATGATAGGTTGGCGCAGGCGGATGCGACATGGACGACTCTAACAGCGCCTCATAGTCTCTCCTGGCCTTGATGAACTTTTCGTTCAGCTGAGTGAAATCGTCTGCAGGGAGTGTCAGCACAAATCTGACATCTGGTCTCGCAATCTTGATACATACCCTTCTTCTGCGAGTATTTCTCAATCAACTTGATCAGCTTCGGCCGAATTGCCAATGTCTGGTGGTAGAGTTTCTGGCAAAAAGTCAGCAACCAATACAGCAGGACATGGGAGACGGAAACGCGGGGCGTACCGAGATCTCCTCATTGTCCTCCTCCCTCGGCGCAGTGTTGCTCGTACTGAGTAGCGTCAACAGCTTCTCGACGTTCTTGATCTCGGCAAACACTTCGGCCTCCATATGAGCTTCTCGTTGTAGCTCTTCGGGGGTAGGATCGGTCAATTTCTCGACATAGTTAAGCGGAAATATTCCGGTCTTGCCCTTGAGCGACCCCCGCCACCAGTCCTTGTAGACACTCTCCAGGACCGCAATGACATCGCCCTTCTTGAACTCGAGCTCGCCCGGCTCCGACGGGACGAAGTCGTACAAGGCCCTGACGCGCGAAACAGTGGCGGCGGTAGTACCGGATGGCACGGGCAGGATGGGCGTTGCCTGCTGCTGGCCTTGAGTTCCAGCACCTGCGGGTCCGCCGGACTGTGACGGCCCCGCTGCCATTTCGACAGGCTTCCTCTTCCGCTCCTCCTCCTGCAAGCTCAGCTTAAGCGCCATCTGTAGTTCCTCCTCCTCCTTCTGGCGATCTAGCTCGGTGAGCCTGTTCTTTTGCGGTGCGCTGGGCGGTTCCAGGGTTGGGTTGCTCTGCTTGAGGCGATAGTAAGCGTCATACATGATGCCGAGATCCGGATCCGATTTGAACATGTCGGACCACTCCTTCATTCGCTCTAGAATCTTGGCCTTGACTTGAGTGTGCGTATTGCGGTCGTTGGCGAGCTTGAGTAAGGCATCGGTGAAGGCGCGGCTAGACAGCTCGCGGTGCATTGACTTGCCGCAGTTCTGGGAGAGCGCATTTGCAACCTAGGGAGAGTGTTGGTAAGACAGGCTTGTGATCTGACCTACGGCGCGGACAGCAGCTTACCTCGAGCGTATAGAGCTGGACGTTGGCGTTGCGGTGCGCCAAGCGCTTGATCAAGCTCTGGACGGCATCCTTGGCCCCGTTCGGGTCGCCGGCTACCCGGTCGCAGACCTCCATGATGGCGGCCCAGTCCTCCGACGTGAGGTTTTCGTCGGTGGCCTTATCTAGAGCGTGGTGATACTGATGTCAGCTGCTTTGTTGCAACCTGTGCGACATGTCGCTTTGATGAACGTACTGATAGCCTCATCGTAGGGCCCGGCCGCGGCCGCTCGAAACATGGTGACAGCTGAAGTATATGCTGGTTCTGTCAAAGACAAGTAGCTCAGCAGTGGCAGAAGAAACCTTGTGCCGTTTGTGGTACTTTCGTGACGCAGTGTATTTCTCGGTATCCAACGGCGCCGTCGTCCCTGTCTCGGTCTTGCTCGCTTTCACAGCTTAGTTAGTGTGCCGATTTCGAAAGGCCAAGCGCAAAGATCGCAAAGACTGATGCAGCCCGTTGGGTGATAGAAGCGGAAGTTTCAGTGAATGATGCTGCGCACGCAGCAAGGCAGGCGGCTGGAGTGTTAACGGAGTAGGTTCGAGAAAGAAGATGGCAAGCGGGCGGTGCCACGCGGTTGGTTGCATCTCACGTTAACGTTAACGAGGTTCCTATGACGGTGCTCGGGCGGGGCAGGCAGCTTCCAAGCCGATTCGCCCCACATCCATGCGAAGGCAGGCCAAACTTTTGAGCTCATCCCCTGTCCTTGCCCCTTCTCCCTTGTCAAAAACCCTGCAGTTGCAGCCACAGTCGCCAACAAAACCCTCGTGAACCGCGATTCCACTCTGGAAAAAGAAGCTTGGCATTCAGACAACACTGGCCTCAATTGCGTACGCGATTGCGCAGCCACACCAGGCATTTTGACAATTTAACCTACCCTTCGCGTGTAGTGTTCTGTGTACACTGATGATGCGTAAGCGACTGAGCCGTTTAGAAAAACTCGTGTTTGAAGCCCAAGGCACAGTCTGGGCGGACTTTTGCTCTTGAGTCCCGTCCAACTCCTCAATTACACGGCCACATCGACTCCCCTATCTGCAGATAGCATGCAAACACCATGGTGATTCGCCTGATATGCTCACCTCAAGCTCGCTACTCCATAGACAGCTCACTGCTTATGGGAAACCCCAAGCTGGATGGAATATTTCATTTAACTTAGTGAAATTAAGATCATAATGCTATCTCGCCCAGAAGTTACAACAATAACGCCACTATCCGTGTACATACTATTGCCTGTTCCATATACTCTCATATAGCAGGCGCTCATCTCCCCTTGACCTTCTAGATGCAGTACATACATCAGCTAAGCTCAACCACAGCTCTCGGAGCTGCGCTTATCTCATTCTGATTTGCTCTTCGCGCCCTCCACCACTCAGCATATACGGACCCGACAACCGTAGGTCTGTTTGTAAGTACGGATAGGTACTAACGCATTCGATCTTGTCCGAACCCGGAGACCGTCCCAATGCTACACCTAGGCAAGCAACCCTTCAGTTCCCAGTTCCCAACAGCCTCTCTCCGTCTCTCCGGACCAGGCTATACTGGGCCACCTCGAACAATGCGGCTAGCCATAGCCAAACGCGAAAAGGAAAGGGAAAGACGGAACCAGGACGAACCCGCAACCCCAACCTAGCCAAGCCAAACACCTCCCCAATCCAAAACCAGCCTTTATATTCAGGAAACCCCATGTAAAATTGCAACGCCGGAGCCAAGCCAGAGGAAGAGAAATCAACTATGCCGAAACGAACACAAGCCCATCACCATCCCTTCCTCAGCACGCCCCTCGGCTCAAACTTGTCTCCCTGCTCTCCCTGCCCCTGGTTCTGCCTGGATCCTTCCTCCAAGCTCCTCCTGGAATCCCGCTCCAACTCGCTCATAGCGAAAAGGAGCGGCTCCTCATCTGCGCCTTCCACGCTCCCTCCATAAACGCCCGTTCGTCCTGCATGGGACCCAAACGAACCCGGCCGGCGGAACGAGCTGCGTACCGAAGGGTATCTCCGGCCCACCATGCCCCTACTGCTCGTGCTTGCACCCGTATCCCCGGTGTTCCTCTGCTGCTCCCCTGCTCCAGTCAACCCAGACCCGATCCTGGCACCGCTCCCAGCACCGCCACCGCCAGAAGTATTCCCGCCATCGTTATCACCATCATCATCGCCATCGCCATTACCGCCAGGAGCATCCGGGCGGGCAGAACTGCGACCACCTCTCCCTTGCAGGTCCAGATCTAAATCCGCATCCCGCTTGTGCTGGTGCTGATACGCCAGAAGGGCGCTCAAAGTAGGAACCTCACGGTCACCGGCAGAGGCAGCCTCCACACTGGCACTGCGCTGCGGCTGGCTGGCATACGAATCATCAACCTCCCCCGCCAGCGAACGATGTACCGAGCTAGCTCTTCTGTTGGTGGTCATGCCGGCGCCGGCATGAAGTAAGCGTGGCGATAAAGGTAGCGGTATATCAATGGCCGTCGTCCCTCCCGTGGCGCCGCCCTGCTGAGTCGTCATGGGAGTCTCATCGTCATCTTCCGCTTCTTCCTCTGTGGCTACAATCTCAGGGTTGTTGCTCTGATGGTGGTGGGGATGCTGCTGATGACCGCCTGGGGCCTGGTAGTCGATGATAGAATTTTCGCTCAGCCGGGACGGGATGGCGGGGGTGTGCGGTGTGTGGGGTGATAAGGGTTTGCCTGGTGAGGAAGCGACCGACACGGATGCGGGGTTTACCATGCTCGGAACGTTGGTCAATTGCCGGCTTGACGAGCTTGACGAGCGTTGGAGCTGCATGGACGAGGTCATGGAGTCGGTGAGGGCGTTGTTAGACTCGCGCATGAGCTGAAATCTGGATAGCTGTGCGGCTGTTCTCTTAGAGGCCGAAGTCTCCCCCTTCTTGTTCGGCTCAAAGCTTTTGAGCGTTTTCCGGCTGTCAAGAGCCTTGAGGAATTCTGAGATATTGTCGTCGTCTGTTACAAAGGATCCAGAGCTTGCCACTCCTCCAGCTTCAGCCAGTAACCCGGAGCCTGGCTGAGCTGAAGAGGACAGGCTCTGCTTGCCGCTGCTCGCCTGGTCGTCGTCGCCTTTACTCTGGCCCCCGAACGACGGCCGCCCTCTGCGATGCGTAAAGCTGCTGCTGTAACGGCCAGTTGGCTTTGGCGACCCTGTAACGGTTGGTATATCCTGGGGCGCAGTTGCCGTGCCGGGGCCGCGCAAGGATGCCGCCATCCCTGCTGTGAGTGAGGAGCGATTTCCGGGGCGGGAGAGCGCGCTTAGCGCCGAGGGCCGGGTAAGTGATTGAGGGGATGCGGGCGCCTCCAAGTCCGGAATCCTTGGGGATCCGGAGAGCGAGCCCGCCTTGAAGGGCTGGAATGAAACCGATGGACGCCTGTTGGCGGTCTCGTAGGTTCGTAATGTGGGTCGAGCTGGCGGCCGGATTGGCAACGAATGCGGCGGTTCGGGCTGCTCCATGCTTGTCGACGTTGAAGCTGAGGGCGAGCTCGTGTCTGAACCAATAGGGCGAACTGCTCTCAAAGCAGTGATGGGGCTGGTACCCAGTGCACCGGGCCCGTGAAACGTGGATAAACTACCGTACGTCTGCTGAGGTTCCTGAGCCCCTCGGTTCTGGCGGTGTGACGGCAATGAGCCCGGTTCTGCGTACGAGTCTGACCGACCGTGGCCGTGTTCCCTCCTCGGCGGTATTGACGGTTTGAAAAAGTTCTCGTCGACCCCCATGAAGCGCGAACTAAGCAGCGACTCTGAGTCATCGACCCGGAAATTGCAGTCGTTGCGGTACATTACCGAGGCGTAGAAGCGGCCGACGGGCACCTCCAAATCTGTGAAGACATATTCGGTAACCGCATCTCTTCCGTCATGCAGGGGCTGCCGCAAGGGGTCATAAGTAGTGTATTCCAATTCAGAGCTTAGCACGCGGCATTTGACTTCCAATGCTGGATGGACACCCTTTGCCAATGCCTGCTGCGAATACTTCCAGCATGGCATGATGCGTGTCGTTACAAAGAGCGACCGGAAGAAGACAATGCTCCTCTTATAGATGGTGGGAAGCGAAGGACCGAATTCGTCCCGGCCAAGGTTCGGAAGACACTTGAGTTCGACCCTCCATCGCTCCAGAATGATCTCGGTGTTGCGTTTCTGGGACTGCCGTCTCCTGGGACTGTCGTCACTCGACTCGGACGAGTTCAGGGCTTCTAGCACATCCCACCGCTTACCATTTTCATCGAGTATCACGAGAGTCTGACTAGTGGAAAGGGCCGAAGCATCAATATAAGTCTCAATGATCATGGGCGGGGGGCGGTTCTCGAAACTGCCAGACGTCTTGTAGACTCGGAGTTCGTCCCGGAAGTCATCAATGTCGTCAGTGTCGATAGAAAACTGCAAGACGGCGTTAGAGTTGCGCCTCTGTAGCACCATACCTTACACGACATTTGCTTACCCATTTGTTTGTTTTCTTCCCATCCCCCCTCTTCCCGCCAGCGGGGGGTAGGTTAAGGCGTGATTGTAGGATAAGTACTGCAGCTTTGTAATAAAAATTCTGGAAGACAACCATTAGCCCAAGTGCCTTGGGGAGTATGAATCAAGAGAGCCTGGCGCACCTGGATAATCTGGTCCAACTTCTTGATGGATTCACGACTCGGACCGGTGCCAGCAGCGTCATAGCCGTCCGATCCGCCGGGCGCCCCATCTTCAGCCGCTGTTTCTAGTCCGGCGCGGCCTCGGTCTCTCTGATTGTTCGTTCGTGCGGGGTTGGTCTGGGGAGAGGATGCGGGGGAGGAGACCCGGGGCGGGTGACGGGATTGTTGATGCATCGCTGCGGCTCGGGATGGGGAATTGGGGTGAGGCGATACAGGATCACATCGGTACTGGCCGGCGCAACAAGGGGAATGCCAACGACTTGCTAGACTTGATGTGTGAGTCTCTCAAGATGGAGACGCCAAGGCCAACGGTGGATGGTTTGACGCACGTCTGGTAGATGACGGCGCCGCACAGAGCAGTTCAGATGCTTCGCTCAGGCGGGAGGGTTCTGTCGAGCAGCGTGGATCTCCGGGGCCATAATTATCGCTCGGAATGGCAGCCGTCTGATAAATGGAGGAGGTGAAAGAATAGGGGGAGGGGATGAAAATGTGGGCGGACCGGCACCACAGGCAGCCTCTATGGGATCAGAATGGATAAGAAGTTGCAGAAAGGGAAGCGTCAAGCTCTGTGAAGTTAGTTGGCGGTGACAAGGCAGACGACGAACGTCGGTTCCGGGGAACCTAGGAAGGCTCGCAGCTACCTTGCCGACGCGCTGGGGTAATGACGGGCCCTCACTGGTCGGTAGCTCGCCTCCCGTCCAGGGGCCTCCACGAGTATCTTGCAGGGCAGTGGATTCTAGGTGAACGGATGCTGCCTTGAGCCAAAGTCAGGCGTCCTGTCACTCTCTGCCTGAAATACCCAGTATGTATTCACCTCGACGAGGTACATCAACAGAGAGTGATACAAATTCAACCCATTTCTTGCGTCTTTGAGGGAGGGTTTAGTTGGGAAATGGTGCGGGAGCGATGTCGGAAACCGGTCCCTCTTTTGAAAGGAAGCATCCGGGAATCGAAGATAAGGCTAACGATATCACTGTGCTAAGGAGGTCACGCTCAGCGGCTCAGGAACTGTATCCGTAGGTACTGCACAGTACTGAGGTGACAGTAATGTGACAGCATGTTGGTTATGTAAGCAAAACCCGTGCGCAAGGGACAGGGGTGCAAGCATGCACCTGCAGCTGCCTCAGTTCTAACCTGAAGTGGGGATTAACGAGGCTGGCAAACGGCTTGTCAAGTGCCGCCAGCAGCTGGGCTTCAAAGGTTTGGCTTTGATGTGTTTGTTCGAAACAACCGTTCGCCTCGTGATCTTTGAGCGATCTTCCGTCATCGAGTCATGGGCATCGACCCGGCGCCTCTCGCCAGGGGTAAATGATGCAATAGTTCCACTCGACCGATGCGAGTGAAGAAGCGTCAGACAATGGATGGCTTAAACTGCGCAACTTGCTTCGTGGTCTCTCGCCAGCGAGGGTTAGCGCAGGTTTGGTTGCTGTGCAGCGCAAATCTGCCTGCGGAATTGCCCCTAGGATAGGCACAGCAAAGCCTCGACTCGAGTGTTCGTACAGCCCACTTCAGCAACCACCCAGAAGCCCAGCGTTGAGTGGCTGGAGAGCAGCAGCCGACGAGTCACTTTCACTCATTCGACTCCAGCCTCTTCTCGAATTGCGCAGTGTCGATGCAGTGCTAAAGCGCGTCTAATCGCCGTTGCCTAGCCGCGGGAAGTCGTTCCAAGCGTCCAGAGCTCGGATTGGACTGCCAAGTTCACGTATCCCTCTGTCTTTTGGGAGGTTAGTTCATGACATTGACCGTGACTCAGAATGCCGTGGCCCATCTTCGGGATGTTGCATACACAGTACTGTACACACAGAAATGCCGTGCCTTATCCGTCAACTGGCACTGAATCCCGAGGAGCTGTCACAGTTACAATTGCAGCAGCTCAAGAGATAAGCTTGTGGTTGGCTGGATAATTGGCGTCTGGTCAGATCGGGCAATCCGCAGCTTGGAGATCGGGTGAAAGCCTAAGGTAACCAACCGTAATGCCGAATTTATGGTACGGTGTAGGACTCAAAGGTAAGATGGAGGTTAAAAGGAGAAGCAGAGAGAGAGTCAAGACATAAAAAGGGGGCTGATCTAAAATAGCAGCCCAAGACGAGACAAGTTGAGGGCACGATCAGCTACATAGCTTGTTGTTCAATTGCTACGATTCTCGATCCAAAGTGCGGAGCGACACGTGGAATCGACCTATCTGTCTGAGAGCACAAGATCGGTTTATTTACACGAGCTAACTAATGTTGACTGGCAGGAGTTTGTGGCAGCCAATGCCCGACGTAACACATAGCCCAACGGTATACAACACCATGTGGCCGCCTCCCAGCCTGCCACATGCCTCAGGACTTAAGATTCAACTCGAGACAATCGTTAAATTCTCTTCAATTAATGCAATTGCTCTGTTGTTGCCGTGAGGCGAGACCTAAAATTCATGCATGCAAACCAATTTATGCAGGGCAGTAGGCAGACAAAAGCCAGCCAGCCAGCCATCCATCCATCCATCCATATGTCCTCTAGACCCCAAGTCCCTTAGTAAGGAGGAGCAGACTATCCTGATAAATACATTAACTACATAAGCTGTACAGAGTCGATAACCACCCGAACTGCACATCCATGCGTACAATATACCCGCTTCCGCTCTCTTTAACCTTTAACAACAGCATTTACAGGCTCGCGCCTCAGCCCTCCACCAACACTGCTGCCACCGCCCCCTCTTCCCGCCTTCTCCTCCTTCCCTTTCCCCTTCCCTCCTCTGGACCCGGATCCCGACAGGGCGGCTGCATTTCCACTCCCGTTTCCATCCTCTCCACTGCTCCTCCCCTTGCCAGCACCTCCGCTACTCCCACCTCTAGCCCCAGGGCCGCCCTTCCCACCCCTCTGCCCGCCTCTCCTCCCACCGCGACCACCCCCACCACGACCACCGCCGCCACCCGCGCCTCCGTTACCATTGCTTCCCTGCTGGTTCCGCCTTAGGTTCTCCTCCCTCCTCCTCTCCTCCTCTTGCATCCTCCGACTCTCGGCATCCCACCACTCCTGGAAAGCCTGCTCCTGCTGGATCTCCTGCAGCGATCGCTTGGCCACCGCCTCCTTGACAATCTGCTTGTCGCGCGTCTGCTGGCCCATGATATCCTCCATGGTCAGGCCCAGCTGCACCTCGGCCTTTGGCTGCGGTGGCAGGTAGATTTTCGAGTGGGGGATGAGCGTCGCAGACGTACCAGCAGAAGCAGTAGCAGCTGGCGGGAGAGCAAAAGGCCGGGAGGAGGAGGTGTTGCCGGTGTAACTGTTGTTGGCTGGTTTCGTAGCAGGGGTCGACGACGGGCCGCCACTTGGCGTGCGCTGCCCTGAAAAACGGGTATCTGGGGATGCCGTACGTCTGTGGACTGGGATTGCGGGCGATGCTGATGGTGATGCTGATGCAGCTGCGTCAGGGGTCAGCAGACCCTTGGCCGGACCGGGATTCAGGAGCGTAGATGATGTTGTGCTTTTCACGGCCGGCACGGGTTTCCAAGGGGAAGAAGCCGGCGTATCGCTGGACGACCGTTCCCAGGCATTTTTGGGCGGGTTGGACTTGGCCGTGGCCAGAGCTGCCTGAGCTGCCTGCGCTGCTTGTTGTTGTCGTTTCTTTTCCTTCTGCGACATCTTCGGCTGGATTGACTTAGGTGTCGTCTCTTTCGCCTTTTGGGCTGCTAAACCAGCCGACAGTGCGGATTGGCTACTCGTTTCCAATTGAATAATGTCACGGAGGTCCAGCTTGGAGGTCGGCGTCAGCGCTTCTCCCCATGGCTTTCCTGGTCTTAGGGGCGTCGGTGCTGCTGTCTGCAAGGTGCCAGACGGGCTTGAGCTGGTTTGGGGTGGTGACTGCAGGCCTATGTGCATGATTTTGCCTGAACCTTTCCAGGAACTTCCCAATGGGGGTAGGTGATCCAGTTCAGACGCCCCTCTCCCACTTTTCCGAGCTTGGAGCGAGGGGCTGTTGGCCAACGAGATATCCTCCTCGTCCATATGGAACATCAGATCTCCATGCGACTCTCTGGGCCGAAGACAAGGACTTGCCAGTTCATTTTGCTCAGCCTTCGACGCCTTCCTGGTCCTATCGGGCGTGGGAGTGACGGGACTGGCATCGTCAAGGCTGCCATATCTCATCCTCGTCGAAGATGAAAGCTTCTTTTCCTCTTCTCGATGCGCTTTGTACGCCATTTCCTTCACTCTGATTTGCCGCTCCTCGTCAATCTCTCCGGCCAGCTCAGGGTTATTTTCATGCAGCAACAACTCAATCCGACCACTCCTGACAAATGGGGATTGCGCAGCATGGTTGGCTCGCACAACCTTGTCTAGTTCAAGAAGCAGAGCCTGATCAAGTTCGTCCAACAGATGATTCTCAAGCATCGTCTCAAGCTGCAGGCAGATGTATTCCAGCCCCGCCTTCTTGAACTCTGTCACTGCGCATGGACTGATGGCATTTAGGAGGTCTGCAATGTTGCGAATGTTCGCAAACCTGCCCATCACCTGCTGGCAGATTTGTGACAGACGATCCAGCATTAGGTAGTCGGCAATGGACATGACTTCCATCACCAGGTCAAGGAAACCATCCAATGACTCGCACACGGCAGGATCAAACATCTCTGGGCCGGAATCGCTGTAGAGGTACTGAAGGGCGTATTTGAAAGCCTCGGGTTCCATGTGGTTCATGTCGATTTTTATTTTGTCTGGTAAGCCGCGGCTGGCACCTTGTTCTGCCCGGCGCCCGGCGAGCCACATTCCTCCGGAGCGACCGTGATAGAGCCCTTGAAACCAAGGACATCGTCTACAAACAAACGCGCTGTGAACGGGGACATCAGCGCCATCGAGTTCTAGCACGACATCCGTGTCTCCGAAAAAGCGTGAATCTTTAATGGCACGTCGGAAATCCTGGTCCATGCACTTCTTGGCCTCCACCTGGAGCCGTGCAGCCGCCTCGAGATTGCTAATATCGAGACGAGTGGCAAGCCTCATGACCTCCAAGCGGATCTGCCGGTATCTGTATGCCAGTGGCGGTACTAGGCCGGTGAAATTCCACACGGGTATCACCCTATCCTCGTACGCAAACAGCACTAGATTGAGCAGTGAGACAACGTCTAAGCCCTGGAAGCAAAGTATTGCCTTGCCGTCAGCGTCACTAATTTCGAAAAGGTGGTTTGCGAATGATCCGGCTTTGCGGAATTGCGCAAGGGCGCCCCGCAGGACGGGGCTTCGGGCGGAGAGCAGCCAACCATGGACGGGTATCCTGATATCGGGCGAGGAAGACGTGCAGACGGCTGCATCCAGCGGTTCGTTCCGATACGACCAAGACTTAAAGAACTGTAGCAGGTCCTCTTCGAGATCTGGAGACTTTAGCACCTCATAGGCCACGGGACCCAGGCGGTTCCCGAGATTGTTGTTCTCCCAGAAGGCGAGGGTTTCATGCTTCTGGTTCCCCGGCTTGGACGCCTGAAATCCTCTCATGGGATTCAATGGTGCCACGTCTTCCCAGATAGACTGACCCGCAATCGCCAGTTGTTTTTTCATTACGTCCGAGTCTTTTCGGACGGCGGCAAAGGCACCATAGGCCGAGGCACGAACTGTGACGGCGTTTGTTATATATGGCACCCGCTGAAATTTGAAGTCCTTGCGCTTGGATTCCGATGGCCACGGAGAGGCATCTTTGGCCTTCGCTCGCTTTATCCTCCGCCACACCGCCCCAGATGCCGTGCTGATAATGACGGACCCATGCTCACCTACGCCAACTGAGCGGACCCCATCTTTCCTAGCGTTCCAGATGCACTGTGGTTGCGTCACAGCACCTTTAATCTTGGAAGGATTTGTCGTAGACGTGGCTGGCTGAGTGGCCTCGGCTTTGTGATCGAGGGTCATTGTGAATAGATCGCCACGCTTTGTGAGGGCTGCGATTGTCTCCCCGCCGGATGTGATGTGATGGATCTGACTCCGTGCCGGATCATAGCGGGTTGACAATTTAATGTTGTCGCCCAGATCAAGCGTTGCTAGTGGAAATTTGACGATGTGATAGCCGTATGCAGTAAAGACACAAACAGTGTGGTTTTGGAGCAGAATTGTTGTGGCTTTGTCGATGGCCGTCACCATGACAATTGGAGACGAGAACAATGAAGCAGCAACTCTTCGAGGCGTGTGTTGGAACTCGAGGGATCTAGAGTCGGCGTCCATCAGGGCAAGTTGGCCGATATTCTTGCCCCAGCAATACAGCGACGTGCCGGTGTGCGCAACCGAGTGAATCGAAGAGGCGGCAATCCCAATGATCGTCTCCTTCTTCAGAGGGCCAAACACCTGACGCGGTACGGTGCTGATCGGGTCTTCATCCTTCTTGGCTGGCTCTGGAAGAGCATAGCCCAACTGAGACTGGGCATTATTACCCCAAGTCCACAGTGCGCCACTATCGTCGATGGCCATGGAATGATTCTGGCCGAGGGCAACCTGCACGACCTTTCTGTCGGCAAATGGCCCTTGCACAGGGGTATAAGTAAAGCGTGTGTTTTCATCTCCAAGGCCAAGTCGTCCTCCTCGGCCGATGCCGCAGATATACAAGTTCGACACAGGGTCTGTCGTCAGCACGGCACTATGTAGCTTGGACAAGACTACATCCTGAATCACCAGGGGGCGATTCAGGACTAATGTCGGGATTTTCTTGATGTCTTGAGAAGCAGGCCCGTCTTCGCCGCTCGCTTGGAGATACTCGAGGTGGAATCTCTGTAGCAAGTGATCCGGGCGCCTCAGATACACGCGTTCCGGGAACTGGCGGTCATCCTCGTCGCCAAAGCCTAGTGACAGGTTCCTGTTGCTGCCAAATGCGTATAGATCCTCGCCAGAGCCGATGGTGTCCTCAATTTTCCTGCCCTGGCATCAGATCGCGACGGGCATAGATGGAAAGCAACCAAACTCACAGAGCCTTATCGAGAAGCACATCTGCTTCGTCACTATCAGAATCATCGTCCGATTTTTCACAATCGGTCAATTTCTTCAGACTGCGCTCGCCAATAGTCGAGTGATACAAATCGAACGGGCTGTTCCCCTCATGGTCCTTCGTCTTGATGAGCTGCCCGACCCGATGCAGCGAGGCTGTGTGTCCCGTGAGATCCTTGCGTTCCTTCTCGAGGAGAAGCCTGGCGATGGATATATTCCCGGCGTATAGCGCTCGATGAAGGGCATTCCAGCCGCTCTCCGGGTCTTGGACGTAGATGTCGATGGCTGGGTGTTCCAACAGGGCTTCCACAAACGAAATGGCATTCTCAGCCGTCGATGACGCTGCGCGCAGCAGAACGGTAAGACCGACATGGTCGCGGCTGTTTATCTCGTTTCGTCCGAGACCTCCGTGTCCATGGCGCGCGCTTGCGGGGTTTGGGCCAAAGCCCGGGACCTTGCGCGACTTTGTCGCTGCGCGAGGCGACGTAGCGTAGACGGAATTTCCACCTCCTCCCGTGGTCGTCAAGTTCGAACTTCGACTGCCATTCTGGGAGCCGAATCCGGCGGGAGCGAGAAGGCGTCGAAATTTGTCGACATCGTCTTCCCAGTAATATTTCCACAGGAGGTGAGTCATGTGTTGGAAGATTGTCGCGGGACGTGTCTCGAATGCTTCGAATGCACCTCGCTGTGGTCTCGATGGATCACGGCCTGTTTAAAGGTGCAATGGGAAGCAGGACGAAGACTTCCCCGCGAAAAACGCTCGACAAATTTCCTGGCGCCGTGTGGTAGATAGCAATATGTGCGAATTTACTGTGAAGTGGCAATTTCGGTACAAGGGCACGGCTTTTTCGGAAGGCTAAGGGGGATTCGATTCTCGAAATTGAGGGCACCGTACTATATTAGGAGCGTTCTACCGTGTCAATGAGTTGTTGAGCTTCTAGTAAGGGATATATCGAGCGACGGCGTCTCTGGAAGTGGTTTGCGGGGAGAGGGGAGGACCCAAAAGGGGCTTTGGTGACGATCTGTCTGTTAGATATGTTCCTCGATCGTGAATCATGTGCGCAGAGGTCATCAAGAGAGCCCCGCGTTCCTGATCTGGGCTCTGGTCGAGTCAGCCAATCGCGTGGCGCCTTCTATGCTCATGCTCCAAGCTCTCGCAGATAACAGTTCGGCGCGAGATCACTGCTGCGTTGGTTGACGGATATGCAAGGAAGCACCGAAAAGAGCTATCCGAGTCGAGCGCAACTGCCTTTTTCCCTGATGTATGTATTGCATGTACATGTTGGACAGTTGAGAGAGAAACACCCTACGGTTCGATCTCAAGGTACCCAGGTACGAAGTCGCTTCGTTATGCGTTCTTGATAACGGCCCGTGCTGTGCAGCCAATGCAGATCCATGACAGGGGGCCAGAGCTCTCCGATGTCGTCTCCCCGCGGGCCCATCTGCGCCAATGTGGGGGACCATCTGCAGCAATCGCAGGAACCGAATGTCTGGTGCGGCTGCGATCTGCCGAGTTCGGTTGACAACGGCTCTTTTTTGTTTTTTTCCCTCTCCCTACCGTCGCTATCTCACCGTCCGCCGCTGCGATTGCCATAGATTATCTTGCGCAACAGTTTTGCGCTTGACGTGGCATTTAGTATATTTCCACGACTTTCCGGTCCTAGGTTACCGCAAGCATCACGAGATGGCGTCAGAAAAAGCACCTCTGCCATTCGGCTATACCTTCATGGCCGGTGAGCTGATTCCGGATGATCCGCCAAGGCAGGCCAGAAAACCGTCAGACGGCTAACCACGATTCCAAACAGGCGCCATTGCTGGCGTTTCCGAAGCACGTGGACCCCCTGACCGCCATGCTAGCCAATTGACTTGCTAACGCTGGGGCTGCCTTAGATCTTGGTCATGTAAGGCAGGCAGACTGGTTGTAGTCGCGTGCGTCTCGGAAGCTGACCATGCTGCACTAGGTACCCCCTGGACGTCGTCAAGACAAGAGTGTGAGGAGTGCCACCACCCCATCCATCTCGGTAGCACTCGACTAATGACCGAGAAGACAACTCCAGACTGGCAAGGGCGCCGGGACTGATGCCTATACTGGCATGCTAGACTGCTTCCAGAAGATTATCCGCAATGAAGGGTATGCGTTCTCTTGGCTGGTTCCCGGAGTTGTAAGCGGCCGAGAGATTGACCGTTCGCCAGCTTTTCGAGACTCTACCGTGGCATCACGGCCCCAATCCTTATGGAAGCGCCCAAGCGTGCGACCAAGTTTGCTGCCAACGACAAGTGGGGCAAGTTCTATCGGGAACTGTTCGGTCAACAGAAAATGACGCAGTCGCTATCAGTCCTGACAGGAGCCTCGGCCGGCGCAACTGAGGCTTTTGTCGTGGTGCCGTTCGAGCTTGTCAAGATTCGCCTGCAGGACAAGGCATCGGCCGGCAAATACAACGGCATGGTGGATGTCGTCCTCAAAACTGTGCGCAACGAGGGTATTCTGGCTATGTATACCGGTCTGGAATCAACATTATGGCGTCACGTTCTCTGGAACGCCGGCTATTTCGGCTGCATCTTCCAGGTCCGCCAGTTGCTGCCCAAGGCCGAGACCAAGAAGGGCCAGACAGCCAACGATATCCTTGCCGGCACTGTCGGCGGCACCGTCGGTACCATCCTCAACACGCCTATGGATGTCGTCAAGTCTCGCATTCAGAACACCGTCAAGGTTGCGGGTCAAACACCCAAGTACAACTGGGCGTGGCCCGCTGTGGCCACAGTTGCCAAAGAAGAAGGATTTGGTGCTCTCTACAAGGGCTTCCTGCCCAAAGTGTTGAGACTGGGACCTGGCGGCGGCATTCTGCTTGTTGTCTACACCGGCGTGATGGACTTCTTCCGCAAGATGAGGGACGGCGACGCTTAGATGGAGGAGAGATACCCCAAGAGGCCAATGTCGTTAGCGGTTGGTATAGACGGCGCGGACGGAAACATACAAAGCGATCTAGAGTCCTCAGCCCATTCGGTCAACTTTTTGCTCGAGCCCCCGTACGCGTGACTTCTTCGAGCGGAGGATCATGGACCAGCCTAAGAGGAGTTGTCGTCCGGCCCATATCTACCTCGAGGGCAAGGGGCTATCCCCGTTACTGTTCCATATCGCCAGAGTGTTGCGTCTCCTCTTGCTCCTTCTTCTTCTTGACCAACCAGATACACACGGAACTCCTGGCTTGTACCTTCCTTCTTCTTCTAGATGATGGCCGTTTACGCCGCTTCTTGTTCCTCCATCCTCTGTTATGACCACACAACTCATCCTTGCCAAAACCACTGCCCAACCGTACTCTTCCACTTTCCAAGGATGTTCGCCTTTCAAAAACACGCCTCTTCCATCACACGCTCCCACTCAGATTCAAGAACCTCTACACTTCCTACCACATCAATCGATTCTGTTGACCTCCCACACTCAATTACTCTCATTGCTCGGGCAAATCCTTCGATCTAGATCTCGAGCTCGAAGCACTCCCAGACACCGGGACTCCGCGCCCGCTTCAAGATTTAAACACCACACCCACTGCGTCATCTTGCCTATTGGCGATAAGGAAGGTCCTTCTTCAAGCAGTGTCGCCCGCTCGCCAGTGAGCAGCGTCTCAAAAACGAGAAGCAAAGTCGCTCCTCGCTCCTTCTCTCTGTTCCGGCTGGCTGCTGAGACACCATCTCCGACCTCCAAGGCTCGGTATTTCTTACTTCAAATCTTGATAACTGGGTAACAGGCCTGCGAATTGCCTGGGCACCTAAACCCATTGAAAACCTAACTCTAGGCACTCACTCCAGTTCAAATGCCTACACTTGGCTCTACACCACGCCATATCCCAAATCTTGAAGGAAGCCGCAACTCACGCTAGGGGTAAGATAGAGCTTTCAATCTCCTTTGAAA
Source organism: Canariomyces notabilis (assembly GCF_033297395.1). Lineage (NCBI taxonomy): Eukaryota > Fungi > Ascomycota > Sordariomycetes > Sordariales > Chaetomiaceae > Canariomyces > Canariomyces notabilis. The sequence continues at coordinate 507,643 of NW_027041839.1, forward strand.
GCCCTTGAACCGCACCAATGTTCTATCAATACCTTTGATATGTATCATACTTACTAACTCTCTACTCAAGTTGGCGATGCGAAACAGCTTCTCACAGAAAGCAGTGGCTTCATTATCATTATCAGACCATTTAAACAATGAGTTGTAACGACGCGCCAGCAGGTCGTGACGCTCCGGCGGGTCCCGTGGCCGGCCATGGACTCGATCACCCGTCGGCGCAGGACAATGAAAACGCCAGGGCCCTAATTGGCCGGCTAAACAATGATATCCAAACACTTACCGCAGAGAATGAGAGGCTTGCGACCGATAAGCGGAGACTGGTCCTTGAAAACACCAGACTTCACGCCGACAACGATAGGCTCCGGAGGAGGCTCCAAGGAGGCGCGAAAAACACACAACGTGTATGGTACACTCGCACGTGAAACCCAAAGAGATGGCTAATTAGGCGTATAGACATGGCCTGATGTTCTCCGAGACCATCTCTTGGGCAATGGCGGGAAGACTTATGAAGAAGTCTACAAGTGGGTGGCGACCCGGTCCGCATCGAACTTCAGCTAACCCCTAGAAATAGGCTCTCTGCTAAGGAAGAGAATATGAGTGCCAGAATCCAGTGGTCTCATCCAGCTACCAAATTTGTGCCGCCTCAAAATGATGGCTTGGCTCAAGGGGATGGCTCGGATATTGGCCCTGCAGTTCCTGCGATGCTTGGGCTAGACCACGGCGACCAGGGAGCAAAATTCTTCCCCTTTGAGAAGCTGCCGTGGCAGATTCAGGGTAGGATCCTCAAACTTATCCTCTACAAAAAGGGCCAGCTTATCCACTGCATTTCGAGACTCGACCCCTTTATCAAGCCCAGGTCCTTTCCTAGCATTGAGGAGTCAGGCGATCGTCGCAGCGGTCTCAAGGGCCGCTTCTTTTGGCGCAAACGAGACTGCAACATTACCCACGATGGGGTCGACCCCGGCCAGGTGCTCAGCATACTTGCCGTAAACAAACGTCTTTGCTTTTTGGGAACGCATATCTTCTACGGTTTGAAGTGAGTCGTCAAGATAAAAGCCGTTCTTAGGCTTCCACGGAAGCATTAGAGAGGCATGAGATGACTGATTTTGTTTGTAGTACGTTTGCATTTAGCAGCCTGGGAGAACTTGGCCGCTTCTTACAGGGGTCTGGGCCGGCAAGGGTTGCCCGTATCCAGCAGTAGGTTCTCCATTGCACTTCCGAAGATGACATCTCTAATGTCTCCATAGCATCGAGTTGTTTTGGACAGGCAACCAGTACTTGACCGCCCCGCCGGCCGAAGATACCGGGCGTCGTCGGAACGGGAAGAATGAAATACCCGAACAAAACCAGCGCGCCGGCGTCCCATTCTCCCGTCGGACACACCCCCTGACGTGGTTCACTGAGGTAGCTAATCTCAGGACATTAGTCGTGCATATCAACGAGACGGGCCGCGACTATGTACGCCGAGGATATGAGAATTCCAAAATGAAAGTTTTCATGACCAACGCGACTGCAGGCCAGCCCAACCAGCGTATGACGTGGTCCCTTCGCTGTGTCCAGGGAATGGATTACATCTACGAGCTGCGGGGCATGGATTGGGTCCGATTCTACGATTTTAACGAGGCCCTCCAGGCCGGTGAAGATGGCCGCAAGCCAATTCGCGACTGGTCATTTGCCGAGGATATCACGAACGCTACTACACTGGCCAAAGTTCCAAAGCTGAAGGAAAGAGCGCAGCTGGGAAATCTTGAACCGCTGTTTCCAAGCCGGAACGGGGGACAAGGGCAGGACTGGCACCCAAGCGTTGAAGATTGGATGCTGGTCAAATCAATCTACAACAGCAGCAACTGCTCGTACGATGACCTGCGCCTCCGGCAGCTCGACGAGGCCCTGAAGTATGAGAGCAGCTTGCCTAGCTCAAGCTCCGAGCCTAGCTCGAGCTCCGATTTGGACTCAGGCCCGGCCTCAGACTCGGAAGCAGACAGCCGTCATGCTTTCTGCTCCAACGATCTCGCTTCCCGTGTTTCCGTTCAGCCGTCCTCCTATTACACTTCGCTTTCCGACAACGAGGCCAATGACTCCGACAACGGGGCTGATGACCCTGACAACGAGGCTAATGAATCCGACAACAAGGCTGATAACCCTGACAACGAGGCTGATGACTCCTCGTCAAAGAGCGACAGTGAGTCCTCTCTCTTCGTCTCCAACGCTGAGAACGTCTCCATCGATGAGAACGACAACAACAACGACGACGACGGCGACAACAACGAAAACGCCAGTCCACAGCACATAGCCACTCCCCCGGCCACCAGTGCAAACGCTAATGATAACCTTCGCGCCAGACGCGAATCCACGGTCACCGGCGTCCTCCCCGTCGCTTCGAGAAGACGCATACGCGAGTCGACCACCGCCAGCGGGGGTCTGTTTGTGTCACCTGGCCCACTGCCGGCCGCTGCAGAAGACGATCCCAGCGTTGAGGAACTGCTACAGACCGCCCTCGAGGGGTATTCCTCGGACGATTCAAGCTCAAGCTGGGGATTCAACAAGACCGATCGTCCAGCTGGGGAAGACCCTGAGGATGATGATGATGCCGACGCTGACGATGAGATGGACCTTGACGGGGAGGATGATAATGATGACAATGATGACAAAATTGGAGAGGGTGATAATGAAGAAGCCGGGGAGGAAATTATTGCTAATGATGGGGCGATTGGTGGTAAGGGCGGCATTGACAACAACGGCCTGGGCCACAACAGTCCGGATAACATCAGCTCAGACAACAGCACCTTGGGTTTGTCCGGTCTCGGGGGCCTGAACTTAAGCTCTAGCCCCGGGCATGATGTAATTGCAGTACCGGGGCTTGGCGGTAATGCGATCACTGCAGCGGAAGACCTAACTGGGGAAGAGGCGGATGACGAGACGGAGGTGGTGGGTGGTGGTAACGGGAAGCGGAGGAAGCGAAGTGGTGTTGCCGCCGCCTCGAGAGAGTCCTCGCCGGATGGAAAGCGAGTTCGCCTGGATTGATGGCCGCGCAGTTGCCAATTGCTGAGGATTTGCCTTTTCAGAGTTTTCAGGGGTTTCAGGCTTTTGAGGGGATCTTGGGGATTTCAGTCATTTTTCTGCTTCGTTTCTTGTTTCCTATTTTCACCTCCTCATTTCCCCCCATCGTCTCTTTCTTCTATCAACAGTGCTACCAGATCTACCAGGAGAAGGGATCGGATGATATGCTTCTGATGGGCCGTTTGGTCCCGAGGCCTTGCCGTCTGATGGCGCCGGTCTTCATATTGGAGAGGTTATTTCGTTTCATAATGCCTCAGATAGGGATGGTTATCAATACCGCTGGGTTGAGACTAACAACTCTGATCCCAACATTTGAGAACAGTTGCACGCAGTTTGTTCCCATTGATGGATGAATCCTAGAATAGGGGACATGACTGCCGGATCACCGCTATAGTGGATTGCTAGTGGCATCCATTCATATACAGAAACCGCTGCATTACTATATTCAGTGCCCACGTTAGTCGAAGGTGATCTTCTTGCCTTGAAACGGAGCTGTAAGCTTCTCCTTGGCCATCCGCTTTGCTTCCCAGCTGGGATGAAGTGGACCACTGTCATCCCTCGTTCTCTTTGGGGGATCCTTCTTTGGAGGCGCTTGTGCGGGCTCGGGCCCCTTCGATTTTTCAAGCAAGGGGTTGCGGATGCCTCGCTTCCACGGTTTTGCATCCCCATCCACCGCACCTCGCTTAGGATCCCACCCTGCATCGCGGCCCTGGCTGGCTTGCTTTTGCAGGTGTTTGGCCTTGTCCTTGTACTTTTTCTCCCAGATGGCTTGTCTTGCCCTCTGACCCCGGCGGTTTTTGCGGGGTCTAATGTCGTCAATATCTTCTGCTGACTCGGAACCAGAGATGTAGCCTCCCATGAGCGTGGGCAGGAAGGTAGAGTCCCCAGGTATGGTTTTGGCGCCCCTTTTCGAGGTTGCAGCTTTCTTTGGCGGCGGCGAGCGATCTATGGAGGACGCTGAGCTCTCATCATCAGAGACATCCACGCTCTCGTCGTCGCTAGGCGACTGTTTTTGATTGCTTTGATCCGAGTCGCTGAAGCCCTCAAATTCGTTCTCTTCATCGGTCCCATCTTCGTCCTCGGCATCGCTTTCATCCCCTTCTTCGTCGGTAGTTATTTCCATCGGATCGAGCTCCGTTTTGGCAGCTGTGGACCTTCTTGTCCGACCCTTCTGGAGCACTTCCTCCTCTTCCTCGTCATCTTCAGTGTCAGATGCCAGACCGAGCAGTGCATCCAGTTGGGAAATCGCCTTTTCCTCCTCTTCATTTTCCTCCTCACCTTCCCCCGCCTTGGCGCTTTCACTCCCTTTCCTCTTCTTCTTCTCCTTCAACTTTCCTTCCTCCGGGCTGCGGTCCTTCGTACTCCCTTTGTCGCCCTCCGCGTGATTACTGCTTTCTTGAGGCCTATCATCGCCCTCACTTTTCTTCTTTCCCTTAATTTTCTCCTTCTTTTCCGGTACCGCCACGCCGATAGCCTTACACACGGCCTCGACAGCACTTTCGACCACACTCTTCACCTCTTTCCGATTATACAGCGCGCTCGTGACATTGTGCAATGCCGCCTTCTCCTCGTCCGTCAGCTGCGGTTTGGGAATTCCTGCCTTAATCTCCTCCGGCAATTTATCCGACTCGGCGATTGACTTGATGCGAAGAAGGGAGGAGCAAAGGTGGGCGTGGGCGGCTTGCTGCAGATCGAGAGACTGGTGCAGATCAGTCGACAAATGCCCATGAAGCGAAGTGTAGCGAGCAATTGGGCCAGTGACCAACCTTGAGAACGACAATTTCCTTTTCTATCCTGGCCTTTTTGTCAGGCGTGGCCTTTGCATCGCGCAAACGTTTGGACTGCCGCTGCCGCTCAAAGCCTCGGACCTTTTTCAAGGCTCGGTACAGGTCGATGCGGAAGCGGGAGAAGACTTTCTCTACTGGCACATCGTCTTCGCCGCGTTTTCGTTTGGGCATGATGGGCAAATGCAAGCTGGGAGTTGCTCTATGTCTCGTTACGGAAAGTTTTGTTATCGTCAGTTCTCGATCAGTTCATTGGAGCTTTCGCCTCAACTTTTGATGGTTTCTGAAGAGATGAAGCCCCGCTAGCTGGAAATTTATGTGGGTCTTGAAGCTCTGCGGGCTGTGGGACCCACTCATCTGCTGCGCTAGCCAATAATGTCAGCCTGAACGCATGCCAGGCGCGTGGAGTCGCGTAAGTTAAAGTGGACAACGATCAACGCGCTGGGCCCTTTGTCCAACGTCGGGAATTTTGGACCTTGCAATGTGAGGCGGATGATGGAACCTGAACAACAGTACAACATACCATAGCCAGCCCTCTAGACGGCCAGCAGCACAACGCGATATAGCTCCATACTCGATCATTTTGCTGCGCTTTCCCTCTGCGAATAACTCCCTGAGCTGCGACACTGTTAGGACCAGATCTTTGTTTTGGTTTGCCTGCGCTCTTCGCATTTGATCCTTTGTCGCTGTGACGGCCAAGAGCCTTTGCGAATGCCGCTTTGCGCGCCGCGACACAACTATACACAATGGCATCTGGGGCTCGTGCAGTACAATACTCAATTCCGCCACGAGAAGACTTCAACAAGCTCTCCGACGAACAGAAGACACGCATCGGCGAGGCGGTGAGTGCATCCGGCGTCGCAAAGTTGACAGTTCGCCCATCTGATTCCGGTGCCTTGCAGTTTGATCTCTTCGACGCCAACAAGGACGGTCTCTTATCATACGAGGAGTTTCGCTTCGTCCTCCGAGCGCTGGGCTTTGAGCTGCCCAAGGCGCAAACGTACGACCTGCTGATCCGCCACGGTCAGAAGCCGGCCAACTGGCAACACGACCAGGACTGTCCACCCGTTTACCGTCTGTTTAATCTCCCGACGACGCAGGCCATTACCGGCACATTAATCCGTCAGCGAGACCCAAAAGAAGAGCTTAGGCGCGCATTCAGGTTGTTCGACATCGACGGCAAGGGCCTGATCACACAAGAGGATTTGAGGAGGGTTAGCAAGCAGGTGGGGAATAATCTTCCCGATGCCGATATCGTGGCCATGATCGAGGAGTTCGATTCGCAAGGGAAAGGGGGGGTAGACGAGGACGAATTCTTAAGGTTGATGATGTCTAAAAAGTAATGTTGTGTATCCATTGATGGTAGGCTTTGATACCCTGACGTGGAGGTTGTGTTGCTGGACTGTTTGGAATAGCCACTGTTGACCGGCGGACTTCGGGGGAAGGTATATATAACGGCAGGTTGAATTGCAGGTTACGATAATATGCGCCATGAATCTCGGGGTAGTCTTGAACACCAGAGACCGTGGGCGCCGCGTCATGCCTCATCCCTCTTGACGCAAATAATCCAGTTCACCCTCCCGATCGGCCACATAAACGTTTCTTTGCCACTCTTCATCTCCCACTTGGCAATCTCATCCTCGCCGCCCTCAGCGCCGCAAGATCGCAGCAACTCCTTCACCTCTTCGGGGGTCCGTGTCCTCAAACACGACATCCAACCGTCAAACACCAACACCGCCGGCAGGATGGGCACCACGTAGGTAAAGAACAGCGCCAACGGCGCGCCCCAAAGGATGGCATAGTACGGCGCCATGATCAGGGTCCCGATTCCAAACAGACAGCAGGTCACAAACCCGGCCAGACTCCGATCCTGCAGCTCGAAGATTCTATGCGTGTCCCACAGTGTCCCCCGGTTTCAGTCAGCACTTAAATACCTAAACCCGCCTAGCATTCCATCACCGCAAAACGACCGGAACACAGACACGAACAAGAACACGGGACAAGACTGGGTGCTGGCGGTGGTGGACTCACCCAAACCCGTGACTCCCCTCCACAGTATCCCTCAGAATCCGCCGTGCCAGGGCATCGTCAAAGTGGTGAAAGGCCAGGTTGAACAGGCGGAACACCTTCTTCTTCCCCTGGCGGGTGTACCGCGCCGTCAGGTCCCGGGGCGCGCGCGACGCGTCGACCGACTCGCGCACATACGACAGGTTGGGACTCTGCGTGGCGGCCTGCGACCAGAGTTCCACGTGCGGGTGCAGGTCGGTCAGGACAAACTGGACGGGCTCTGGTAGTTCTATATTCTCCCGCTGTTGGTCAATATTGACGTGCCTCTCGATGGATGGCGTTGGCCCCCCGCCGCCGGCGCAGAAATCTATAAAGACGTAATCATGGATATTGGTTTCGGTTCTGTTGTCCCCTAGGTGGGTCGTCAGGAGCCCCGCGACGAGGCTGGCTGGGGAACTGCTTTGCAGGATGGGCACCTGTGACTGGAGTTAGGGGCTGGAGGGCAAGGCATATGATATTGGCTGTACATGAGTGGTCCAGGCTGCGGTGAGGGCGGCTTGGAAATAGGCTCGCAGAAAATTGGGAAACCTGGGGGGTGTGGCAGTATATTAGACTACCTCAGCTCAAGATGCGAAAGACAGCTGAAGCTGCGGGATAAACATTGGCGGACTTGCCAGGGAAAGTCGGCTATTTCAAAGACGTGCATCCGAGGGACAAGCGGCGCCATTGTGATCTGTTAAGGGGGACCTGAAGGGTGATGGATAACTGAGAGATCTGTTCGTTTGTTCATCAATTGAAGGCGTTTCTTGCTGTGCACCAACTTAGAGCACTGAGAGAGAAGTATGTATTTGGCGGGAAGTCAGCGTTGCACGGCAACTGTGATTGTGCGAATGTCTGATAACGGTAATGCTGCTGACCGTTCTATGGTACTGTGCACACCTGATCCCGTTCAGGAAGGATGACGTTGGTACGTGTAGAACAGATCTCTGGAAATTGTTGTATTGATTAGCACAACCGTTATGACGGCATCCCGCGTTTGGTGCCCGGGATCTTGGGACAACTGCGGAAGTTACGAAGTACACAGTGTGGAACTGGTACCTGTTCAGCCAGCGTCAGTAAATACAGTTCTACTGTAGTTGTACAGTACATCCATACATGCATTCACAGAATGGGACCTAAGGCTAGTAGAAGAGTATGTAACTGCTTCAATGGGAAAGCTACCTACTCGTGGAAGTGTTGAACGATACCTCATATAAGTCTGGAACCGAATTGCTGGATCGGCTCGTAGTCAATGGGCTGCCTCACTTCTTTACCTGTACGTATGTATGTAGGTACAGTACCGTATAGTACATGACTGAGAAGCCTGGAACGACCCGAATCATAGCGAACCAGTCATTGGCTCGCCTAAGGACCCCTGCATAAACCATCGGCCGTATGCAAGCCAGCATGTGAAAACGTCACCAAAGGGTTCTCCTCTATCACTGGCATGGCCTGATGATCCCATATTAATCCGCTGTAGGTTTGTAACCCTCGACCCATGCCCCTGGAATTGGCTCACTTGCAACATCGCCATCTCTTGAGGACATGGGTCTCCTTCTTGGGTCGGGGAGCTACATTATCGCCGCTCTCATTCTCATACTCCTCGCGCGTGCCATCTTTAGACCGGGGAGGGCCATCAGACGCAATGGAGACCGCTTGAGGTAACAATAATACTTTTCAATACCAAATCTGGGACATTGCCATAAACTAATGCCTAATGCGACTTGCAAGGAAACCTCCGGATACACTGCCTCTCGTGGGCAACGGCCTCAAGTTTCTGCAAGCTCGCTGGAAGCTGCTTGGCTGGTTCAACAGCTGCCAACGTCACTTCGGATATGAGACAGTTGCGCTCACAGTGCCAACGCTGCCGCCGGGGGTGCTCATCCATGATCCCAAGAACCTCGAGTTTGTCTTCAAACACGAGGGTCTCTTCACCAAGGGCGCCTTTGTGAGGCAGCGGTCGTGGGATTTATTTGGTGAGATGGACCCCCTGACCTTAGCTAGGGTATATGTTTGCTCTTCTGACCAGTACACGCAGGCAATGGCATCATAAACGCCGATGGAGACTTCTGGAAGCTACAGCGGAAGGCTGGCTTGGCCTTCCTCAATTCGGCCAACCTTCGAGTTCTTACCGAGGTTGCCCTTCCTCAATACCTGCGTGAGAGCATCGCAGACTTAAGATCGAGCACCGACAGGGGTGTCGTTGACCTGCAACATGTATTCCACGAGATCACCACGAAACTCATGGGCAAGATGGCCTACAACGCAAGTCACCCGGCCGCTTCGACCCTTCGCCTGCTGACCGCCTCGTAGATGGAGATGCACGCAGATGACGAGTTCTCAAAGTCGTTCGATTTCGCCTCGGGTGCCACCGCCGAACGCTTCCAGAACCCCCTGTGGCCTGTCACCGAACTGTTCACCGGATCCCGCTTCCGCAGGTCAGTAGCCATCGTCAAGGACTTTGGCAGACGGATTGTCACGAGTGCGGTGCAAGACCGAGCCGGACAAAGATTACAGGGCAAGAAGCTTGACGGATCCACGGATGAGAGCAACCACCTCGACCAAATCTCCGGCAGCCTAATCCAGTCGCTCCTCGAGGCTATAGGCAACGAGGAAATGGTGGCTGACGCCGCGCTGACGTATCTTTCCGCCGGCCGCGATACTACCGGGCAAGCTTTAACCTGGGCATTTTACCTCCTGATGCAGCACCCCGAGGCAGTTGCCAAAATCCGAAATGAAATCCAGCTCCTCCTTTCCACCAACCAGGCCCAAGACCAAGACAAATCGGGTCTCGACCCTACCCTCTTCATTCCGGCCTCGGTTCCGTACACCATGGCCGTCTTCTACGAGACTCTGCGCCTGTATCCGCCCATACCCTTTGAAATACGCCAGTGCCAGGAGGACACGACCCTGCCGGACGGCACCTTCCTGCCTAAACACTCAGTGTTGGTGTGGTGCCTGTGGGCGATGCAGCGGTCGCGGGAGACGTGGGGCGAGGACGCCGATGAGTTTCGACCCGAGCGGTTTCTGTATTTTTCGTCATCGTCATCACCATCGGAGGGAGAGTCCGAAGATGGGAACAAAAAGAGAGAGTCCGGTGCCGGCGACGGCCCCAGGCTGATCTCACGGAGCGCGCCCGAGTTTCCCGTCTTCTACGGTGGTGCGCGGACGTGTCTCGGGAGAAAGATGGCTGAAGCTATTGCTGCGCAGACGATTCCGACTCTGTTATGGCTGTTTGATTTTAAGCCGGCGTTTGAGGGGGAGAGAATCAGCAAGACCAGCTTGACGCTGCCTATGGAAGGGGGATTGCCGGCGATTGTTACGGAGATAGAAAGGTCAAGTAATGGAGGGGGTTACTCTCCGGCGTTGGGTGGACGATGATACCAATGAGATGATATAGAGGAAAACTGGAAGTGTATATGAGGTGTTTCGCACCTTCATGCGTCAAAACCTGCTCAATGGTATCGCTTGCCTGAAGACTAAGATTTTCAATATCAAAAGTCTTGAACCCTTACTGGGCCCGAAGGGGAACTTTATCCGTATTGTACCTTTAACGTCCTTCATGACTATTCCCTTGCCCCATACTCCCGGTGCTCATTCTAGATATCTCGCTGAACCATAGCATAGCCATAAGCCTAATCTACCGTACTGATTTTTATCGCCGCAGCGTTCCATGAATGCTGCAAAAACGGAGGAGCATGTCGAGACAAAAAAAATCGATCGAACTGGGACTCGAACCCAGAACCTTAACCAGCCAGAGACCACAACCTATTTTAGGCTGTGTGAGCCGGAAAGTTACGCGCTACCGTTGCGCCATCCGACCAATCATTGCTTGTTGACTTTGGAGGCCGTTTCTAGACGTCATAGTGTGTGGATGCACCTGCCATCACGACTAGGGGAGAAGGTTTCACCTGCCCTACAACTGGAAGGGAAGGTTTCACCGCCATCGCAATTGCGACCGTGAAGCATGATGAACGCAGTAATAACTGATCATGGTTCAGCCATACGGCATAAATGGTACAGCGTTAGGTGAGAACGAACTGGGAGAATTCAAGCACTGCTAGTTGAAGCGACCGAAAATCGCATATCATTTGTATGATTGCTTCCCCAGGAAGGCAAACAAAGCGAACTATATCCCATGAAGTAAAAACCATTTCCCAGATCCAGGCACATCCCGAAAGCCCAGAAAGAGCATAAACGCCATCCCCAGTGGGTTCCTATGTATCGCACACTCAACCCGTATAGCCCACGAAAGCACCCAACACATGAACAACAGCCAATCACCCATTCGACGAGTTCACCGAGAAATTGTAAGAAAGAGGTAATTAAAAGCCATAAAGAACCCGTCACGCCGTGTCCACCAGACCATTCAGAGAAGAAAACATGTCAACAAGATGAAAGAGAGAAGAAATGAAAGAGAGATCTACTCCCTCCCCTGCCTCCCCTGCCTCCCCTGCCGCTCCATCTCAGGCAACACCACACCCGAGCTGGCCGCGCTCTCGCCAACCCTGACCTCCTGATCGGGCACGCCAACGCCGAGCAGACTCCCCGTTGAGGTCAGCGAAGTAGAGGTTGACGCCGCGCTGAGCACCCTCTGCCGCCCTTCCCCTTGTCTCCTCCCCTGCTCCTGCTCCTGTCGCTGTCCCTGCCCCTGCCCCTGACCTTGCTCTTGCCCTGCAGTTTGAGTTTGAGTTTGAGCTTGACTTTGAATCCGACCTTGAGCCTGACCCTGGCCTTGTCCTTCCCTCAGCGCAGCATCACTAATCATGCGCTCCAGCTCACGGACCCTGCGACGGAGTGCCTCATTCTCGCGCTTGATCTCCTCAAGCTCGGCCCTGCGCGAGGCCGTCTCCTCGTAGCGCGACGTGGCGGGGAGGATGCCGGGGGAGAGCTCGCTCGTCGTGGTGGTGGTGGCCGGGGTGTTGACGGCGACCGAGGCGCTGCCGCCTGACTGCGACTGCTGCGACATGGAGCGCACGGGCATGCGCGCATAAAAGTAGCCCGGCAGGCTGTCGTGGTAGAAATGGGCGGATCCCGGGGTCGTGGTCGGTGCCGGCGACGGAGACCCGGTCCGGCTGCGGCGCGACGCGCTGCTGCTTTGTCGGCTGAGCGGCACGCTGCCTGCCGCTGCCGCTGCCGCGAGGGAAGGGACGGGGGCAGGTTGGCTGGGCCGGACCGGCGCCGGCGACGAGATGCCCGCCATCGAGGTGGTCGAGACAGAGCCCGCCGTGGCGGTGATGCTGCGGGCGCTCGTGCTAGATGAGGTGCGGTGGTGGCGTGGGTGCGGGTAGTGTCCCAAGCCAAGGCCCGAGGACGGCGTATCCACCCAGTGTGCGGGCTCGGTACCCGAGGCGCTTGCCGAGTTCGAGGAGGCGTTGGAAACGACCGAGGCATTTTGGGCGGCGCGGAGCATCGAGAGTTCGCGGGTCAGTCGGTTTACCTGGGTATGGCATGGTTAGAGCATGTTGAACGCGGGTCGCTTGCACACATGGCTTACCACTGCCTCCTGCTCTTTTTCGAGCTGCATGTGGAGATCGGCGGCAGTGAGCGGACGCGGGTGCCGTATGGGCCCCGGCCCGGGGCCAACTCCCGAGTTATCGCCCATGGGTCCGGGAAATGAACTCGACAAGGAAAGCTGCGGCGAGGGCAGGGCCGACGAGCTCGAAGCGTTGACCATACTCTGATTCGATGGAAGGATGTTCAGCGAAGGCGAGCTCGGAACGGGAGGAGGTGGCATCTGCTGCGAGGACGCACGGCGCGACGAGTTGGCGAGGAAATGAGGGGAAGCTGGCACAGAATTGAGATCGGGCATGGCGAGTCGCGACAGGAAACCGATGTGGGTAGCTGTGGGTAGCTGCGCGTCCTGCTTCTTTGACCTGGCGGAAGTTGTCGGAACAGTGGAGCGGCGAACTGCACTCGGTCTCGAGCGTCTCAGGTGGTAGGAAGAAGAATTATCAGACGCGGAGGGAAAGGAACGCTCCACCGGATTGTTTCAAAACAAAAGCGGCTAGTGAATGGCATGACAATGGTACCAATAACTATGGCCGATTATTTATGCAACCCCTCGCTTCCAGCGGAATTGTCCGCCGCATTGGATTGGATCGAATTGGAAAATGCGGAGGAATCAGCGATTGGTTTTCAGAATCACTCTGTTCTCTACGGAGAGGTTACAGTGCGATTCCCCGCCAGCCTAGCGCACCCTAGTGCACAGACACCCGAACTTCCAGAAATGCCTTTGCGGGGCCAAGCAGTTGGGACGACGGGAGTTGCCAAGAGGTCGGCTGCCGAGCGGGTCGTCGCGCCAAAGGGTGGGGCATCGTGCAGGGACAAGTTGCTAGTGACGGACCATGATGTAATGTGCATCGATGACAGGATGAGGAGTCGCAGTGAGGGAGGAGCACTGATGTCAACCTCAACGACAACCCCTATATAGATGCCGCCGATGCCGCCCGTATTCCAGTCAAGCTGAATGTTTCTGCCTAAGTTATCAATCAAGACCATTTAACAACACCATCAATCAGAAAAAAACGTGCGTTGCCTTGGCCTTCACCTTTGCTCATTCGACCCATTATTACTTCTCGCCGTGCATCTGCTAATCTGCCGCTTTTATAGTCGCGATACCTGAATCAGAATCCAAACTACACAATGCCTGAGGGACCTGAGCGTGGCCAGTCACCCCCGCCCGAGCGGTCGTCGGGCAGACAGATGCTCGAAACCCCGGCGTCTGGGAAAGGCACCGATGATGCCACAAACAAGCAGGACGTGAATAAGGAGGCTCTCGAGGTTAGCAAATGCCCGCGGTCACACAAATCCATATTGCAGCGCGCTAACATGTGACACCTAGCATTTGACCTCCAACCCCAAGGGCCCATTGGACGATGAAGTTACCAAAAAGTTCGCAAAGACAACCCGGCCGGGTCCCGAGGCCTAGAACTGCTGGCGTTTCAGAAACGGGGGATCCGAGTTACCAATTTCTTTGCAAGCATCAAGCTTTCTTCTGTATCTGCATATAGGTGCCTGGGCCGGCAGCAGGGAGCATTGAGAAGCCAACGCCGACGTTTAATGTAGTAGAATTGCAATTTCGTGTGGAAACATTGCCGTCTCTACAAAGTACTTCGTAGACTTGTTGCACTACAATGCGTTGTGCGGGCAAATGATGAGTATCACAACAACAAGGCGCCATCAAGTCGAAAATTACAACCTTACCAAGACCATAGCCAGACGCTCCGTAACGTCCATAGAGCTTTCCCATTGAGTGCATCTTAAATCTCGCCATGCCAGTGTGACGACTTTCACATGCATTGCCAAGTCGACCCTGGATGCGCCTGCACCGCCACAGTAACCTGTTGCTCAGCCTGCAGATGACGACATGGCTTTGCCCCTCCACTCAAACACATGAAGCTCATGGGTCTCCCACCCCCAAGCTCTTCTTTCCTTTCGCAAACACAACCACACACACCTTTTGTTAAACAGTGACACGAGTTGAAAATCTGAAATCTGTGAGTCTGCTCAAGATGCACTGAATTTGTATCCATATTTTTAATATCGCCATCACCAGATTCTGCCAGCGACGCGTTAGCGGACTCTCAAACGCATTAACCCCGCACAAGCAAGCAGTACTTCACCTGCAGCTCACGCTACTAGACTCTCACCATGGCCACTACGGTTCATGTTAAGAACATCGGCGGAAAGACCGAGGACAAGGAAATAAGGGACTTTTTTAGCTTTTGGTAAGCCGCCCGGACATCCCCATCTTCCATTCCCCGTAATGCGTCTGGTCTTCAGAGCATTCAAATCTGCACCACCTTCTTCCCCTTACACCACCTTGTCTCTGGTGAAGGTCCGAGAGCCGACAACACCAGCACCATGGTGCTCTTCGATACCGTCCTGTCCGCCGTCAGGAGGCTAATCCATACCTCTCTCAGCGGCAAAATTACCGACATCAGCATCACCAACGAAGGCGAGACCCGCAATGCCACCGTCAGCTTTGAGAAGGACACAGCCGCTCGGACGGCCCTGCTGCTGAACCACACGCAGCTGGGCGGGCGTGAGATCAGCGTCTCGAGCGAGGGCGCCACGACGCCCACCCACGAGGAGGGCGAGTCCGGCACGGCCGCCGAGCGGGGGCCCGACGAGGGGCTCAGGCAGGAGGAGAAGCCGCGGTCGCGGATCCTGGCCGAGCTGCTGGCGCACGGGTACGTGGTGGCGGACGCGGGCCTGCAGAAGGCGATTGCGCTGGACGAGAAGCACGGCGTGACGAACCGCTTCGTGGCGACGCTCAAGCAGCTGGACGAGCGGACGCGGGCGACGGACCACGCGCGCGCCGCCGACGCCAGCTACGGCATCTCGCAGCGCGCCAGCTCCCTGCTCACGGGCCTCAACTCGTACTTTGAGCGCGCCTCCAACACCCCGACCGGCAAGCGCCTCGTCGACTTTTACACGACCAGCCAGCGCCAGGTCCAGGACATCCACAACGAGGCCAGGCGCCTGGCCAACCTCAAGAAGGAGGAGGCCGGCGGCAACCTCTACAAGGCTGTTGGTTTGGATAAGGTATTTGATCGGTTCGGACAGGGCGGCAGCCAGGCCCAGTCTGCTCCCGCCCAGGGTCAAGGAGAAAAGGGTGCTACGCACCAGCCCCCCGGCGCCGCTCCTGCCAACGCGGCTGCTACCGAGACGCGCAACCCGACTGCTGAGTCCGGGACGAATCCGGAAACCATTCACTAAGTCTTGAAGAGGAGTGGGTAGGGTGATACGGTCAAGTCGGGTTGGATGGATTGTGAAGGGCCATGACTGATTCTCTATCCTTTAGTTTGGGAGCATGTATTGTATTGTTCATTTGCCGTTGAGTCCGAGTACCTGGTAGTGTTCCCCAGTTAGCTGTCTTCGCATTTTATCTTTTACTGGTCGCGTATCCTGTTCCTGATTGATTTCCACAATTATGAATGACAATGCTTGAGTTTGGTGAGCCTAGCCGATGCCATGTGATAGTGGACTGTGAGTAGCATGTGGTTTAGACCTGTCAAGGTGAGGCCGTGCCCTCCCTCCCAACCAGCCTCCTAGCCTGGACAGCGTACCATGTGCTCCGGTCACGTTAACCCTATTCCTATCCCACAACCTACTATAACAGCCATAGGTACGATAAATACATTCAACAACCATACTGGATACCTCCATCTTTGTCAGAGACTACCTCACATTTCCCAGAACGGTACCAGCGACTTGATATTTACTGCGTTTAGTCTCAGCAACAAACGGCTGATGGGAAGTGAGTTCACGATGCAGTGTAGAGAAGTAACCAGGTGATTATTATTGAAATTACCGTCTATATGTCTATCTATATCGTTTTGGCGACATCATACCGCCTCCGAGGTTCGTACCCTGCGAGGCAAATTTTGGAAGGAAACTTTTCGCGGTTGGCGAGTGACGTCTAAGGACGTTATCCAAGATCACCGTTTGTTGTAATTCAGGTACCGGCTCTAGAAGGAGAGTTAGCAACCTGTACTGGAAGCAGACAGTAGAGCATGGTTGGTTATACGTACCGCAACGAACAAAATGATCAAATTGCTTGCAATATACGCTATGTAGATGCCCAGGTCTCTCCACCGGTTATCAAAGCTGAAACCAAGCGGGGTATAGAACTCGTCGCCGACTTTGTACGCGCAATACTGGCAGTCCTGCGTGGCGTTGTTGACGAGGTAGCCAGGTCCGCCACGGTCAAAGAAGGGCTGCATGTACTCGCCGCAGGTCGTGTTCGGCGGCGCTCGGAAGACATTCAGCTCCTCGGGGGCACATCTGACAGGCATCTCGTGCAGCGCCGTCACCACCATGCCACCGATGAGACGGGTGAATGGATTGAGCTCGTACAGCCAGGTGCGGTAGCCAGCGGGCATCTGCGGCGGCGGGATCGTGACACCGCAGAACAGGGCAAAGGTGACCATGATGAAGGGGTCGAACTGGGATGAGATGAAGAGAGAAGGTGTCAAGGCGGAGAGGGCCTGGCCCATCGTGACGGAGAAGATTTCGGTGATGAGAACCATGAAGAACTGGTATCCCGCCCTGGACGACTCGGCCTGCAGGCCTGGAAGGTAATAGAGAGGGATGAAGAAGAAGACGGCACAGAGGATGCTGTAGGGCATCTCGGCGACGAGCAGCGATGTTGAGAAGACGAAGGAGCTGTACATCTTGGACGACTGCTCACGGAAAAACAGAGCGCGCTTGACGTGGTACATGACTTCGATCTGGCTGATGATCAGAGCAGGCAGAACCGTAACCTGGAACATGACGAAAACTCTGTACTGGAGCGACTGGCGCGACTCGTCCAGGTTCAAGAAGGTAAGACCGGTCAACAGTGCAATGACAAAGTGGTTGAACAGTCTCGTGAAGAGATAGTTGGGCGTCCGCCAGTGAGAAAGGTTTGCCCTGTGCACGACAACCTTGAGCTGGTGCCAAAACGGGGATGCGTACTCTTTCTCGAGCTCGCGGTTTCTCTGCGCCCCGGCGGCCTTGCGCGTTTCCTTCATCTGCGAGATGGTGTCCTTGACGTTGGCAAGCTCCGGACTGTCCGCCCAGATGTCGGCCCAATCGCGGTTGCCAATGCGAGGGGAGCTTCCGGCGCCAATGGCTTCGAGCATAAACTCGGCGACGTTGTCCGTGTCTTTGGCAACGGCTCCGTGTCGCTTTAGGTAGTCTCTCAGAACGCAGGCATCCTTGCCAATGTCGCCAAAGTAGACGCAGCGGCCGCCCGACTTGAGCAACAATAACCGGTCAAAATTCTCGAAGAGGGCAGCGTTGGGCTGGTGAATGGTGCAGAGAATGGCTTGACCAGCGGCAGCGAGCTTCTTCAAAAAGCGGACGATGTTGAAGGCACTTTGGCTGTCAAGCCCTGACGTCGGCTCATCGAGGAAGAGAAGAAGCTCTGGCTTGGCGGCCAGCTCGACGCCGATGGTGACGCGCTTTCGCTGCTCCACACTCAGGCCGGCCTCGGGTGAGCCGATCACGGCGTCCGCAAACGTCTCCATTTCCAGTAGGGCGATGATCTCCTCGACATAGCGGTACTTCTCCTCTTGCGGTGTCTCAAATGGCTGGCGTAGGTCGGCTGAGAACCGGAGGGCCTCTCGGATGGTCTGAGTTGGTTCGTGGACATCGAGCTGCTCCGCGTAGGACGTGCCTCGCTGGAATTCCTTGCCTGGTTTCACACCGTCAACCAAGACATCGCCCGTGATCACGCCAATATTCTTCCGAGCGGCGAGCACGTCCAGGAGGGTCGTCTTTCCCGCCCCGGATGCACCCATCAATGCGGTCAGTTGGCCAGGTTTCACATAACCGAAGACATGGTCGAGCAGACGCCGAGTGCCGCCGGGGACTGGGACGTCATAACAGAGGTTCTCCCAGGTGAGGATGCTCTCCGAAGCGATGTTCAGGTCCGAGTCTGACTCCTCAGAACGAGCTTTGCGCTTTTCTTCCCTCTTCTGGATAAGTGCCTCATTCAGCTTCTTCCGCTCCTCGTTTGGCTTCTGGAACACCTTGGCAGTATTGCCGCCCATGCCGAAGCGGACAACTTCACCAGCAACCACGTTCATGATCAGGAAGAAGGCGATCAAAGCGACGACGATACCCCAGTTGCGCCAAAGGAGACCCGGGCTATACGAGAAACCCTTGTCGATGTACTCGGTGCCAGAGATTTGGAGGGTACCCGGCGTCGATCCCGGAAGGGTGCAAACCTGATGCTGAATATCGGTGTACCCGGGACCTGAAGGGATAAGAGATTCGGCCGTGCATGTCATAGTAGATCTAGAAAATTCGTTTTCCATCAAGGCGCTGAAAGACAAGCCAGCGACGTTGATGTAGTAAATCCATCGCAGCCAAACCTGCTCTGCAATATTGTCAGCAAGAACTGTCAGGTATGAAGAGGGACCGCTGATTGCTTACCAGACTGGTATTGGATGAGATAACCAGCAGTCGTAATCATCAACGTAATGCTGACAGTGGCAAACTTTATAGCATAGTCAAAGTCGGGGCTGATACATCCTAGGATGCGGAAGAACAGGGTCATGGTGATATTGGCTGAGAGCAGCAACAGGTAAAAGGTGAAGAAGGCGCCGGCATCGCGAGCCAAGTTGGTCATGAAGTAGACGATAAGTGAGAAGACAAGCACCTGGGCGGCGGAGAAGATCTGGTCGACGAAGATCTGGGCAATCCAGAGCGCCGAAGGTCGATGAAACGCATAAGCCCTGTGCTTGTTAACGACTGCACGGCCGGTCATGGTCCCGGCTAGTTCGGAAAATGCTTGGAAGATGTTGTGGAGAAGCGAGATGAAGAGCAGGCCGCCTTTGCTGAACGCGCTGGCCGAGGTTTGGGGAAGGTTCAGGTACAGAGTACCCAAGACGATGGCGATGATAATATTCCTCAACCACGAGAGGACAAGAGCGAGGACATCCTGCATCTTCAGAAGAAGTTGACGCTTCATCAAAGCCCACACCTGCTGATGGAACCCAACAGAGTATTCGGATCTCTTGGAGCTGCCGCGCTTCTGCTCACGAACGGCGATGCGGAAGTCCTCGTACTTATCCTTCTCTTGTTCGAGTGCTGCTTTATACCGGGCCATTTCTTCGTCCAGGTCCCTGGCAAATTTTGACTCCTTGAACGCAGCTTCCAACGTGGCTGGGCTGTATGGTGCGTTCTCGGCGGATCTCCCGTCCTGATACTCGCGCTCAAAGGCGTCGGTGCAGCCAGTAACGTAATCAGGAGTGGTCTGACGTGGCCTAGGAAGGAAACCGAGGCCCTCAAAGTAGGCCCTGGCCTCGGAAGCTGGGCCAAAGTATACCTCTCTGCCCTCATCAATGACCAAAACCTTGTCAAACAGCTTGTAAATGTTCTCGGAAGCCTGGTAAAGAGAGACGAAGGTGCTCGTCTTGTAGAGGTCAGTCTGAACACGGAGAGACTTCAAGAAGTCAAGGGCAGTCGATGCGTCAAGCCCACGGGTGCTGTTGTCCCAGGAAAGAATACAAGCATTGGTGATTAGCATCTCGGCGATGGAGACCCGCTTCCTCTCGCCACCGGAGACACCCCGAACGAAAGAGTTACCGACGATGGTCTTGCGCGTGTGCTCAATGTTGAACATTTTCAACAGCGTAGTAATGACTTTTTCTTTGAACTGCTGCTTGGTGATTCCCGCTGGAAGCTTGCCTGGGATCTTGACGTCGAGGGCGAATCCGAGGGTTTGTTCGACGGTGAGGGTTGGGTGGTGAACATCGTCTTCCTCGTTGTAGACGGCCTCGCCGCGGTATCGTTTGAACTCCTTGGCAGTGAAAGGACCGTAAAGGACCTCTCCCTCGACGGCAGTGTAACCGTGTCGCTGGTTCGCGATAGTCTTGAGGAAGGTCGTGCAGCCAGATCCAGGCTTGCCTAGTACAAGAATCATCTCACCTGGCTTGCAGACGCCCCTGAAGCCATTCAGGAGCGTAGCTTCAACCCCTTTCTTGCCGAATCCAAGGAGATTTCTGACGGGAGTGATGACATCGAAAAAGTCGATAAAGGCGTCAGGAAAGGTTTTGACATGGTTTGTCTGGCCGCCTATGCCCTTGACCGTCAAAGAGTCCCTAACCAGCGACGTCAGTCGGATATCCCATACAAGCGTGACTCAAGAGCAACTGGAGAGCAGAAGCTCTGTCTTGGGAAAGCAATTCCTCGACCCCTGGTGCTTAAGACGTTTGTAGAAGGGTGAAAGCAATGCTGGCTATGCCTACCAGTAGACACCGATGTGCTTGGGTCGAATACCGGCTTCCCTCTCCGCCTGAAGGTCACCTCGTAGGACAGCTTCCAGGTCAAACTGCTCGAAGCTCTCCTCGGACTCTGGCTGGCCGTTTTCAAGCTGGCCCTTCTCCTGCTCCCGCTCCCCATGGCTGCGGCTGCGGCTCGCGCGGGACATGTTAGACAGCTCTCGCTGCAGCTCAGCGAAGTCGGCCTCGGCGCGCTCGATCGAGACGCCCGTGGCGCGAGTGGATCCATTGGGGTTACTGCGGCGAGCCTCTTCCCGTAGATCCTCCGCATTACGAGTTCCGGACGAAGTTGATGACCGAGGTGGGGACGGATGGGCAGCTTCCCCGGCCGAGGCCTCCTTAGCCTCCCCCTTTTCAGAAGCCATATCCATCACGGTTACCAGCCCCAAGCAGCTTTGATCCCCGTGAAGAGGTCACCGAGTTCGATGAAGGTGGTATTGAGCCGTTGGGTACTTGTTCCAACTTTTCAAAGACTCGGGGGTCAAGACAAACAAGGAAATGAGAGACGAGAATAAGAAGTATGAATCAGATGAAGCGGCCGAAGGAAGCCCTTCGTCCCTCCTCCAGGACCTCCAAGCGTGTTGGAGAGGTGGCGAGTGATTTTG
The DNA here is from genome assembly GCF_033297395.1 of Canariomyces notabilis. Classification (NCBI taxonomy): domain Eukaryota; kingdom Fungi; phylum Ascomycota; class Sordariomycetes; order Sordariales; family Chaetomiaceae; genus Canariomyces; species Canariomyces notabilis. The sequence continues at coordinate 528,916 of NW_027041839.1, forward strand.
CAAAGAGAGTAACAAAGGGTGGGAAGACACCAGGATAGCGGCGCAACGCTCAACCTTGTATAAAAATGTAGAAGGGAAATATCAAGGGAAGTGGGTAAGGGCTTGGCGAAGCCCCCATCTTGGATCATTACCAATCCAACTGACTCCCCTAGCTACGGTTGGTGAAGCCGATGGAACATTGAGGCCCTGAGTCCCGCCTAGTGTAGGGCCAGGCTCCACTACCGGATGGGGTAAAGGATTGCCGACTAGAGGCGAGCTGTTGCAAAACTGGAAGGCCCAGAATCCCAAAGGTTCCTTCAACAACCACCTTCTCTCAGCAACTGTACCAGGTACCTAGGTATCCGAAGATACCGGCATCCGTCGGAATTCGGTATTAGTAGGCCCGTAATCGGACTTACTGAGCATTAAAGCCAGCCTTGGCCAAGAAGGGCGCGGGACAGCTCCGTACCTACCGCGGTACCGCCCTTCTGCTAACAAACGGAACGAGCAAGCGAAACAGCAGGGGAAAGGGAAATTGGAGAAACTTCCCAGGACGGAGCCGGTGGGGTGTCGTCGGGAGAACGCCGGGTGAGCAATTGCAGTCGGCTTGGACATCCGGAAGGTGGGGTGGAGGGTGGAGGGTGCACTTTAACGCCCTATTGGGCCGCGTCTGTTTTCTCTGTGTTTTTCTTCGATCGCCATGATCGTAGCCATCCCGTGCTTGATGCGACAAATTCTTACATATTAGCGTAGTGACTCCATCGGGAGGTGGAAACAGATCATATGTATGCGAGTGTTTTGTTGAGACTCTGGCCGCAATCTCGCATTGGGCTCCATCCTATGCTCAATGGACATCGATACACCGTGGAGTATTCTTTCGCAAGTGTCTTCCCGAGCTTCATACCACGGCGGATAAGGTCGAAAAAGAGCGAGGAAAAAGAGAAACCTTCTGGGGTTGGCGAAGCAAAGATGACGAGGGGGGCTTGCCGCTTATCGAGGAATTGAGGGAGCGCTCCACATCCCAGCACATGGCATTTCGAAACGACCCACCTGCCAGAGCTGCTAGCGCGGCGAAGAAAATTGATGCAGTGGAACCCCAACCCACTTCAAGGAGGCACCTACCATACCCAGGAGCGTCGCTTTGAGATTTTCTCAGGCTACTGTGGTAAGCCTGCCTGCCACTTCCTTTGTATGGTACGTATGCTGAATCGCCTTGCATAGTACTGTACATATAGCGGGTGTGGTGTAAGAGGGGTATTACGGAACATGGCCGTCCATCGTTGGCAGAGCAGAGCGCTGGCTTGACGTTGAAGAGAGATTAGGTTAAGAAGGGGCCATCTGTAAAGGGAAGCCGAAGCCGCTCCGCGAGCACTACTCTGTAGTAGAATTCCTCATGTGGTTAAGGTTATTGCGGGCGGACACTTGCAACAACCTATCTTGAACTTGAATTCCACTGGCTTAAGCAATCCCAAAGCCAATCTAAACTGCCATTCTCCTCCTTAGTTCTATTGTCGTCCTTGTTAGCTTACATTGTAGCCAACATAGAATCTAACGCCGATAGCCTTATAGCGCCGGTCTCCTTCAACGTCGACGGGATTGGTTCCCTTGTAGAGTACATACAATACAAGTACAAGTGTAGTTGAAGAGCGTCCTGTCAGTTGGCCACCAATCTAAGCCTTGCATTCGAGCTTCCGTGGCGGTTTCTCCCCCGACGACACATACCACGTTAGGGATTCGCCGGTGACTCAGATGGTCTGTATGTGTAATGTATGCAGATGCAGCAATGAGGAAGGGTCCTCGTGCCAAGCTGTCACAGACGCGGAGCAATCCACGACTCCGATTAGAAAAAGATACAGCCATCGAAGACAGTCAATTACAGATGCCGCAGTCTATGAGTTATGGATCCGGCCCAACCTTCCGCCCTCCCCTAAAGTCACTGGCCCAGACATCCTACTATTCAACCACACATCCGCGGCTGGATCGGGGTAAAAGCGGACATCGCCGGATGCGAGACACCATCCCTTCTTCTTTCCCGATGCCGGACCCAACCGCGGCAACGCCGTACCGTCACCCATCTCACCCATCTCACCAACCCTCAGAGCAAGAACGCCGACAATGCTAAGCTGGAATGAGTAGGCAGAACCTACTCCGTACTCTGGCTTCGTTTTTCGCCTTGGCATGACACAACTCGACAAGGACAAGAGAATTTGGGTTCAAAACGTTGTGCGCTACCGTCTAAAGCTCTGAATCCGCTCCGTTGGCCTCGACAGCCATTGGACTCCCATTCTGGGCCTGCCTCTGTCTCAGCTTCGCGTTCCCAGGCGGCCGTCTCCTCGCTATGGGCCTTCCGTTCATGCTCATACTCTCGTCATCGTCGTCGGAGTCACCGTGCTCTTCGGCGAAACGGCGAGCCTCGTCTAGCACGCTGAGGTCGTCGGGTTTGCTGCGCAGCCATTGCATGCGCGGTCCGGAACGCGCCATCTCGGACACCTTAAAACCGTAAATTCTGGGTTCATATATCTTGCCGCGGCCAAGCCCTGGTGCGATGTTTCGTGCGTACACCCCGTTGATCATGGCGTGCTCATCCGTTGTCCGGGGCAGGTTGGCGGCCGTCTCGGCACCAGTCTTGGTCAGGTCGTACTCGGGGAAGGTAAGAAGGAAGAGGGCGCCAAAGGTGCGGCCAAAGAAGGCGCCATCCACCGTCTGGAAACGGCTGTTGGGCGGAACGTAGACGTCGAGGCAGGAGGGGCAGAAGAGTTTGACCGTGTCTTCGCCGGGTATATCTGACAGGCCGACAGGCAGCGTCCTGGTCTGGTTGCAATTCGTCCGGGGGCACATGCCGAAATGGCCCAGCTCGTACTTCTCCGACATTTGTTGGATGCCGGCCCTCGAGCAGATAAATCGCTGATGGATAAGACCGTAGAGAATCTCAGCTGATGACTCAATAACTGAAAGGTCGCTGGCGACGCGGCTGTGATGCCTCCTCCCGCCATGCGCCTGCCCGCCCATCATATCCCGGCCGTCTCCGGACACGTCTTCCTCGTCTTCCTCGTCCTCGTCCTCGTCTTCTTCATCGTCCTCGGGTTCTACATCAAGAATCATCTGGGTTGGAAGCGCCCAATGTCAATAACAACATCACATGGCAGCAGCGACAGCGAAGAGTTGTATACCTCTAGTGCCTCTTTATACATTGCCACCTGGTTTTGAAGACCGGTGAGGTTGAAGTCATCCTCGATAAACTCTTCGGATACCTCGGCAAAATATTCGTGGCCGAGGAGGGAGCAGAAGGACGAGATCCATGATTCAGGAGTCCCGGAAGAGGTCGACATGTTGATAATGGGGCTGGCGGCTGAATAAATGCGGGTTGGGGTCGGTGGTTTGGCTTCTCGGCCGACGCGTTGGCTACCTTCTTAGTCCTATGATACGAGCATGATCGAACAAATAAGGGTTGCGGCTCCGCAGAAAAAATTCCAGTCGCTCGTGGAGTGCTTGTGACTGCTGCACCTTCCGAGCAATGCGATGCTGTTGGTGTTCGCCCGTGCCACTCCGTAATGTGCTTCACTGGGCACTGGATCATTTCCTGGCCTGGGCAACAGGAGGCCTGGTGCGCTGAGACTTCAGCCCCGCGGTTGCTGCCTGGATTTTCCGGCGGCACGCAATTCTGGCCCTTTGCTCTCACGTGCTCTCGCGTTCCTTAATCAATCACGCCATGTGGCTTGACGCGTTTCGATCCCTTCTCCCTTCCACCTCCTGCCAATTGATGAACAGCTGGGTTTGGACTCAACCCCCAATGCCCCGCTTACCAGCTCTTTTCAGCTCGGCCAACTCAACAACATTCTGCAAGCCGCGTTTCTTGATCGGGGACATAGTGCGGAGACTTTCCACGGTTCCTCAAGTCGTTGGACCAATTGATGTCGCAGATTTCCGGGAGAGGGCGTTTGCAGCTGGAAAGCCTCTTGTCATACGGTCACGAAGTCATTCAAATCATGCTCCTGCTGAGGCGCAGAGCAACAATGAGACGCCGTCTGTAACACTCCCGGCCTTGACAAAATGGTTTGCATCATCTAGACAAGACGATGGGGTTGACCTCAGCCCCGATCTAAGACAACACTCATCTGTCATTTTACCCTACGAACTGATCCTACCTGCAAGCACCAGGCCCTTCCGCCCTCGCATTCCTATCTTGGGTTTCCTCTCCTGGCTATCAGAATCTCCGTCCAAATTGCACCAGCAACTAGCTTCCCTCCTCCAGCATCACATCACCGTCAACCATCCTCAGCCCCAGGCCTTCCAACTCCAACCTACACGCCCAAACACAGACACGCCTACCCACACCAATAATACCTCGTCAGAGGAAGAAACCTTCTTCCTCCGCTTCGATGCCCCGCTGGCATTGCTCTGCGCAGCCCTAGAATTCAACAACACCGCACAACACCACCACCCACCCCTTTCCGAGCTGTACATAGCCCAAGCCTCACTCTCCTTACTACCAGAGGCACTGCAGAGCGACCTGCCCACGCCGGCGCTCGTCCAGCAGGCAGGGAAAGGCGACGTCTACAGCTCGAGCATCTGGCTCGGTCTCGAGCCCACCTACACCCCCTGGCACCGCGATCCCAACCCAAACCTGTTCTGCCAACTGTGCGGCGAGAAGGTGGTCAGGCTCCTTCCCCCGCGGCAAGGGGAGGCCTTGTTCCGGGCGGTGCAGGCGCGGCTTTTGCTTGGGCACGGCCAGGTCGGCGCGGAGAGCGCGAGGATCAGGGGAGAGGAGATGATGCAGGGTTTGGAGAGGAGGGGTTTGAAAGAGGCTGTTTGGGGCGGGGGTAAGGAGGATAGGGATGAGACGATGCGTCGGGACATGGTCCAGGCGGTTGTAGGTCCGGGCGATGTGCTGTTCATCCCGCTTGGGTGGTGGCATAGTGTCAGGAGTGGCGGGGAAGTGGAGGGTAGGTTGAATGGGTCTGTCAATTGGTGGTTTCGGTGAGGGGTTTGGGTGTGTTGTTATGGGATTGTGGCTTGGCAATGACTGTACGCTTGTGGGAAAAGGGTGCCCTGTCGTGCCGTTTTTTGGATGATCGGCAGCAGTTTTTGGGGACAACTCGCCGTCCAAGAGACCCATTCGTGATTGATGATGATAGATGTACAAGATGACGGGGCTCGAGAGTGCTGGCCAGACCTCTAGGAGATATAGCCAGGCTCTCGACAGCATGTACGAGAAGTTTCTGAACCCAATTGCGGTTTCTCTCAAGTCTATACCCGATGTATCGGGGTTAATGTTTACTGTTGATCGCTGATCACCAGGTATTTCGTTGACAGGTGTGAGATCAACTACGCGGTGCCTCGAAACTGTCCGCGGAAGGTGGATGGGTTGTAAAGCTGACAATTGTGTTGACATTGTTTTAGGGATGTTCAGAGGAAGCACGAATGATTTGATGGAGTCAGTAGTCAGACAGCGAAAGACAGGACAATAAACTGCATTGTCAGCTCATGCTATCATCAATGTTGGGATGCCGTGAAATGGAAATGATCCGACCCAACGTTCGGGCTGGATGTTGGGCATGACAAGCCTACTTTGAGGTAGTCATGAAACGAGGAGCCGGGTTGCGGTGAGTGAACTGGCAACCCATCAACCTCTTCATCTTTGCAAGCAGAGTTGGGTTATGAAGAGCATAAGGGGCGGCTCGGATTCTTAAAGTCAAACTCGATTCGTTGGTAACTGTACTCCCATTGCTAGATAGCATTCAACCAGCAGAGACTGGCTTTTACAAACCCGTATTCCGCCCAAATCACATAATATATATGCCCATACCATTGCCGCCCGAGTCAGCGGCAACCAAACCAACAGTGATGCCGTACAACATTGCAGGCACTTTTGAAGCAGTGCTGCGTAACACAGCGAAAAGTCAAGCCGTGTGGTTCCTTCCAGAAAGCCAATGTGTATCCCGCCGCTTTGCTCAAAGCGGAAACCGAATCAAAACAGAGTGTACGCCGAATCCGATGCTGCTGTCAAAGTCTATACCATGAAGGAAAAAGGACACGGGACTAAAGGCAACGCTTAGACAACTGGGCCGGCCTTGATGACGTCCTCGGTGGCCTCGCTCTCGTACTTCTTGAAGTTCTCGAGGAAAAGCTTGCCAAGCTTGGTAACCTCGTTCTTGAAGCTCTCGGCGCCAGCAGTCCAAGCAGTCTTGGGGTTGAGAAGCTCGGCCGGCACACCGGGGCATGTCTTGGGGACCTGGAGATTGAAGACTTCATAGTTTTCGTACTCAACCTTGGCCAGCTCGCCGCTGTGGATGGCGTCGAGGATGGCGCGGGTGTATTTCAGTGGGCAGCGCTTGCCGCCCTGGGCAAAACCGGCGCCGACCCAACCGGTGTTGAGTAGCCAGGCGTTGGCGTTGTGATGCTCGATCTTGTCGGCGAGCATCTTTGCGTAGCGCATGGGATGCAGCGCCAAGAAAGGCTGGGCGAAGCATGATGAGAAGGTCGCCTGGGGCTCGAGGACACCATCTTCGGTACCAGCCATCTTGGACGTGTAACCGCTGATGAAGTGGAACATGGTCTGCGCGCTGTTGAGCTTGGAAATTGGCGGCAGGACACCCCGGGCGTCACAGGTGAGGAGGATGATGTTGGACGGGTGGTTGTTGGAAATGCACGGGATCTTGGCGTTGCTGATGTACTCGATCGGGTACGCGCACCGAGTATTCTCGGTCAGGGTTGAGTCGTCATAGTCGACGACACGGGTCTCCTGGTCAAAGACGACGTTCTCGAGGACTGAGCCGAAGCGGATGGCATTGAAAATGTCAGGTTCCTTCTCGGCTGAGAGGCCAATGGTCTTCGCATAGCAGCCGCCCTCAATGTTGAACACACCGCGGTCGCTCCAGCAGTGCTCGTCGTCGCCGATCAGGGCCCGGTTGGGGTCAGCCGACAGAGTCGTCTTGCCGGTGCCGGACAGACCAAAGAACAACGTCACATCGCCATTCTTGCCCTCATTGGCGGACGAGTGCAGCGTCAAGATGTTGTGCTTGATGGGGCCCTCGTAAAACATGACAGTGAAAATGCCCTTCTTCATCTCACCGGCATACTCTGTCCCGAGAATGACCATTTCCTTCTCGGCAAAGTTGATGGCGACCGAAGTACCCGACGTCATACCCTCGGTGTATCGGTTAGCCGGGAAGGAGCCGGCATTGTAGATGGTGTAATCGGGATGGAAGTGCTCGAGCTCCTCACGGGGCGGGCGGATGAGCATGTTGCGCATGAAGAGGGCGTGATAAGCGCGCGCGCAGACGACGCGCACCTTGATGCGGTACTTCTCGTCCCAGCCGGCATATCCATCAACCACATAGATGCGGTTGCGCGTATTGAGGTAGTCGATTGCACGCTCACGGTTGATCTTCCAGACCTGTATAATGCACCCTGGTCAGTATGATGAATGGTCAGGGACAGGGTCTCCACGTGACTGAGCCAGCGTGGGGTGGCAGGCCCGGGCCATCGGCATTTGAGGCGGGGTGGGGGTGCGTTGTTTGGGATGAGGGGCTGCAGGCAATGACGACACTGGCAGGGGTGTTTGCAGAGGGTCGCAACTACTCAACAATGACGCCGTTGCACCGCCCATCGCCCCAAGACGACAATCGCAGCTTCCGGACGACCGAGAATGACCGTGCGATGGACGCATTGCCCAGGCAATGACGTCCTCAAGTCAATGTGCGGAAGTCTGCTGCAATTGCTGGGGGTGGCAAGCGGTCATAATCACACTTGCTGCCCGCGTGACCGGCGCCAAGGCAACAGAAAATGCCAGAAAAGGGGAAGCAGACACAAGCCTTAACGGACCAGGCAAGAAGCGGCATCGCCTCGAAATGGGCAAGAAAACAATTGAAGGAAAGGAGAATCAGGGGTAAGTCTCACCTCGGGCGTCATGGGTTTGTTGACTGGACCCCACCTATTGGAAGCAGTGTTAGCACGAGACAATCATTGGGCAATTGCGGAAAGGAAAAAAGGGGGGAATGCTGTGCGACATACCAGATGTCCTTCTCGGATGTCGGTTCTTTGACGATGCGCTTGTCTAACGGTGACCGGCCGGTTTTCTTTCCCGAGTAAGCGCTTAGTGCGCCGCTGGATGTGATGGCAGTGCCGGCTTCATAGACTAGCGCATCTTCGTAAAGGGCAGCAACTGAGGGGTTGGGGATCTGACAAAGAGAACGGGTGAGCTTGGTGCAAAGTGTCGTGTTGGAATCGATGGTACTCACAATGGCAACGGTGTCATAGTCGATGTGAGCCTTCTCGTGGAGCTCCTCCTCTGTGCCGGTGGTTAGGAAACTGGATGAACAAAGAACATGGATCCGGTTGCGGCTCGTTGGCACATACCGAGCTCGGTATGCTCAATGTGTGGACTGTATCAATTGCTGTCAGCACTGAGTGAACGATGCAGACCGAGCACGAAGCGGGACTTACGCAACACCACCGGGGTGGAGGCCCGTCTTGTTGACCGAGTTGACAATCACTGAACCGGAGGAACAAGAGGAGGTTAGCAACGGAGGCCGAACCACGCAAAGGGGGGCGGGTGGAGCTTGGGAGGACTTGCTGTTTGCGGATAACGAGGAGGGTCCAGAGGCGGCTTGGAGCTTGCTACGAGGGCCTTTGACGGAGGGATCAATGTAGGGAGAAGCGGTTCTGATGACGGGGTCCTTCATGGTTCTTAAGTGCTTTCTGCTGTGCTCGAAATCGGCTAGCTTAGGGGCGTGTGTTGACAGGGGATGCGGGAGCCGGGACCACTTTGACGATGCGGGCCAGAGGTTAATCCACTTTCTGCAGGGTATGCAAGCGTTGCGGACGGAGAGAACGGGGTAAACAGGGGAGGCAGACCGGGAAGTACTGATAGCCAGAGGTTGACAAGTCTTCGATAGCCGGAGTGGAGGAGTGCGAGTATATAAAGACGTGGGGCCCCGGACACAGGCAGGCCCAATAAAGAGTGACGACAGCATTCCCACTTGGAAGAGTTACCCGCCGTACCTACACCAGCCCGGGTCTTGAGCCGGGTGTGAAGCGGGTGCAAGTGGATGCTAGTTCGGGCTGGCGGTGACTTGGCCGCTGGGCCACGAATTGTTTCCGGAGCGCCTCAACCGCACCCCTGTCACCTCTCGGGACTGCTAACGGCAACGTCTTGTTTCATAGGTTGCGGCGACGATGTCGCTGCCCGTCTGGATATCGAATTGGGCACCCACTAGCACGCCCGCATCGCTGCAGCCGACATAGCAGGGCACTCTGACCGCTTCCTGTGCAGACTGCAGAGTGCCCAGGTGTGTTGTTGTTATCTTTGTATTGCCACAGCTTGTTCAATGTTGCCGCCGGCTGATTGACTGGCACCTCGTTCAGCCGTCAATTCTCAGCCGTTTCTCACAGCTACCGCGGCAGAGCCAGCTGTCATTCTGTGTACTCTGCTAGGTACCGTAGTACTGATCCTAGCTTGCGTCCTGGATCCGGAAAAAGCAGGGAGCGTGAATCTGATATGTTGGTTTCAACTAAGACAAATCGGGTTGCGCAAGACCGAGGTGGAGCTTGATGGGATCACCTAGAACGACGTCAGCAGGCTTGACCGGAGGCTGAGCACTCTGTTTAGCTTGGCACATGACCTGTGTAAGAAACTCTGGCTTATAACGCCAGTCCTTTCAAGGTTGGCAATTCGCTTGGTACCTGAACGTTGACGATTCACTGGGGTCATTCAAGGCAAGTGGAACTCACTCCAGATTCGTCTCAATTGGGCGGCAGCCGCAGACTGCTGCAACGACATCGACCCGCTGCCATGCTCCCCTCGAGGCATTGATTGCAGTTTCCCCCTTTGGCTAGGCTCCCAGAGTCGAGAAGAGACAGCAACCGGGAGCTTGGAGCGCCCAGCCCTTGGCAACCCCCAGTTGGGCCAGGCTCCATCTGTTCTCGAACGGAAAAGGCTACCCCGCATCGTGAAAACTCTCCCAGGCGGGTGACAATCCTCGGATCAATTGCCAAGCACGCCTGGACTCCATGTCCCGGCAAGATACCTTCGTACACGTACACCTAATACATAGGTAGTGTAGAATAAGGTATAGTTACCTGTTAAAAGAGATTGGATGACAATAGAAAAGAGGATGGCAACGGGCTCACGAGCACACCGAATAAACAACAAATAAGCAACCCTATATATCCGTAGGTGCAAGACTTGATACGCAATGGCAAATTTCAGGGTCCTCCGCTGCTAGGGTTGGCAATTTACTGAAAAAATAGGATTTCTTCATGTAAATTACCCTGACAGTAAATAACACTTTACACGAACATTGGTCTGTGCGTCACACCTTACCCTATAAGGGAAAGTCCTCCTCTCATTCGACAGCCAATCATAGCCTTGACCAAACCTATGAAGGCCCACTTTCTCTTTGCGCGACAGACAAGCCAGTCAGTCAACCTTTGAATTCATCAATGGTAGGACCTTAAGGAGGCTGGAAACACGGGATCTTATACAAAATAATATAGCGCTTGATGCAGATGAGCTCGAGATGGAGGAGGACTTGTATGCTAAGATAGGTGACGAAGACCCTCTAGTCCATCCAAGCTGTCGAGGCAGGCCAATCGCGGGTCAGAAAAATTGGGAGTTGCCCATATATAGCCCTGACCCTTTAAGGGCTTGGCGCATTGGCGGTGTCATGATCATTTGTTTTTTCAGTAAAAATACTGTAATTTACTGTCACTTACTGTTGTCAGTGAAAACTGCCATCCCTATCCGCCGTCAAATCATGTTTCAACGGCACGTCAGGTACGGTAAATTACAGAGTAATTCCGTAGGCTCGTTAGTTACACTAACGTTACTTACGGGCCAGATCATCCGCTCCCGCCTTGCATCTCGCGGGGCACCCCGCCGTTGCTCCAGGCTTCTGCGTACCTGCCCCACCGAATGCCACTCTTGGTTGCCAATGACATTCCGTCATAGGACAAAATGAGAACCAAATCAAAGCCCATCAGATCGTTACTCCGATATTGCCCGAGATTTTGAGAAGCATGCAGCATGCAAGAATTCTAAGCGTGAAGAATGAGGAATTAGGGCCTCAAGTCTCTTGGCAAAAAGCCGATTTCTCGACCCGGCTTCTAGCACAGATCAGGGTTATCCAAAGCCCGCTGTTAAGCGTGACATCAGCCAGGGACATCCGATTGAACATGGGCAGTTACGTAACTTGGCACCAACGTGACCTTAGCCAGCGACTCGAATGGAAGCTCCGCATGTGATTAGCAGCGACCAATTTCACATTTTCAAAACCAATTCATCATTGGCTCTTGCTGCTGAAGACAGCAGTACACTCATTCCCACGAAAAAGCGAGAGGGTCACGCGCACATAACCAGCGGTAAGAGCTAAGGGGTAAGGGCTGAATCCGACGGTTGCTTGTCAAGTCCAGAGAACCACGGCAGAGCAAAAGGGTCGATGGCACATTGTACAATTCAATACATATTCGCAAGGGGAAGCAAGGGGAACATTGTCTTCCCATTGTACGGTATGTGGGAGGTGACTCGGAGCTGACGTTAAGTACATCACAGTACGTACATACCTAGGTACCTGGCAACTTGGCACTTGGCAGGGAATGTTTCGGGTATGGACACATCCAAAAACCAATCCAACCTTCAGCATCCAGTCGTCCCCTGTAGCATGCGGTTGCTCACCCTACACTGCCATAAGATCTACTTCCGGTTTCTCCCACCCCTTAGCGTTAGTCTCAATGCGTAAACCCGTTGGACCGGCAGTCTTCCTCGGCCCCTATTCTTCAGGGGTTCCAACAGCTGCCGAGTCCCCGATATCCGCCGGTCGGGATTCCTTGGCAGCCGCCTGGTTATCAGGAGCCGAGAAACACTATCCGAAGATGTCCGAGTACGACTCTCCCAACGGCCAAACGATGCATGTGTTATCAGAGGCCTCCATTTCCCCTTGACAAGTCTTGCTGCTTGCGTGCTTCGCGCGCCTCCTGTCTCCCGAGGACGGCTGCAAGACCATGATGGCACGGATCGCAATAGGGCTCTCCGCAGAATGTCACCATTCCTTGGATAAGGAGCTCGATCCAGAGTGCTATTTAGTTACCGCTTCCGTAAAGCTTGACTTGCAGCGACATGTTCGGTAGCCCACTTGGCAGCCAATATACCGCAAATGGGGTGCAGATATTGAACACCAATGTGCCCTCGGCAACCCGCGCCCAGACGGGAGAGCCCGCATTCTCACCCAGGATCTCAAAACGGTCAGTCCAACAACCACTTCCTGGATAGCTGCTTCACTAGACACAGGACACTTACCAGACAAAACGTTTTCGGTGTACATTTGTGCATTTTAAGTCCTGGACAACAGGTGGATGAGCCCACGTCTAGCCATCGCCCAAGACATCGTGAAAGGTAGTGACTAGATGTACTACGGAGTACGAGGTGTCTGGATTAGGATTCTCGGTTACTGGTAGCCAGGCAGGCGAATAGCAGTGAATGTTCTGCACTCGGTTTCTTCATTTACCAAGGCACCTACCTAGGCATGTTCATGGTTGCAGTTGGGTTCAGTCCCGGGCAGGGTGCCATAGTGAGATTTAGCCGCGATCTCGCCATCTTCGTTTGTCAAGTGGTTTGGATATTCTCCCCAAGTCCGACCTTTCCAATCGGTAGTTGAACTTGGCACGGGGCCTATCAGTCATTGACCGCAGATAACCCCTCTTGTTGTAAAGAGGGCGGGATGTACTTTGTAATTGAAGGACCGACGGCACAGGCCGTAGTACGCTCGTTATTCATTGACACAGGTAGACCATAGATGCGAGCAAGCTGAGGGAGATGAGGCACTACACCTACCCTGAGTAGGCAGGTACTAGTACTTGGTCTGGTGTAGCAGACAATAGGGCATGAATAAGAGGACTTGGGAATCCTTGTTAACCCAGAACCGCAAGGCTTCATATTGTTTCGATTCCTGTCGATCATCAGATTAAGTAGTATGACTTCTAGGTACTTGACCTCTACTACCCATATGACAGTTGTATTTGACTTATGGCTACGCGTAGCTCTCCGGCATTGTAACCCCCATTGTGTTGCAGAAACTTGCTCAGTGCTCCCACTCTAAGTATCCTTCATCCGCGGTCTCTGCCGACCACTCGTCGGTTTATCCCGGGTTGGATCCGGCGTTGTGGATCGGCACTTGGCATCTACCGCATACCTAGTCACAATTGTAGTGCCTAGTAGGAACTTGACTTACTTACCTAGTCTAGGTAAGCTAGCTGATCATTCTCCGTCTCCTCCCGAGTCAGATCCCAGCAGCACAAGCAGCAATGGAGCTGGTTGCTGACCGGCACAACTAGTACATGTACTAGAAGCTAGCAGTCTGCCTGTCTCACTTTATTCGAAGTCATTTTCAGGAACCATCCATCCGACTTGAACTCGTCATTCTAGTTCCCCCACCATTATCTCATGTTCTTTCCCACCGCTAGCCCGCCAACTCGGCTTGTTGTTCTTCTGTTTCACGACTCAGCTCGGTCATGACTGGACATGCACGATTCCAAACTACCTTAGTGTCCAGGACGTCGTACCTACGCTCGCTTCTCTGCCGACTGTGGTAGAGTAGGTAGATTGAATGGGAGGCTTCGAGTCGTCTGTTCTGGGCTAGCTCTGGTACCCCTCCAGGTGCTTCTTTTCATTACTACTACACTCCCAGGGACAAAATGCAAAACAATAAAGGACTGCCAAAGATGGATCTGCAAAGCCTGCTATGAGAGTTGTCTGAATGAAACGTCTGATGCTCACCTCCTTTACCCCAGGGGCTAGCTCAAACGTCTGGCAACCCGGCCCATAGGCCTTTCTTCCATTCCTCCGAGGCGATCCCGAGAACGAGTTCCAGGGCCGCAACCTAGAGAGCCCCCTGAAGACGTTCTGCAAAGAGCTCGTAATAGGATCATGTTGATGTAAAGCCTAGTACGGTGGTAAACGAGAGCATTGTTTAAATGTCGTAGTGTCTCTAGTGTCTACTGCTCTCGATATCAGATACAACGAGTTGGTACTTAACCAGTCACTGCACTTGTACTTTTTTCAAATGTGTGAGTTGCAGTCTTGCAATCGATCTTAGACAACAGGTTCCTCAGCTGCCTTGTTACTGAATACCTCCCAAGTCATAGAGTCTTGTTACCTTGAGTGACGTTCAGGGCCCGTTTAGAGCTTGCCACGCAAAAACTGCGTAGCACATTAGATACAATGTAAGTCCAGATACGTTTCAGTTTGGATACGGTGTTACTCATGTTGAAAACAACTAATAGCGGCGTCAAGCCGTAGCACCTGGATACCTGATGCGAGGGCAGCAGAACAACTCGTTCCACCGTTGAAGCCAGCCTCCATACAACTACCAGAGTAAGGTTAGTTAGATTTATCCACCCTTGTTAACAACTAAAAGGTCCCTTGACAATGGCTGGAAGGTCAAGAGTGCCTTTATATTAGTAGTACGTAGTAATTCCAGCGGCAGTGGCAAGTTAGGTACCCCACCTGGCAACGGAACAACTGATAATAAGAGCTTATTTCTTTTTAAAGAAGATATGAATGTTTCTTTGGGACTTCGAGTCCGCTTGTGCTCTGTGTTTTGTTGTCAAACTGGATAACCTGCATATACTAAGCCTTCTTCGACCTCCCTTACTGAGGGAGGTGAAATCAGCAGCAAGTATGACTACAGATTCTAGAAGACCGTGTATTAAACGCCGCTTCCATCCTGAAGAGCAGCTTCCATCTTATATATTCCGGTTTGGTACTACTACTTAGAGGTACCTAATAGTACTAGGTAGTATGGCTTCAAGTTGGTAAATGTCTTCAAGTTCCCTTTGGCATACAGGTTACCAGACCCGTGCCAGACCATATACATATAATACAAACGAGAGGTACTATGGAGCGATGCCAACACCTTCTCCCAAGTGCTCAACTGGACATCACAGATCACCTAGCTAGCTAGGAAGGTAAGATAGGTAAGGTAGGTGCCTAGCTTGCTTTGCTTGTGTTTAACTTTTGGGTAGTATACAGACAGCCCTCTCCTCGACCTCACTTATCAAGGTACTACATATTGCTTGTAAGTGCATTTCACTCAACCTAGTAGTAGTCATGCTTACCCTCAACTCGCTCTCCACATATGCTCAAAGGCTTCGATCCAATCTTCAAGTCTGGAGGATGACTCGGAGCGCTCCCACCGTGACAGTACCGTTATGTTGTTTGTTTCCGGTGTGTCCCCGGCCAGGAACTTGAACTCAAGCTACCTAAGTACATAGCGATCTTGGCCATTGGCTCGATGGTGTCCATCATGTTGTGGGCTTTACATCTGGCTTGTTTTGCTTGGATTACTGCCACCGATTGCAGGGTGAATGAAGAGGTCACGGGTACGTACCAACTCCATGCTAGTAAGGAAAGAGGGTCTGCTGACATTACTGGCATCATTGCCAGGCACCTTTGCATGTGTTTCTAGCGCAAAGAGAAGTATATAGATGCGGCATCTGATGCTGATGCCCGCCCATCTGAGCTTCATTAGAAGGCACCGGCAGCACGTCGACTTCCAGGATTGATGTTCCTGGCTTGTGATGGCAGATTCAAGATCCGTTAGGACCGTTACTCACTGACAGTGACAGGAATGTCACAATACTAATCATTCTCCGGGATCTCCCTACAATTCACATGGACGTCTCCCAAGTGGCAAGGGGACTCTCTCTTTTGAAGCTCGAAGTTACCATTGACTAGCTCAGGTTAAATACCTCATCTTACCTCATGTGTCGATGTTGTTTGATACCTCCCTTCTAGGGATATAAGTTGGCTAAAAATCGAACAATACTCCAAATTACGCTAATCGACATCAGAGGTTGTGTCGATCCCGCCTGCAGCAGTCTGCATGGCGGCCGAGCCAAGCCAACCTGCATGCATCGCTTTTGCGTTTGATTGCAGCCCTTCGGCTCGGAGAAATATACCTGGAAAGCCGCCGGTTCTTGCCAACTACAGCCATATTGAAGACTCCATGATCCTCCACTTGTGATGGGTATAAGGTGTGCGCTCGTAGTCTGAGATACTAAGCGGTAAACCGAGGATGGAGGAAGAGTTTGTAGAGCATGCATGGTGCAACAGCAATACTGTAGCGTGATTGCTTTCCTCTTTCATGTTGGGGCCTAGGATCCCTTCGTGCAAAACTCATCACAGTTCCGGCCGCTTATTCCATCCAGTCACAAGTGAAGAAGTGTACTTCGGGAACCATCACCTCCATAGGCAGCGCAGAGGGCCCGACACATGCAGCCAAGATGGACTGCTTGCCTGGCTCGGCTAGTGTGCCGGGCTGGCGGGGTAGTGTGGCATCGCGGTGGGGTGCATCTGGCGATGCGCTCTGGAGAACCTGGAAGATGGAGAAGAGCTTTGGAGCGTTGGTGTACAATACACTGCATCTCGGGTTAGCATCGGTGCCAGCAGCCCAGCCGACGAGGGGCGGAGCGGGGGGAACTTTTATGATCGGGCCGCGCTGCCCTACTAGCGAACCTAGTGTATTGCAATTGTATAACAATACACTTCATACAGGATGACCAGATGGCAGATTCCCCAAGCAGGAACTTTGATGACATGTGTAACTGTGAAAATGGGTATCAAGCGAGATGTTGGGTTGGCTCGTGAATTGCCAATCACGCATGATGGTTGTGCCAAAAAAACGTGGTTGCGACGTTGACATCTGCGAGCTTAGACCCTTCTCAGCCTAGCACGCAGGTCCGGAGAAATTAGGTTTCTAGTGAGGGGTCGGGTGCGATGATTCCTCCCCCGGCGCGTTTGACACCAGCCATCACACCCTCCACAGAACACCAGGTTTCATTGGACCTGGAAGCTACATACAGTACCTTGGACAATGTACGCAGCGTTTTTCCTAAGCTCGAGCTAAGGCACCATTGAATTGATGTTTATTTGGCTTGTCTATCCTGAGCCTGTACTTGTACCCGGAGAAATTGAGGGAATTACGGACACGTCAGCGCGACAAAGCCAACCGAATGCTGACAGCATCCAGACCTTGACAGCTCCACAGAATCTGCCGTCTCTTTTCGAGCCAACAACAATTGTCCAAGCTGAGTATCTTAGCCGGAGAAACAGCCACAAACGTCTGCAACAAGCAAATTGTGAGATCAGAGACACACTACTGCGCATCATTACAGCCGAGACAGCCATGCACGAGAACGGTCGGTCGAGGTGCACTACCCTACACTAGCGACATCCAGCGAATTTCACTATCCCATGAATCGAGAACGCCGCCGCAAAACAGAACAGGGGAGAGACTCCACTACTCCACAGGCACAACCACTGGGCTGGGGCCCCAGGTGCTGTGTGTGGTCGGGGTCGCTTGGCGCCTTATCAGGAACGGGTTTGGCCTGTCCCGCTTCACGACTGGGGTGCGGAGGAACGGAGAACGAGGATGCATTCCAGCGGACCAACAGATACACTATTGGCTCGCAGTCCCCTCGCGCCTGAAAGGGCTTGAAATCCCGCGAGTTCTGCGAATGGGGGGAGTCGCCGCCCAAAATAACCTACAAGACCAGCCTTTCCCCAGATCAGACAGCGATGCTCTCAGACTCAAGCGACACTACATCTGCCGTTTCTTGCTTTCGGCGTGCTTGTCCTCTCCCACGGCATTCCCCAGGCTCTGGTGTTAAAAACACGGGCATATTCAACATTTCAATGTGTCTGCTAACCCGGTAGCCGGAACCCGCGCGTTGTGACCGCCACTCGCCTCTTCTGACTCGAGTCACCGCCCGCTCGACAAGTGCCAAATTTCCGCACGTGAGATAGCCGAGATGGAACCGTACGCCCAGACTGCCGATAGCCTAGACGACAATATCGCGTAAGCTTGAGCATCTCGACCTGAAGTGTGATTTTGATGTTGGACCTTGCGGCCAGCAGCTGACACGGAAATCAGCGAGCGGCTCAGCCAATTGAGCACAGGAAATCCAGGTTCGAACCCGTCTCGCCATCCGCCATCGTTATCGTCAGTGTCCTCCCTAGACGAGCGGTACGACGGGCGGCGCAGATTTCCGTCCGGTGGCGTGCCTGTGCCGCGCACCCCGGATCTGCAATGGTATCCCGGCTCAGACGATGTCTTCCGTACGCCAAACTACGAAGTCGGGCAGGTTCCTACAGCCGGTCCACCAGTGCAGTCGCCAAGGGTCCCCATGTTCCATCGCAAAGACTCGTACGGCTCTGAAAGGCGCCCGTCTCGGGGATCGACAGCTGGCTACAGTTTGTACCCCGCATCCAAGCCGCCTCCCGCTACCAAGCCACTGCCGCCCGTCCCGCAGCTTGCCAAGCAGACGTCCCGCCGCGTCTCGTCGCAGCTCTCCATGGACGGCTCGGATGTGGTATCCGGCGACACATCCCGCTACTCGCAATCCTCACGAAGCACTGGCACGCTGGATCGTGTGCCCACATCCAGTAGCCTGGCCTCGCCAACGTCACCCTTTGCGTTAGCGCCGCCGCCGACCACGTTGCTCGAGGAATTCCGCGCACAATCGCAAGGGCAACCGCTAGAGGCCCATAACAGTTCTTCCCGCGTCACCCTTGTCCCGTGGAAACAGCTTGAGTCTGATGAGAAGAGTTCTAAAAACAAGGACCAGTCTGTCTACTTTTTTGACATCTCAACCACGTCAGCTACTCTGGCCAGTAAGCATGGCAATAACATTATCAGGATATGGTCCGTCGGCAGCGGTGAGGTGCAAAACAACATCAAAGTCTCATGCTACACCACTGCTCAGCCCCGCTCTCGCGAGTACTTTGTGCGCAGCCACGCGATCTTGTCGGAACCCTCCAACTTGATCGCCATTGCAACCGGGTTCGGTGATTCGCTCGAGATTTGGGACTGGGGCAGGAAGAAGAAACTTCAAACCATCGATGGCGCCGAGCGCTGGGCAGCCGTGCGCTCCAACATTATGGAAGCCGGCTGGTGCACGCTCGCCACCTACCACGGCGACAAAGACAAGCTCGACCTCTACGCGTCCACGCGCTCCTACAAGAAGCCCTTCAAGAAATCCCATACCATTGACCTCGCCGCTTCCAACCTCCCCGTGCTGCCCAAGTATCCCGAGCTTGCTTTTTCCGCGACTGGCCCGCTGCTCGTGACCGCATCGGGCCCCCGGCCGCCCCGCGTCGGCCACCCGCCGCCAGAACGCGAAACCCTGCTCGTGGCATGGGAGATCCACGACTCTGCGCCCGCAAACACCCCCTACAAGGTGGTCGCTCCCTGGCAGCACTCCGAGCTCGACACTGCCCTGCCCTCGGGCTTGGCCACGTATGGCAGCGTTGCCGTGTCCATCTGGATCCCCGCAGGCTATCGCGCCGTGCCGGTCCCCGCCGCTCGCGGCGGCAGTGGCTACAATCTCGCTCCAGTCCCCGTACCGTACCGCCATGTGCTGGTCTGGGATTTCTCGGCTGCCTCCACCAAGACGTTCTCTATCCCTAATTGCACGTCGTGCGTCTCGCCCGACTGCAGATTCGTCGCTTACTGCGATGCCCGCGGTGTGGAAAGTGGCGCGAGGGGATGTCTTGCCGTGTTGGATGCCATGACCGGTAGGATGCTGTGGTGCTGGCCGGATCCGGACGCCGGGCCCGCCGAGAGCGGTTTGTTACCGCAAAAGATGGGCCAGTTGGAGGATTTGAGCAAGATTACCGAGATGTGCTTCTCGGCCGATGGCGGCTTCTTGTTTATTGGTGATTGCGAGGGGGGGATTGGCGTTTTTGAAGTCAGGGAACTGGGTGGGGGCGGCGTCGGGTTAAGGACCGTTGGGGGGCAATAACAGAGCTTGACCTACTTTGCTATATCGGATCCTTGGGGGCGGTGTCGTCCGTGGATGGGGCTTGAGATCTGCTACACTAGATCTGGATTACAGAGTAGCGTGGCCTACTACTATCCAACTATTTCTGCGCGCATGGAGTTGGATGGCTTGGGCGTGCGGAGCGCTTTTTTGTATACTTGGCACCTCCGACTTGGATAGATACCTTACATACCTCTGTTGATCCCGCGATCGACAGTTTGGAAGATGGCGCTGCTTCAATTTGTTGGCCTGCACTATGGATGCCATCAGTGCTTCTTGCCAGGGTATCGCCGGCCATTGCAAGTGCAAGGCCTGGTTCAACCCTCTCCAAAAACAAACTTGATCACAACGAGAGTCGCAGTAAGGTACGTTGCTCTCTCACAGTCATGCCTAGTACTTACGCGTATTCTTCCTATCCCAGATGTCACAGTTGGGAGGTTGTACGCGCGGCGTTAGGGAATCGTCGCACGTAGAGTCGGAGACGAGCATATCAGTCTCATGGCGTCTTGGCGGTTCGGCGAGGGGTGAAAGGGGAGGAGAAGGGGGGAGGCAACGCCTGTAAGGGAGCTGTAGAAGGAACGAGCTGCCCGAACATGAATCCAGCGTGGTGGGTAGGTACATGTGTTATATTTCCCACGAGGCATGGGGGTGATGTGTGTGTGCCAATCTCGACTTCGGTTGGGCCGTTGGCTGGGTGTCGACCTTACGCCAGCAGGGTTTGGTATCTCCCTATCTGGTTCACAATGGCTTCAAGAAGTCCATTGACATATGCCACATCCACATCGTCTACCATAGCTCAGTGAGGGCACGGTGTCACGTATACATGTAAGTGTCCATCACGGCCATTGACCCCCTTTGCGACAGCCTAACTACTAACACCGGGATTCCCCAGAACTGGTTGAATGAAGGTAATGAAGGCCCCAACCCTCTAAATAGGATATGAAGTCGCATCTGCAACAGTGACAAAAATAGAACTATTTCCCTATCTTGGGAACATCTAGGCTGTTGAGACCTGCAAGCTGGCTTAAGCATCACATACATGATACATCTCCCGACTCGATCTCAAGGCCTACTACACTACCATATTAACCTTACACCGGATAAATTGCCATAGTACCTTCTAGCAGAACCGTGACCTTGACCAAGTTAGAAAGGTAACAAGACGCTTCAGCCGGGCATTTCCATGGCCAGCTTCCTCCGGACATGTCATTCTATTACAGATTCATGTGTGGGGAGCATGTCGGCATGCTAAGGTAGGTACCTATCATCCCGCAATCTAATATATTGCGTTTCCTGAACGATGTTTCTTCATTGATCATTATGTAAGGTATAGATACCACCTCATTTCTGAACCGACTAACTCAATGTGTTCTCTTCTGCTTACCTTCCCTCGTCCATTAAGATAACATGAGTCTTTCTTCCGTCGCTCACTGCCATGTCAGTTGGCGGTGAATATGGCCCACTCACTGCTTCACCGCTTCGCGGGGATTTCAGCCACCAGCCACCAGGGAATCACAGCAGCTGCTTCCCTCTCTATACCTTTGCAAATCTATGCTGCTGGATTGCAAAAACTCAAAATCGAATACCCTCTGTCTTCAGGCCTCCAAGTTATGTTCGCTACGTGAGGTGTAAACTGCTACAGAAACCGTGACCACGTCGCCGGCCCCGGGGAATCGGGGATACACGAAACTTGAGCGAAACCACACCACCAATCGCGATGACGGACTGATCTCGAAAAGTCGACTTCCTCATCCAATATTGCCTACAAAATCGGCACCTGTTATAGAATACCAAAAACGACGGGTGTGTGCTCTCGTTAGTACCTTCGGGCTTCATCCCTCTCACCATATGCTCACCTACCTAAGTGCGGCAGCTAACTGCTTGAGACCAGACCATAGGGTAGCCCTTATCAAGCAGTCTTATTTTGAGAGGGACGGAACATACTTTAAATCAAAAAGCATGGCGATGAAGATGCTCAACATCAGCACAATCCTCACCAGCGACGAAGACCAAGTCCTCAACGGCATCTGGATCGGGCTCCTGAGTGTTGAGGCGCTCATGGTCCTCGGCGTCGCGGTCCGCGGGCTGGTAGGGGCCGTGTCGTCGCGGTTCATGACCCATGATCCGGCGCATGCAAAGGGCTCGTCCTCGTCTTCTGTTGGGGATATCACTGGTATTTGGTGAGCGGGAATTATGGTGTTGTTGGACGTGCGGGTGTTTGTTTGTCGATATGCATTTGTGGGTATTGGGATGTGGTTTTGGTAATGACGATGATGATGATGATTGATGAGCGTAATGAGGATGAGACGACGCATCGTACGGGAGCATTGCTTAATGACTAGGCCTTGCATCTGCATCTGAGGAGTTGGGCTGTTTTCAGGTTACTTTGTGGCTGCCTAGGTTGTCTTTTCCCTTTGGCAGTTTGCTTGGGTGTTTCAAATTACACTTCTGATGAGAGGGCATTGGCATGAACGGGTGATGGGTCATTATTGGAACTAACCGCTGGACGACATGCTATCTCCAGGAAGGCGACTGAAAAGAAGGGTTGTTCAGGTTAGGTAGCGATAGGAAAACGGAACTGATACCTGCGTCTTGAGTCATTCCTCTACAGCATCTCCATGTTCATCAAGAGTCCAGTGGCAGTCTATACGTAAAAGAAACGTCACCATTAAGGTCCAGTCAGCAGCACGGTCAGAGAGACTCATCCCCCGATGCCACCTCGAAGACCACTCAGTTACTGTACGTACCCCTTTCTTTATACGGCAAGGCAGCGAGGCCAACGACGTAGATCTTCTTGTGGCTTACCGGAAGGACGTTTCTACATGTATAGCTACATGTACGGTAAAGGGGCCAAATACGTTGTTTGGATGCTGACCAGGATTGAACTTACAAAATGGAACCCATATTGCAGCCATTCCTTGATCAATGAACCTTTCAACTGCGCTGTCCGCCACCGGTCTAAATCCTTCTCTTGCCTCCGGTTGGCAGGAGCAAGAGGTTGCAGTGTGACGAACGGACCAATGCCACGGGACGGGGTGTGAGCCCTTTCGTTTGAGACTTCAAACCGAGAGCTTACCTAGGTACCTACGTCTGTGCTGTAATGCGGTGGAGAGTCCGGTTTCCATCATATGATCCGGGCCTTGTATCATGAATGAACAATTTCAATGAGGATAAGGTATATTCCTTTCCAGTCCGCCGGTGGAACATTGAAGTATATACATGTACCTCGTACTACCTACTCCGAGTAAACTCCAGATTATGCCCTGGATTCCAGTATTCGAATGCTCGAACACACGCTGGCAAAACTTCGTTCACTTGTTGTTAGGTGGCTATGGTAGGCTTTTGAAGCACCTGGATGACAGCGAGTAGTAACAAACTGCATTGGGTATCGTACCTAGGCAGGGTACCATATAGGTGAAGTCTCCATTCCTACTTTCACCCCCCACGGGCAGTATCATCAAGTAGTCAAGCGGTAGTCATATTCTACCTGGTCACCACCCACATCCTAAACCGCAAACCGAGGCCCCCAGTTCGATTCACAGCAGAACACCTCACACAATCCTCTCCCACACATGTCCCGATGATGTCCCAGCTAAGTAGCTGGTCTCGTGCGGGAAGTACAGCTTCCCTACTCATTGACGAATGCCTGACCTGCCTAGATGCAGGTGAATGTGCCCTTGTGCCAATTATCCGGCGGACAATCCAAAGCCACTGGACGGGAAAAGTATCCCGCTTCGCCCTCGTGGACAAAGTATTGGAGGACGTCTACGACCATAGGTTGAAGTTTATTTACTCACCTTATCAGGAGAGGAAATGCATAGATGGGATACTTAATGAGATGATAGACGCACATACGTCGCCGCCGTCTGTCATCGCAGCCGCTCCCGGCGCACCGCCGCCATCCGTTCCTGCCGGCATCTCCCAGGAGATAGCTGGCAACCTTGGATGGAAGTTCTTTGAGCATTTCCTGGGGGCAATGTCCAAATACCGTCTCATTGATGGATCGCAGCCATACAAGGACTGGATCCCGCAACAGGGTCCTTCAGGCAGGTCGCCGATGATACCAACGTTGTGGTGAGCACGGTACTGCACCCCGGCCATTGCTAATGACGATTGGGTACATGGACTTGATGCTCGATGATCAAATGCCTGGCCGCAATGACACTTGTAGCTCGGTGTAGTCGCATACACCAATCACACGATCGTCCTGGTTCAGTATCAGGCAGCAAAGAACCGCTCGAGTTTGACTGATATCGAAGGTTGCCTTGACAAGCTGGCCCTTAACACGGTACTCGAAGGGACTACTAGTATGGCCACTCGATCCTTCATGTCGTTGCCGCCTGGTAGTCTTAGGTCTATGCTGTAGGACCGACGCAGATCTAATTGACCTCAATGCTAACTGTCCGAAGAATTGATTCGTTCGGATTGTTTGGCTTCTCGGCAACCTGCAGCCGCTGGTTCTCAGCACATCTCCTGTATTCAGGCAGGTCAAACATCCATGAGGTTAGCATCTGTGATTTCAAGCTGTAAGGGATTCATAGGGATTCCTCGCCAGTCCTGAGCACAGTCGAGATGAGAAAGCACGCAGTTTGCTGAATTGCTTGGTAACGTCCCAGGTTACAAGGTGTTCTTCGTTTCATCGCAGTTGCCGGTATCACTTCGAATGCCAGCCATTCGGGCGCCAAGGCAACTGCTGCATTAACCTGGCGAAAGCAAAAACTCGGCCATTCGTGATGTTTGTCATTTTGGCTTGGAGGAAAGGCTGGAGAGACAACCCTAACTCACCCCCCCTAGAGCCGAGCATTCAAATTAGAGTGAATCTTTCAGGCTGTCTTGGTGTCGTCGCAGCTCACAGCTGCGACGTGGTAGGGACTTCTCGGGTACGGCAGGAGCACGATGCCCCACCTCATTCCACTGATCCCGCAGAGGGGCACAGCTTCGGCACGGACTCATGTTTGTGTTTTGTCACCCTAAAGTCCACGCCTCTGTGTTCCTATGGTCGCAAAGCAACACCACTAATGCTAGGAGCTGCAGAGATGGGTGAACTGAGACCAAAAGCCCGAGTGCAGTTCCAATTGCATTTGATAGCTCCTCACAGCTTGGTTTGGAGCACGACGCTACATGTGCCCCTGTGGATCAACACCCTGGTTACCCCAGATTTACCCCGGATTCCTTTGGACTGGGCTGGCTAGCGCTTCCTGTAAGACGCTCGGACCAGGTACTTACCCATGTTCGGACCAAGCGGCAGTGCCCCTGCCATACCGTTCCATGATGATGTACTCGTCACGCGATCCCGTGGACGAGCCAACGTGATCTCTCCTGACATTTTACCCCGCCCGGTCTGACGAAACAGTCGAGGCAGGAACGGTGCAGAAGCTCTGGCCAATGCGCTGCCCTCACCTAAAAGACCTCTCTGCCCCCGCTCGTCTCTCCTTTTCCCCTCCCTTTCTCCTTTGTCCAACGACATCCGTTCTCAAGCGTACAGCACTCCTCCGACCAACAGCCATCTCCAGTCTCCAAAGGTAGGAAGATAACATCAATCCGTGTGCCCTCCTTGATTGCCGAGCTGGCCGCTCATAAGTAGCCTTCTCTTGTAGAGACAACTCGATCACCTGATCCTCGCTGCTCCAGCACAACAAGCAATCCAACATGTCTGAACCGCTCACCAAGGTCGACTCCGCCGTCCAAGGCATTGACACTGCACCTGCCGATAAGTCCAAGGAGACCAAGCACCGACGGGCTAGCTCAAGCGCCAATGGCGTCATGAACATCAATGATCTCGGTATGTCCCATAGAGCTGTACCCTCCTATGACTCACCGTCCTGGGGGCACCGTACAGCTGCTAACTGGATACTCAACACGCAGAGGCCCAGGGAATTGAGCTCAAGGTTGCCAAGGAGACGCAAAAGACGGGGTGGTGAGTCCTATGATGGCATGATCCTCCAGCATCTCCGATGACAGGTAGCTGATACCGCATGCAGGAAGATCAACACGTCCCCTACAACAATAGAGGACAAGGAAATCCTGAAGAAAATGCTCACAACACCACCGGTCAAGAAGATTGACCTGCACTTCCCTCTAGGGCTGGAGGTAACAGCACGGAACCTGAAGGGTGTCACCATCAAGGACGCACTGGATGCGATCCACAAACAATTCAAGAAGAGGGTATGTTCCTATTACGCTCTGTCAGTTGCTCTGAGTGCAAGCTGATGCATTTGTACTGCACCCAGGCCGATGACGAACTAGATCTGCCGTACCTGGCGGGCTTCGAGTGGGACAAGGAGGAGTCATGGACTCGGCTGGTTGTACACCTGCAGAAAGATGCCGGCGTAGCGCCGTCAAGCAAGAAGAAGAAGAAGGGTGGGGAAGAGTGATGAAGAGACGTCGCTCTGCAACCCCCTCCTCTCAATCATCTGGCTGCGTTTTGTTTTTAGCATGGACTAAGGAGGAAGCGATCTCGCAAATGTAAACGCACCAAGGAGGGGGCAACGAAGCTTGAACTTCTGTGCCAGCAATCTATCATTATTGTCGAATCTTGCTAGGGGTAGATGGGCCATCTCGATGACGGGGTAGAAACGGTCTGCCAGTAGATGCCTACGCGCAACCAGCTCCCTGCGTGTTGATCAATCCATCGTATTTCTGGCTGTGTCGCATACTTGCGTATATGTCCATCTCTTGCATAATGGTGTTGGCGTTTAAAGGAGACGCGCATGACGCCGTTCAGGGGCTTGGTCAAGCTGAAGCGGACTAAATGATGATACGAAATATGGATTGGTGAATTGGTCGGTTCGGTCGGCTCACGATCCCGAGACCGAGGAGTGGGTCCGGACATAACCCAGCCTGCAGGTTCCACTTACTTCATAACCTAAACCCGACGATGTGCTCCTTTTCGGGCATTGGCTTTCTAGGTATATGAGAAAGAGATCTCTTGGCCCTCTACACTACTGTACGGTTAATCTGTGTACACGTGCACCTCGGTGGTGGTGGACGGTGGACCAGCATTGACCGAGTTGAGGAATTGGCCGCATAATGGCGGCTAGCTTCGGCAGCTACCCCAGGCCATTCATCGCGGAATTGGGGAGTGGACGGGTGAACTTGCTTGTGCGATGACGGCAAGCGGGCAGCGTGGAATCAGCGGTGCAACGATCAAAAACAGTGCGCTCCGCACTTATAAGAATGGACTCCTCAAAGGTGTCTCTTGGGGCTCTCTTTCCCTTGCATCCGATTCCCCTGTGGCCCTCCAATTCCCACCACCCTTGCACCGCGCCTTCTGGCCGAGAGCTGTTGCCTTGCTCTAGAACTACTTACTGCAACAATAACCATGCCCGTGAGCAACTTTGACTTTCCAGAGAAATACCAATATCAGAATGGCTTCGGTTCCTACCTGGAGTATGCTATCCTCCTCCGCTCTCCCCCCATCCACCACAGCCGGACCAGCACCTTGGAGGCTTGGAGTTTTTGACTAACCCGCCGACAGATCCGAAGCAGTCCCCAACGCGCTCCCCGTCGGCCAGAACTCCCCGCAGAAGCCGCCTCTAGGCCTATACGCCGAGAAGCTCTCCGGTACCGCCTTCACCGCACCGCGCCACGAGAACAAGCAGACCTGGCTGTACCGCGTCTTGCCGTCATGCGCCCACCCGCCGTTTGAGCCGTGCCCTCCGAGCGGCAACGAATCCGTTGCCGACGAACCGCGGGCGCTGAAAAGGCTTCACTACATCCCCAACCAGCTGCGCTGGGACCCCTTCGACCACGCCACCGCCAGCAGTACCGGCGGCAGCACAGAAGCCGACCAGCAGCAGAACCTCCCTGATTTCGTCCAGGGTCTGCACCTGCTCGCCGGGGCAGGCGACCCAACGCTCAAACAGGGGCTGGGGATCTACGTGTACGCGGCGGGGCGGTCCATGGACGCCAACGAGGCCTACTACTCGGCCGACGGCGAGCTGCTGATCGTGCCGCAGGAGGGCGTCCTCGACATCCGCACCGAGCTCGGCTGGCTGCTCGTCCGCCCCATGGAGATCTGCGTCATCCCCCGCGGCGTGCGCTACCAGGTGCGTCTGCCCGACGGCAGCGGCCCGGCGCGGGGCTACGCCCTTGAGCTCTTCCAAGGCCGCTTCACCCTCCCCGAGCTGGGGCCCATCGGGTCCAACGGGCTGGCCAACGCGAGGGATTTTCAGGCGCCCGTGGCCAGCTTTGAAAATGCCGCCGGCGCGTGGGGAGAGACGGCCGGCGATGCCGAACGGGGCGGGGAGTATGTGGTCAAGGCCAAGTTTGGCGGGAAGCTGTTTCGCACCGTCCAGAGGCATACCCCGTTTGATGTTGTCGCGTGGCACGGGAACTACTACCCGTATAAGTACGACCTGGGCCGGTTCAACACGATCGGGACCGTCTCGTTTGACCACCCGGACCCGAGCATCTTCACGGTGCTCTCGGCGCCCTCGGACCACCCCGGCACGGCCATCGCCGATTTTGTCATCTTCCCGCCCAGATGGCTCGTCGGCGAGGATACCTTCCGCCCGCCGTGGTACCACCGGAACACAATGAGCGAGTTCATGGGCCTGATCAGGGGCGGCTATGACGCCAAGAAGGGCGGCAAGGGCGGCTTCGTCCCTGGGGGCGCGAGCCTGCATAATGTCATGAGCGGGCACGGGCCGGATGTCGACAGCTACGAAGCCGCGAGGAATGCTGAGCTGAAGCCGGCCAAGGTTGGGGAGGGCAGCTGTGCTTTCATGTTTGAGAGTTGTCTGATGGTTGGCGTCACCGACTGGGGGTTGAAGACGTGCCAGAAGGTGCAGGAGGAGTACAACCGGCACAGCTGGGGCGGGGTGAAGGTGCATTGGAAGGGGGCTGGGGTTCATTAGGTGTTACCGAGAGAGAAATTCGGAATCATCATCGGATGATGGCAGGGGTGGCTAATGGCGTATTTGCAGAGTAACGAGTGTTTCTGGCCCTGGCACGGAGGAACTTTGAGGCGTACTTCTGGCGAACAAGCAGAAGATGGGTAAAAAAGTTAGTTCTCATGACTCGCAGATCCGGTCATGATATGAGAGCCGTAGGCAGAGGTCCTGCTTTTGGGCGGGAGAGCATAACCATGATGCCCGAATGCAGACTCTAGCAAGCAACTGCAGCAAGCGGTGGCGTTAGCTGTATGCGGATAGTAATTGTACCACATTTATCACCCGCAATCAATATTACACTCATGTCCTAAAGTACGCTCGTGTCGTAGTTACTGTCCAGCGAATGCAGATCCGAACACCTCAAACTGGCAGCACTTGGTGAACGGCTTGCGCTCCAGTGCTCTCCAACAGCCCAGCTGGTCATTAATCCCAGTCCCGTAGGGTATCTACCTTTCGTCGTCCGTCGTGACATCCTAGATCCTTTGTGTCTGCCCTGCAGAGGAGGCCAAGGAAGTGAAGAGACGCCTAACTCTGACCCTGCACGCATATTTAATACGCCCGACGTCCCGCCTCAACTGGATATCAAGGGCCGAAAAAATGTATATGTCGTATCGTATCTCGTTCATGTCATGTGTTGGTTTCATGATTGTCGCGGCGTCTCATCTGGGCACCAAAAAAAATTAGATCGGACGATGGAGCCGATCATATATCTCGACGGTCCAATTTTCCTTCCGCTTTCATGATGAAAGCGGTGTTATCTGCCGCTGTCTCCCACCCGTTGACATCTCTCCGTCGAGTCGTTTGGGTGGCCCTTCATCCGTCCCGACCCAGCAGCCTAAGAGGCCGCTACGGGCCAGGCGGCGCCCCTTTCCAGTCCCTTCCCGTCTGTTGCCGCTTGATTAGCGATAGC
The DNA here is from genome assembly GCF_033297395.1 of Canariomyces notabilis. Lineage (NCBI taxonomy): Eukaryota > Fungi > Ascomycota > Sordariomycetes > Sordariales > Chaetomiaceae > Canariomyces > Canariomyces notabilis. The sequence continues at coordinate 558,514 of NW_027041839.1, forward strand.
GCATCAGGGGCAGCGGCCTGCACCGCCGACGCATCATTGCAGTGGTTTCCGTCCATGGACCAGATGGAAGGTAAAGTATGTGTGGATATCCGAATTCATGAGGGCCTTCCTCACATCCACCAGAAACATCTCAATCTGCAGCTCGGTCCAGCCCAGTGCCGTGAGCGGCCGACGGCTGAAGCCTCTTATGCCATCCATAATGGCTGTTCGCAAGAACAAGCCGCAGAGCCGAAGCCGCTTATCCTGGGGCCACAAGCCAATGGGGCATTTGTGTGTTCTTTCCTGGACTTCTTCGAATCCAGCTTCTTTCAATACATCTGGCAGGTTGCGGATGGCGTAGATGTCTCCGCCATACATGCGCATTCCGGCTCCCATGTAATTGATGTAATCTCGGAATGCATATGGTGTTTCCGGTGTAAGTGAGTCGTCGTCACTCCTGAGATTGAAGCAAAGCTCCTGGAATTCCACATAGCCCCCTGGTTTGAGATGACTGTCTTCAAGTCAATAACGAGAATATACTCTTGCGGGATCCTCTCACCTACCGCATGACTCTCCCTAGGAGAGTCTTCAAATCCCGAATCGCCCATAATGTGTGCCGTATATGAATGAAGTCGTACTTGTTCTCGGGATCTACCCATTCTTCCTCAAAATCGTCGACGAAAAAGTGGACGTTTTCGGGGACGAAGTTTGGTTGTATTGGTGAAAGGTCGATGCCGGTAAATGTCGTGTTTGGATATTTATCGCCAACTGCATGTCATCAACACCATGGTAAGCTTCCCTGCCGCTATATTCTCCCAGACGCCGTCCACCCGGTAGCACTCTGGCCGCAATGGCAAAGGCCTCATGGCTGGCATGAAGAACACCGTTGTTCCGGGTGTCAAGCAACGCAACACGGATCGCCCCTTCAGGAGCGGGCGCAAGAGATCGGCACTGCCGTACTAACGAGCACCTCCCTCATCACGAATCGCCCCATTGGGGGGTCATCCTCCAGTACCAATGCCGTTCTCAAGGAAGATTCCGGGGGGGAAGCAAGTTCATATCACTCACGCTCAATGGGCCATATTCCCGTCCCAGTACCTGTTGGGTCATCCGTTACGGTCAGCCTCCCTTCTGTGGTGCAATGTACGCGCAATCGGACAAGCTAGCATGTCCCGGTGGGTTCATAGGCCCCCGAGACAAGGACTCAGGCGAAGATAACAACATATCCAAGGATATGGTACGACTACCACCCACCTAAATCGAGCACCTCGCCACCAGCCTCCAACACCGGGCCAACGGGCGCATAAAAGTATGCGCCCTGGGTCAGCAATAAGCACATGGCATGCTTCATGTCGTCGCGCTCCTGCTCCACCTCGTCGTTCGGCAGCGCATACTTTCCCGATTTGTAGGCGTGGTAGCGGACCCCGCCCTCGTAGACGTGCTCTCGGATCGAACTTGTCATTGATGCCGGATACTTGGACATGTCCTGGTCGAAGACGAAAGGCGCGTTATCTTCGGTATTGGTGCTCCCGCTCTGGATACTTTGCTCCGACTCGGACGGAGCGAGGTTGAAAGATCTTGATCTCGCTGCGCGCATGGCTTCGGCGGCGGCGTAGAGTTCCTCCTCGGGGGTCAGCCCAAACCCCACTGCAATGTGACTTGACAGCGAGGAGGCGACAGATTGGCCACCGGGAGCCGGTGATGTTATATGCTCGTCTGAATCCATGTTTGCTGCTTCTTCCGGGCAATCCATAGGGCGATAGATCAAGGGATGTACTTGGCGGAAAGCTGCGTCGGACTTGCTTGGATGGTGACGAGAAGGGGGGACGACAACGCAAATTGTCGGGTTCCCGAGGGTCTGGGAAGGGTGGTCTAAAAGCAGAAATTATTCTTGGACCACGGGAGGGGAGCGAGCCAGGGTGTTGGAATGTGCGTCCGCTGGGACACTGCGGGGCCCAGGCTTCGGTTCCCCAGGGAGCAGCAAATGACCAATCCCAGCGAATCCCAGTGTCGGAATGATGGGACCTGCCGCTTGGGTCCAAGGCGGGAGGGGAAGCGTGTGCCGAATGGTGTCCACGCAGTGGGCCCTGAACCTAACTGGCGGGACTGGATTCGCGGACACGACACAAGTAATAAAACCATCACCCCTCATCCTCGTCGCTTCATCGCCCGGACTAATTAAGTGCCTCCAGAATTCACGACGTGAATCTTGACAACACGAGCGCATAGAGCAAGTAACGTCTAACGAGATAACCCAAGTGAGAGGCGAGCGTCGGCTTTGGGCTAATTAAGCGTAGCCCGGAGGCGATGCCCCGCGGAAGTCGCCAAGTACCAGCACGCTATCCGACCAAGCAGGGGTCCTGGATGGCGGTGAAGACTTGAGTCCCAGCAGTCCGGGCGCCTCCGCTTGCCAAGGAGAAGTGCCGTTCGCAATTGGTGGGCCACGGTCCGATTGCCGGAATGACCGCAGCGCGTTCAGACGAGCGAGACAACCTCCTTTCTTAACATTTATGATCATCCATATGTTCAGGTGAAAACCGCTCACTCTGCAGGCGCAGCAGGAGGAATCAGAAGGGAGTAGTAGGTCTCGCATCCAATGTGACCATCTCCTGTCGTAAAGCAACTCATATTTAAGAGATCCCCTGCTCACAAATCTCATTTTCTTAGTCCGCCAAGAGCCAGAACTTCCCATCGCAATGGAACTCCCAAATCCTGGAAGCAAGGTCATCAAGCATCTTCGCTGTCCAACGCAGCCCACATGTTTTTACTGGCGCCCCACCACTATTCGTCTTGGATCAACCGCATGCAGCTGGCTGCACATGATAAGGGCGCCAAGAAGCGTAGGAGTCAGCAGTTATGTTACATGCCACATGGTACGATATCTGGGCCGATGTCCGCTTTCCAAACCCGTTATACCCAAGGATGGAAGCCCTATATCTCAAGGGCCTTCGCAAGACCCTTTCCCAAGTGCCGAAAATATATTCCTGGAAAATTCAGTCCTAACTACTAATTTTTCAGCAGGTAGCACTGTAGCAGCAAGGCCACTTCGAAAATGAAATAACGAGGGAATGCGCTAGGAGCGCAAATTTCATGCGGAGGGGCCCGAAGGGGAGAAACATAGAAGGACAGTTCATTTCATCCATGGCACTCCCGAGGCACTATACGACAAGATTTGGGAGCCCTCCAGAGTCCATTCACTACGCTTTCCATCGCCTTAATGCAGCCGACCCTCGAACTTCTTTGCCAACCTCGTCTCCGTTATTCGATACGTATCAGGGAACCAGTCCCTGAGCTGCTCATTATCCCGACCCTCCACCATCTCCACGAGAGCTCGCGCGCACATCCAACATAGCACCATCCCGTGCCCCTGAAAACCGCAGCTCGCCCACAGGCCCTTCTCGCCGGGTACTTCCCCGACGAAGGGAAACCCATCCGGACTAAATCCCATGATACCAGTCCACTCGCTTCTCACCCTTCCCGCGGGGTCGTCGTCCCCCCAATCGCTCCCAAAATACCTAGGTGTTGCCTCCCTCAAGTATCGACTAATCCTTTCGTTGACCGCAGTATCATCTGTAGTGCCAAACTCCAGCAACCCTTCGTCCGGCTCCCGCGCCAGGCCGCCTCCGATAATAACATCGCCTGCAAACCGCGAACCTTGCGGGCGGGTGATCATGTACTCATACCCCTTCTTGTAGCAGAAGCTATATGTCGTCGGCAAGCACCCCCCATTGGGCATGGCCGTCCCGGGGCGTTGTGCCGTGATCTGGCCTCGCAAGGGGACAAGAACCCCTTGGAAGCGCGGCACGATCCGCGCCGTGTACCCGTTCGTGGCCAGCACTACCCGCCGGGCCCTGATGGCGCCCCTCGGTGTATGCACCGTCCACATAGCCCCAACCCCGTCACCACCATCACCCCCAACCACATCAGTAGTACTAGCAGTAGCAGTAACATCCCTCGACAACCCCACCACGGGCGTCCCGGTCTGCAAGTTCATCCCCCAGTCCAAACACATCCGCAACACACCAACACAAAACCGGTACGCCGACAGGCTTCCGGCGAAGTACTCGACCGCGCCGCAGACTTTCTCCTCCTTGCTGCCAAAGTGAGTGTCATGGACATGGAATCGCGCGCGGGCCTGTTCTGCCGAGTACAGCGTGTACTCGGCCGCTGGGTGACCGGGGGGCAGGGCGGCGCGCATGGCCTCCACCGCGGCGCAGGCGTGGGCCCAGTCGCCTTCGTCGTAGATGATGTCGACCGTGTTGCATGCCTCTAGGTCGCATGGTATTCCATGCTCACGGGCGAAGGCGTGCACCGCGAGGATGTTGGACAGCTCCAGCTGCGCGATTTGAGCGGCTGCGGGGACGCCCAGGGTTGAAGCGTGCGCCGGGAAGGAGCGGTAGGAGGCCGCTTTGGTATGGCCGCCTTTTTGAACAAAAGAGAAAGAGGGAATTGTGGTCAGGTTTAGGCCGAAAGATCCTAAGTAGTACTGGGTAAAGAAGGTAAAATGAGTACCTACCGTTTCGGCCCGTGGCGCCCGAACAGGCTTGTCGGGCCTCGAGCATGACAATGGACGCTCCGAGTCCGTCCGGGTTGGGTCCGGGTTCACTGTGCTGCAACAGACCCCATGCCACGGCAGCGCCGGTTATGCCGCTGCCTATGATGACTGTGTCGGCCGTCGAGGGGAGTTGCTCGGTGGTCCGCAGATCGGCGATTGGGTCGGGAGGGTCTTGCCAGTAGCTTTGGGTTGGGTTTTCGCTGGGCAGTGAGACGGGGATTTTGGCGCGCTCGTCCATGTTTCCTGCTGGTGGGAGTGGGATCTTTTCCAGGAAATGGATATTTAGTCGGAGACTGAACAACGGTGCTGTTTTGATGTGGTCGATGCGGGCTGTGCTTCTTATCACTGACTTGAGGAGGGGAAAGCACTGCTGCAGGCCATGGAATAGGCCAATGAAATTCGATAGCTACTTCCAATTGAAGAAAGTCGAAGCGCCTGGCATGGATCGTGCATTGGGCTACGTGCTAGTCGTGTTATATCACCGAGGAAGGTTCAAAGGAGGTCTGGGGACGAATTCTTATTCATAAGGCAGGTAAGATATCGCCAGTTATCTCAGGGTCTATCTGATACTCCACTAAGGGACCCAAGGTCCTACTCTGTTCCATGACCTTGCTCATGAACCCCTGGGCCAGAGGTTCAATGCAAGATGTGTCTTCCAATCATCAAAGGGGCAGTACTCGGAAATCTGCATGGTAGGGGCGGATGGCCATGATGCCATGATGCGCCCTCATGATTCCAAGTCCTGGTTCCCATGCTGTTACCACTCCTCTCTCATCCTGTCACCATCTCATCGTCAGCATCATACACATCATCGGGGTTCCCAGTTTGCTCTGCCGCGGGAGTGGTCCCCGGATCAGGAGGGGATCGAGAAGTCACCCTGGACTTAGGAGAACGAGCAGACAGTCTCCTGCCCTTGGCTCGGCCAGACTTCGAGATTTTCTTTGACCGTAGCATAAGCTTCTCGAAGTCTTTCGCGAGCTGTTCTGCGATCCATTTCTTGTCGCAATTTCCTAGAGTTTCCTTTGCCCGCAGCTTAAGCTTCTCGAAGTCTTTCGCCAGCTGTTCTGCCAGTGCGGTCCGTTCCTTGTCGCAATTTCCTGGAGCGTCCTTTGCGCGCAGCTCAAGCTCCTCGAAGTCCTTCGCCAGCTGTTCTGCCTCATGATCATTCTCTATCATCTTGGCCGCCTGCAGCAGAAGCAGCAAGCCGTCTGCCTGGGCCTCGGGAAGTCGAGGGGCTTCGCATGCTGCTTCTGCCAGCGCCTGCAGCTTGCTAGTATCGAGATGCTCTTGCTCCGGTTGGGCCGGTGTCTGAGCGTTAGCCATCATTCAAGGTTAGCAGTGAAGTAGTAATAAGGTGTATCGGGGGTAGAAGTCAAGATCGCGTACCTATTCGCCGCAATCTGACATTCTGACTGCCGGAGCTGGCCCTTAAATACACGGAAGGTAGGGCAGGGCTACAAGACACGGCACGCAAAATCTCTCAGACTCTCCAGAACTCTTCGCGGCACTGGGCATGGGAAACTGTGACACGGCTCCTGTTCACGCTTGATAATCCCGAACAGAATAGATCTTCAAAAATGGTGAAGATAGCTTAGGTGGGTAGGTAAACTACTAGTAGAGTGTTCTATGTGACGAGGGCAGAGTGAACAAGCCACGTCGCTCCTGGACTGCAGTGACTACTAGGCATTGAGGCAACACCTGGTCTCCTTGCCCAAGTCCCTACCTACATTTACGCTCTGGTGAAGTGACTTCCCGCCTCCTCGGGCTGACCTTTCATTCCATACAAATCAATGCGCTGATCTAAATACTAGCAGTAGCTGCCTGACGTGGTAACTTAGGTGTGCACAGGCACTCCAAATTCAAGTTATGAAAGTGTGCTCTGGTGGATTCTGAAATAACTTACGGCGGGATGTGTCGGTATGTTTATGGTTAACGGTACAGTACCTACCTATCTAATTCGCCCGTCTGGGCCTGAGCCTAAGATAGATCAGACTCCTGCATGGTCGGCTCACTGCTCCAGTGAAATGACAGGACCTCAGTCAAACTCGTCATTGGGTCCCCTGACATGCGTACAGTCGCTGATAGAAATACCAATACCGCGGTGAAGGCGGGCGGCGATATCGACAGCCTCTCCGTGAGTTAAGAAGTCTTGAAACAATCTCGGGCCAGCGGCCACGACAGAGTCCCACAAGACGGCCAGCTGAATCCACTGCTCCGACAAGTCGGTGATGCAGTTCTCGATCAGCTCTATGCGCCCGCCAAGGTCGCCGGCTTCCTCTCCAAAGTGATTGTACCCCTTCCTGACTAGTTCCATCATCCGGTCGATCTCTAGCATGCTCTTCAGGGTCTTGCCCATGAGGCCGTGAATTGTTGTGCGGCCTGAGCTGAGCACGTCACCGTAATGCTGGGCGTCCATGCTCGCAAGCCAAAGATAGTCGCCAATAGCCCGGCTAGTGTATATCAGATGCGTCTCGGCATCCCCTAACTTGGAGGGAAGTGCTGATAGAAGAGCATCGGGAGAAGAAGCATCAAAAGAGGGAGATTCCAGTGATTCCACTAAGGTGTTGCTTTCGGAAGGAGATACCAAGGTGTTGCTTTCGGCGCTTGGTAGCGACCCGACACCAAAATCACCACTGGCACTTACCTCTTCCCATCCCTCCAAGTTGATCTCAGGCTCCTTCTCCCACCAAGCACGCGCAGGCATGTTGGAGGTTAGACTTAGTGTCTGCGACAAAATCGAGAGTAATTATTCTTGGGTTCTCTTAACTTGATGGTCAAGTCTTATGCAACGGAGAATTCCTGGAGTCAAGTAGGAAGATGAGAGATTGCAAGCCTGTTATATATGGTGATATCGATATTGTCCCGTCATTTGCAACGGTATCTGTTTTAGAGGCGGGTATTGCACTCCTAGTTGTAATGGCAACAAAGAGCCTGACCTACTCTATGTCGCCAGTATCCTTTGTGCTATGGACGAGGGGGCATTGTCACACGCTGTCCGGCGTGTTGCTGAAACCAAGTCCTTTGTCTAAACAGCCACAGCTGCTGTTCCATTATGGTACTTTGAAATCCTGCTTTCTGTATACAGGCAGTGCACTCTCGAGGGCTGCTTTACCCTTATACTAGTAGTCTGTTGACAATTAGGTGCAGCTCGACAGCCATGCCATACACCAGACTGCTGTCTACCTGTAACAGTTGAAGGACCACTAGCACAACGCCAATCGCAAGTCGAAATCATGATGATTTGACATGTAAGAGTCATTTCACGACGATCCTTTCTTTGCTATGATTATAACGAGATACGAATTCATAGGTAACAAGCCTTAAACCTCAGCTTGAAAAAGCCAAAATCATCAAAGTTGTGTAAACCACCTTTCCTACAACCTTTTTCGCCCAACCCCCAACTTTAGTTCCTTCTAGCCCAGACCGGCAACCCACGTTTTCCAACGCGTCCTTCACGATGTACCTAGGCATTTAAATCCCCCTATACTTTTTGACAACCGTGTCTCCATCGCTGCCAGCACCCCTCCATACCACAGTCAAGCCCATTACATCGCCAGTCCCGGAGTTTGACTAGGACTCGCAAAAGCAGGCAGGCGATCATCACCCGCCAACTCAGCCGGCATAGGGTTGCTGCCCTCAACCTCCTTCCTGCCCCTGGTCCCATCCGAGTCACGGTCAACAACAGCCCCTTTCTCAAACCCGTAGTAACCGCCACCCGCTTTCCCCTTCCAGCTCCCATCCCCCTCCCCATTCCCATTCCAATGACCCCCCTCCGACCCAGCCACTGTAACACTCCCACTCCCAGAAGATCCAGACCCACCACTCCCCCTTTTCCGCGCCGCGGCCGCTTCGCGAGACCGCAAACTCGCCCCGCGCAGCACGCCGCCCAGGTCAAACTCGACGTCGTGCTCGCTCTCAAACTCCATCTTTTGCCGCTCCTGCAAGCCCCCGACCGCCGACATGGCCGGTGGGGGCTCCTCCGCGTCGGCTAAGCGGGAAGAACGCCAGGGTTGCCGCCCCCGCATCCGCCTTCGCCACAGCAGCCAGGTAATGCACGCCAGCACCGCAATTGACCCGGCCCCGACGCCCACTCCGATTCCAATCTTTGTGCCCATCGGGAGGTCCTGGTCAGCATCGCTTGCCACAGCGGCTGGAGTCGCGCTGCTGCCGGGGTTACTACTTGTATCTAGGTTATCAGAGGGGTCCGTAATGGAGGTGTCATCGTCGCCTGAGGAGACCGGCTGAGTGAAGGGGCTAGTGTTTTCGCTGCCGCCCAAGGCCGGGTTGGGGTTTTGGACGGCGACGGGGTTGGCATTGGGGATTGCGGTCCCACCCGCCTGGATGGCCGCGTTGGCGGCGGTTGGGGCCGGCGGGACAAAGACTGACATAACGATGGAGCCGCCTACTGTGGTGAGGCTAATGATTGGGGATGGGGAAGCGGTTGCTTGGTCTTGCGCTTGCTCCGGTAAGGGGCTGGAGGCCACTGACACCGACACCACCGGGGGAGGGGCGGTTATGGACCCTCCGTCTGCGAGTGGCGGCGGTGCGAGGGATGCTTCTGCGATTGGAGGTTCCGTAGCTACTACTACCGGGGGAGGCGGAGGTGGTGCGGGCTGCTCGACAGGTGATGGTTGTTCGGGAGCCGGTACTTCTACCACCGGGGGAGTGGCTAGTGGTGGCTCGTTCGGGATCGGTGCTGTAACCACTGGCGGAGGTGGCGGTGGAGGCGGCGGGGGTGGTGGCTGCACCACCGGGGGCGGTTGCTCCGGACTTGGGGCTGCCGTGGCCGGCGGGGGCGGAGCTGGTTCAGTGACAGGGGTTGGGTCAGGGATTTGCACCTCCGGCACGGTTGTCTCCACCGCCGGCTCCGCCGAGATCAGTACTAGTGGGTCCGGAACCGGCCCCGGAGAGGCAGTAGCCGGCGGCGCTTGGGTTTCTCCCGAAGCAGGAGGTGGTGGCACCCCATCCTCACCGCCTAGAAGCCCTGTAGGCCCAATAATCGGATCGAGCAAAGGGTCGAGTAACCCGCCCGGTGTTTCCGGCGCGGTTGTCTCGGATGTACCCGCGTCGTCGGCAGCCGGAGTGCTCGCGGCGTCGGCCCCTCCAACTCCCAGATTCAAATCCAACAGCTGTGCCGTCGCCAGCGCGACCTGCAACAAGAGGACGCGGATGACCAGCATCATTCAACTTTCAAGAAGCGAAAAGGAGAAGCAAAACGATTAAGCAATATTAAAATGATAGGAGCCTTTTGCCAAGTGTGCAAATGGCTGCTATGTAGATGCCAGTCATCTTCGAGGCTGAGGAGAAGAGCAAGAGAGAAAGAGAAATTCCCCAAGGGGAAGGCGCCAAAGATGTTGGCATTCATCTTCTGATCGGCGATGCATGATGGCAATGGACAGGCAAAACTAACGGTTGAACTCTTACTCGGTGCTGCCAAGGACCCAGTTTTCCCGAACGGGCACAGTTTCATCCTCCTGAACGTCAGGGGCAGCGTGTTGCACTGTTTGGTAAACGCCTTGATGGGGAGAGGATCATCGCCCGGAAAGGGAGCTTGGCGTGTCAAGGTTCCTGTTGCAGGCCCGTGATATCCCAAGGCGCGCGCTTTGACGAAAATCTAATGTTCCGAGATTCACTCGGTCATGCACTGACAGTTAGACGCTAGGTCAGGTAGATGCGCCTTGCCATGACTCGCGCTATCGCTCCTTGGTACCAGTGGCTCACCGCGAAAGTTTGTGACAGACGGAGGATTCAGGACGTCTAGAATGCAGCAACGCCCAACATGGGCGGGTAAATAGTGTCAGGTGAGACTGCTGGGCTATTCTATTCGTCCAATCCTCTCAAGAGTTCCGTTGACTCTCTAAAACACGCTCGAGGAGTAGCCCAGTGCAGATGGCACTGGCAGTAAAGAACGATTTCGTTAGGGTAGAGGTATACGTATAGATACCTACTCAGGTCACTCAGGTGTCAGTCTGGTAAGGTAGATCGGCGTGAACCTTGATTGAAGAACGATTGAACTGCGCACCGCTTCCGTGCGGGAGGAACGGATCGAAACCGGGCGCAGCGCCTTGATTGCTAGCTGTCAAAATTTCCCGAACTTCCCGTGTGTTGAACGTTGAAGATCTTCAATGCCTTTCAGTAGTACCAAGACATTGAAGACAGCATTAGAAGAGAAAATCCCCGAGAATCCCGTGTGCTAATTGTGCCTCTCAGAGAGTGGTTACCACACCAAGCAGTAGTTCCAATTGTATGCTGTTGAAATCTCCTCTTCACACGCATCCTATGTCCGCCCTGAGTTGCTGTCTTCTTGGTAGGTCGATCGATGTATATGGGAATCGGGTGTTGATGATTCCACCCCGCCCTAAGTTAGGTAGTCCATTGGTTTAGTAAAAATCCATCAACCATCCCCGGATACTAACAGTCCATGGGAGTGGTCGTGGACACACTGTAGTAACCCGCCTCTTGGCCTGTAGCTGCCAGGGGAGCTTGAACGGATAACCTGGTAAGAGCAATTTTCGCAATTGCCCTCGGTATCCTGGTTGCGGCGGCTTGCCCCGTCAAACCAGCAAATCAAGCGGCAAGTCTAGCACAATAGGCTGGTATCTTTCCTCCGTGCGGGGTTTTGCCAGCGTCATCCAGGCGGCGTTCACAAAGATGGTCTTGCGCCCCGGCTCGAACCGCAGCTCGGGCTTGGTGAAATCTAGGTGAGCCGGGGCGCCGTCGCTCACGAGCTTCTCGGCCTTTGCAACCTTGTCCGTCTCGTCATGCCACGTGACCAGTTCGACGCCGTGGCTGATGTGGTAATGTCCGAACACGGACAGCGCCGGCCGCGCCCGCGCGACCGCCTCGGCCAGCACTGGGCATCCCGTCAGCGGCGGGATGGGAATCCAGTCGAGGCGGCCGAGCGGCGGGCAGTGGGTCACCCAGATCGGGACGGACGACGGGGTCGAGGGTGCACCTGCCCATGCCTCAGCAGCCTGCGGTGACGGGTGGGGTGCGTAGATGAAGGCATAGGGCTTGCCGAGGAACTCGGGCTGGCAGGGGTTGGCGTAAACTGGGACGGCAGTGTTGCTGGAAGAATCCGGCAGGAGCTGGATTTCCTCCACTTGACGGTCGAGGTAGTGGATCCCGGCTGCCCTGGCAGCCTCGGACTTGAAGACTGCGAGGGCCGAGGGCAAGAAATCCTTGTGCTTCTCGTCCAAGGCCATGTCGTGGTTGCCTGTGTCGCTATGTTAACTACCTAGATAGCACTGGTGCAGACAGGAAAAGGGAAGATGGCATCATACCAGCTACAATAATCTTCACTTTGTGTGGAAGAGTCGATATCCAGTCGTAGGCGGCTTGCAACTCCTCCATGGTCCCAAAATCAGTCATGTCACCGGAATGAATGAGCACGTCCCCGTCCGGCAAGCTCCCAGTGCAGTCATCGTTGTGCGTATCGGAGATGCACACAATTCGCACTTTCCGGTCTTCGGAAGCGGAGTGTGGAGGGTTCAAGGCACCCATTTCTCAATTCTTTTCTGATCGTCAATATTCGTACTCTGAATGATGGATTGCCACTCTGAACGTTCCAAAACAATCTAATCTCGGCTCTACACAGTAAGCGAGGACAATTGACGACTATAACTCGATGGTCAGCGCTGCTTGCCTGGTCAACTTGGAGTCGTCTTGTTCAGTTGCTTACCTAGGCTCTCTACGAGGCCAATCTGTGGGCGGAAGATCATCACGCCGAGCAACGCGTGAAGTCCAGCAGATTGTGCGCCTATAATTACCTAGCGCGAATGCCGAGACCGCAGGGTTCAAGACCCCTGAACAGCTTCGCAACATTTCGCGTGATGGCAGATTCTGGCTTCTCGAAACCCAATGCTCTGTCACTTATTCACTTCGGAGACGACTGGAACTGTTGGTTGAGGTGTAGCTTCCTAGAATTACAGGAGCGATGGATCCAGCCTTGTGCCTTCCTCCTGGCATACCCTAGGTCACGTGTCTGAGGTCCACTCCCTCAACCTAGTGTACAAACTTGAACCACGCGACTCATCTACCCCAGTCTGCCTTATAGGCAAAGTCCAGGTCCTGTTGAAGTCGGGTACGGGCCCGACACCCGGCGCCCCGGCCCGGACATCAAGCAAACTTTATTGGGCAAATGCGGACATCAACTCAACTTCATTGGCCAAATGCGCTTCTGGGTGTCTGTGCCACAGGAAAGTATTCTTGGAGCTGAAAGCTAACCCCTAATCGAGACGCAAGTTCTCGGTTCGCGACGCCCGTCTGGTAAACGCGCTGACGAGGCTCTGAAAAGTGAAATTGCTCAAGCCACCTAAAGACACAGGTATAACAGACATGTGCTCAATTCAGAAGCCGTTATTGGCCAGTCTAACCCTCATCAACGAGCCTTTGGTGTTGAGCCTCAGGACTTTCCGCAAGTTTAAAATTGAAGCAATCGCCGGCTTAGGGTACCCAGGTATGCCTCACCACCACTCATGCCCACTGTCCTACGTTACTCTAGCAAGGCATACCGCTGCAACCAGCGATGTGGTGACTAGTCATTTGATCTTCACTGTGGCCGGTACTGTATGTACATCATACAACGCTAAACTTGCGCCATCATGAGTGCCGACGCCGCGACTTCAGCCGCCGAAACGGCGCCCGAATCTTGGCAATCTAGTCTCGGCCTATCCGGAGTCGACCTCATCGCCATGGTGGTTAGCGATTCGGGGCTGGCGAACTGTCAACCACAGTGGTGGAACGGATCTCCAACTGGCTGCATGCTGATCGGCCTTCAGCCGCGAGGAGGGTGGCAGGCACGTACCCTACTGGCGTTCTTCACTCCCGACTGTGATGTTACACTACTTTTCGTATCGTGTGTGACCGGAAGCGAGGCAGTTCTGACCCTTTCGCCGCTATCTTCTAGATCGTCCAGCGCGCTGTGCAATGGGGCAACGACAAGTGGGCCAAGTGCTTCGGCGTCGATTGTGCCTCGCCGCTTCTGTACGCCTACTTTGCCTGCACCATCCGAAACCGGCTCGAGGTGCTCGCCACGGACCGTCTGCGCTCCCCCATGGAAGGTGTGCCACCGGGCGGACCTTGGAACACCCTAGGTGATTCCTTTACCGTTCAACGACCAACCAAACTCGTCGACGGCAGCCGAGGCGGACACGCCTTCATGGCTGAAATCTTGGCGCCAGACGGAGATACACATTACAGCATTGCTGAAGGCGCGCGGTTGCAAATGCTGAGTGTTCTGATGGTGGGTGCGGGCCTGGCGGTCGACGACTCGCTCGAAAACTATATCGACGTTGTACTGCCTGCCGACTTTGATTTATCCGGCGGGCTCGGGAGTGTCTTTGTCCGCCTTGCATATGGTCTAGTTGTCGCCAGCATCCTGGTTGTCGGCCTTACGGTTGCCGCCTGGTGGTCACTCATGAATACAAACCTGTTTGGCGAGGCGGCGCGACCGTTCATGGTCAAGATAGTCTCGCTCCTAAGTTGGGCTGTTGGCGCTACGGGGCTGCTAATGATGGGCGGTAATCCGCGGGTTAAGCTGGTTGTGAAGAAAATCCCCGAGCATATAAAGTCACGTCTCGCTTCGCTCAAAGATGAGGCGTTGGCATCCAACAGTATCCGAGTCGAATCTTCTAAAACTTGCGTCACAACAGAGATTACCTCTCCGGACGAAAAAGACCGACAAACCGAGTCTGAACATGGCCAGACCTTGCACTTGGACCCAGGAAACGAGGCGCGATCAAGATACGGCACAGACCCAAAGGTCAAAATCCAGTTCGGCTCCCTTCACGGCTCAGTCTTTGTTCCGGACCGGGGCTCTTGCAAACTGCGCTTGTCTGTCGTAGAGCGACTCTGCGCCCTCGATATCCAGACCGTTCGGACAAAAGGGTGGTATATCGGGATGGCATGGTTCGGCCTGTTACTGCTCGGGGGCGTAGCTCTCCAGATCGGAGCCACACTTGCTCCAAGGTGGGAGGCTGATCTTATGGGCTTGGTGTTTCTCCTCGCTACTGCTTTGGCAAGAGGAGCTGGCGTCGCCGGAGATGAAGACTGGATGATACCCAAGTGGAAGCGGCGGCGGAACGCGTCGAATGGCGCCGTGCTTCTGGGCCAATTCCAATCCAGAGCGGGCATCCCCGAGGCTTGAGCTACCATCACAGGCCTCAGGGATGGCTCTGCTGGCAACTATGGCGTCTTACTCCAGGTTTCTGACTTTGTCCTGAGAACTCCCTGGTTGTTCGATCTTCGGGTTGCGTTGAGCAACGGAGGCGAAGAGCTGTACTCCGTGCTCCGTCCTACTCTCTCCCGACGCTCTCAGGGATCCGCTTCAGTCTGGCCACTGAATACCTAGTGCGTCTGGACTTTGCCCTATCCCGAGGATGAATGGGGCTACTAAGGCAAGAATTCATGAAGATAAGTAGTGCCGCTTCAATCATCATGTAAGATCCTCCTGCCTTGACTCTGAGACTATTTGAATAATCGCGCTGACCTGACCCCTAGCACGGCAAACTCGACTGCGCGAAACACTGTGTCACGAAACGAACGAAATCGGCCGTGTAAAAAGAAGGCGGGCAGCTGATGCTGTGACAGCTCGCTCTCGTTGAAGCGCCGAGGTTGTGTGGATGCCCTTCAGTTGTGCCTGCTGGGAGGCAATATTACTGGGGAAAATGAGACGAACCTAGGATGATAGCGTCCTTTTGGCTACTCTCTACTTAATTCAAGAGGTGAGGGCCTTGGGGCGGCCTTTGATATTACCGGATCCCTATGAGATATCATGATATTTATACCATTTGGTTAGGTGTGCCTATGTAAGGAGATCCAACTCAAGTACTAATCCAATGAATATCAACACGCGGTACCAGCTATTTCAGTTGATACTGCAGATCAGTTGGGTACCGCTTTGTAGATACTATGCATATTTACGTCAGCTGCTTCCCGCTTGTGATGGGCATGCCCCAAGACGGTTATATGTCGTAAGGCTTTGCTCAGCATGGCATATATGATCGTTAGGTACCCTTCCTACCGACCGGACTTTGTAGTCATTGTCCACAGATATAACGATCTTGTACCGACACCGTAGCGCCATCGTCATTGCCTTTATCTCGTCTGGTGTTACCGGGTACCCGGGCATGGTCAGCCGACATTGAGAGCGGAATAGGCTGACTAACTCTGATGCCCAATGCTGATCAGAATTGGCATAGTAAGCAGACGAAGCCTGAGAAAGTGACTGTTCCATCTCTATTTGGGAGCCTACCCTGACTGTCTATAGTATGATATAACCCATGCCCATTGTGTTAGCTCCCTCATTCATGCTCCGGCCGCCGCCGCTTGGTATCCGACCCGAGATAGTCGATAGCGTTCCGGCAGAGCGGGCACGTGTTGCGCCCGCTGTTTTGGAACCACTTGTACAGACAGACTCGGTGGAAGTCGTGATTACAGGTGCCGCACTTCTTATCAGGCAGCGTCTTGTCCTGCGCAATGATTGAGTAGCAAATAGCACACTCCTCCTGGCCTTTCAAAGCCAGCGAAATATTTCGCCGGAATGCCATGAGGCCGTCAACAAGGCTGCAATTCTAATACAGAGCACAGCGTCAGAGACTGTTGACACCCTAGAAACACAAGGGAAACTTACCCCGAACATGATCACGGCCTTGGTAGCCTTGAGCCATGACTGCCACCTGTCCTCCCTGACTGCAACCCTCCTGACGCTGTATACCTCAACAGGATCTAAGGGATATGACTCCGGGACAATGAGCGAAATGGTCGCTGTGTCGTCATCGACTGGATATCCTGCTGTGATCTCCCTCAGTGTCTTATTGACCTTCACAACCAATTTCTCGGTGTCTCCATCGCCACCTTCTTGCTTTGAGGACCAGTCGATTACTTCGTCCAAAGCATCCGAGATAATCAAGGGCGAGAAGAACTTCTGCATCCAGGACAGCACCGTGTTTGTGGTCTGCTTAGAGGTACAGCTGAGATACCACATCTTGAACAAGCCGGGAATGTACTTCAGAATAAGATAGAATAGGTGTATCAGGAGCCAGTTCATGTCTCTCTCAGCAGGCTCAGAGTCGGCGAGATCAATCCTGTAGGAGCGAATGTGCTCTGTAGTAAAGCCTTCTCGGTTGAGGTCAAGTGCTCGGGCAAAGGCGTGGCCGAGGACATCGACTAGGAATCGGAGAAGAGGCTCGAGCTGGTTGCCGCTCCGCAGGTTCTCCGTGTAATCGCTACGGGCCCTGAATGAAGCCTTGCTAAAGGCATCGAACACGAGGTGCCAGGAGAGAAGGTATGCACGGATTTCGGCTGGAAACCGAGTTAAATCTTCGTCGGAATAGTCATCCGGGTTCGGAGCATCCAAAAGAAGGGAGAGTAATTCATTCGGGAGGTTAGCCGCTACAGTTGTTAGCATGTTTTTCCAGCGCGTTATAAGACACCACTTACCCGTTTTGTCCATGACGACAGCAAGATTGATATCCTCCTGAATAGCGGGCAGAGCTCGGTGGAGCAAACTAAACGCGGCCCGCTGGATGTCTCGTGATTCTGATGCAACGGATCCATATAGCTGCCCAAGATCCGGGAGGTCCACATGCTGAATCTTGCTCACAGCTCTGCTGAGGAGAGCGTCAACGAGCTGATTAGGCAGAGAATCGGCCGCTTCGCGTGACATGCTGACCAGGCCAATGAGGGCCGTCGATTCAGCCTTTGCGTGTTTGGCGAGGGCATCGTCGAGGTCGTCATTCGCGTCGTGTGCTGCATGGAGCGCCTGCATCAGCTTCAACGATGCATGAATACCCGGTAGCAGGTCGTTATCTTCTCCCTCCGCGGCCTTCTTCCAAAGCCAGATACAGTATTCTATGGTCTGATCCCAGAAAGGACCATAGGCGTGCTTCACTCCGGGCAGAAGTCTAGTGATGGCCTTGCAGGTTTCCGCAGCGATTGAGCTTCCCATGTCGCCTGGTGTATCTGTCCACCGGGCCAATTGTTGAAGAGCGAGAACCTGCTTGCGAGGTTCAACGGGTATCTGGTCGGATTCGTAAACATCCATGCAGAGATTCAGCAGGACTATTGACTCCAATGCACGCGGTGCAGTAGGAGAGAACCCGGGCACGTCGCTGACAAGCCGTGTGCACAGCGTGGCGACTGTTTTGGATGACGCAAGCGTGTCACCAAAGCCAGCGAGGAAAGCTGCTATCAGAAAAGCAATCTCAGGAGTGACCCTCATAATCCCAAGCCTGCTCAGCCAGTCTTCCAGCTTTGTGAGCGGCCCATGTGTCTTAACAAGGGCTTGAAACAGAGAAGCCAGAGATTTAGCCGTGTAAAATGCACCCGGGCTTGAGCCGCGGGACCCCTGAACCATAAAATTGATGAGCCGTTCCACTAAGGAATCACCGGACATGTCCCAGTCCTTCCAGCCCTCAGCGCCTACAATAATGGCGTTGATGGCGCCTATAGCAAGTTCACTGAACTGCTGGAGCTCATTTTCGGGCTCGTCTCCGTTCCGCCATAGCCCTCCGTGCCGCGCTGCAGCTAGCTGATCCCCCGCAACCGCTTCCGTGACGCAAAGCAAATATACGAGCTCTAACTGGAACTCCGGTGGGAGTGAGCTCAAAGGAACTCCAGCAGAAAGCAGTTTGGCAGTGAAAAGGGCCATCCTAGCGGGAATGGAACGCCCCTTGCCATCTCGGCGTTGCCCCCGATCCTTGGCTTTGGAAATGTCTCGCACTAAGTAGTAGGCCCCTCCCATGCTGCTGGTAATCGACAACGAGGGGCTAGGCGGTTGTGCGAGAAAGCAAGAGAGCTCATTCATCCAAACTGTCGAACTCGGGAAGAGGTCCTCAACTGATACACTGTCTGATTCTAAAGCGGCGAGCGCTTGTTGGAACAAGGTATCAATACTGCAAACGAATTAGTGTTTCAACTCACAGGCGACAAAGGAATTTGAAGAAGTAACGCATACTCCAGAGAAGAAGGACCAGCATCGTCGAGTTCCTTCTCGATAATCCTTGGGAGTGGGTTCTGCCCTGTGGACTGTTGGTCGAGCGAGCGTCGCAAGCCCTTAGCCCTTTCAGACAGCGTGGAATCAGAGAGCTCCATTAAGGAGAGCAGATGACTCAACAAGTCCACATGTAGATTGTGGTCTGTTGGGAGGAGATCGGGCCGCTTCTGTAGAAGCAACTCTAGAGCGGCAAGGGCCAAGCTGCACGTTTGGGGAGCATCAAGGGCAGAAACCACCTCAGCGGTGATACGCGTCATGGATTCTTTGGTCAAGGTATTGAAAGACAAGGTATCCGCAAGAAGGTCCCTCAACGACGGGGGTCCGTTGGCCTTTGTAGACTCTTCCCATGCTGACACAAGAAAGCTCTGTAATGATGCAGAACGCTGTGCGATTTGGTCAATGGAAGGAATCCCAATAAGCATCCTGACAGCGGAAATGGCCGCCGCTCGGTCTGTAATTCGGAGAGCTGCCTGAAGGAGGGCCGTCCAGATCTCCTCAAAACGATTCCCCTTGGCGGCTGAATCCGCGTTAAGATTGGACACAAGATAGGGGAGTGAGGGAGATGAGATGATAAGATCAAACACTTCTGTACGGTCGACTGGGAAAAGGAGGTCTAATAACTCATGCTCAGCACAAAGTCGGGGGCAGTGCTTGAAAGCCGACTGTAGGACTGATGCAGCGCCAAAGGGTTTGAAGTTCCTCCTAGACAGCACGTTAAGGGCCCCGTGCATAATCTCTACCGAGGATGTAGTGAGCACACTTCGCAGTAATGCACCCTCGTCGTCTTCCTCGGAAAGGATCTGGGCTGCTAATGCAAACCAGCGCTCGCCTTCTGAAGCAACGCCGGTCTGTGACTGGCGATATCCGTCGGAGACCTCCGGGAGGGAATTAGATATCCGGGACAAGAAAGAGCTCGTCAATTTCTGCCATTCCTCCGCCACCGCCTTGTGAGCCTCGGCTCCTGTATGACGCGCCACGGCCTTCCAAGCTGTTGCTAAGAAGTCGGGCCGCTGCGGCGACGGCAAAGATGAATCGGAGACAGGGTGCAAATACTGCCGTGTAAGGGAAGAAAGGTTCTCTTCCAGGAAATCTGTAGTCGGAGAAAAATGTTGAAGGAAGAGATCGAAGACGCGGGCATAGGACTGAAAGCCCTGGGCGCGGCTGGCCTGAGACTCGAGCCTATTTGCGATGCCCTTCCGCATCGCCGCTAGGAATGAGGACAGGACATCAACTTGCGGTGTCCTGTCGGGACAGATCTGGAGGAGTTGATCCAAGGCGCGCCAGAACTCCTCAGCACCTCCTTGTGAGCCTCGAGCAACAAAGCTCTCCAGCCGCTGCAGTAGATGCTTCTGAGTGCCCCACACTTGTGGGAAATGCCGCGTCAGGCGGGCTAAGGCTCTCAGAAGGTCAGTCGCTGACTGAAGCTGGCTCTTCTTTAGGCCATCTGCAATGAGGGCACGTCCGATTTGTTGTAACCGCGGCTCCAGGAGGTTGGGCTGCGTGTCCAAGAGGGTACTGAGGAACTGATAAAATACCCGGCGTACGAATGGATCCTCGGCGTTCGGCATGGTCCATATTGCTGGGACCTCCAGATAACTAGCCAAGCCATCCTGGAGCGAACTTATATCCCCTCTCCTCACCAAATTCAAGACAAGAGATAAGCTGGCTCCAACCACTCGGTAATACTTTGCTTCGGAATCTTGCTTGGTGGTCGACCGCTCGTCGCTGAGTGTGTCTGGGGTTTCTCTGACGGCTTCGCTGGCGAAACCAAGTGCTCGATTCTGCACCGCCTTCCAAAACGCTTCCTCTTTCTCTTTGGTCGGTAAAAAGGAGGAGAGCGCATCACTAGCAGCCTTGGACACACGCTTGTCTCTGTCGAAGGTGCCAGCGAGCCACGGGCCAACAAAATCCGGCAAGCGTTTTGCGATGCGCTTCTTGGCGTGACTAAGCAGGCGAAATAGCACTTGGTGGGAGAGTTCTCTGGCCCGGGCCGAGTCGTCGATGGATAATCGGGGATAGAGCTCAAGATATGCGTCTATTACCGGCTCTTCCAGCGGATGGGCGTCGGGAGGACGAGACTGCACATAAGTGAGAATGTCTTGCAGCGCTTTCTCCTTTGTTGTGCTGTCCTTTTTTAGCAGGTTCTTGAACGGCACCACTACCTCCTGGGGTATGGCGGAGAAATCGGGTGGTAGCGCGAGGTACGACAAGGTCGTTGAGGATGCTTTAAAGCCGCCGAAGCCCCCGCTCTGCATTGCCCTGGGACCTCCCGAGAACATTGAAGTAGTTATTGAAAGGCAATCTCGTCGAGACGTAACGCCGTGTTGAGGTGGTGTTATGGGTTTCAGACGTCAGAACCTTGAAGCTAGTCTCGTCAGCTCCAGTCGCTTAACCCCAACTGACTTGGCGACTTTGCGATCGGGGAGAATCAATGCGAACCCACTGCTGTTAGGGCCGTTATTTAACTTCTAAAGGCCGTATCTGTATTGCTGAGCTCGTCCCACGACTGGAGGAGAAGCGGCGCGCAACCCCGCCCCTGAAGGTTGCTGCGGAGTATTATGTCTAGCATCAACATCGAAGTTACATTTGCCGGTCGGTTGACGCCTTTTTGGCGGGGCAGTCTCTTTGCGTCTTCACTTAACATGGAATCACGTGATGCGGGGCAGCACTGCAGTCTTGCACGTACTGGCCGGCATGACTCCATCGGTGAGAGGGTCAGTGAATTGCGATGAATTTGTACATAATATCCTCTACTACGTAGTATAGAGGACTACTGTTCTTTCACTTAGTCCAAATCCAAGAGATGAAGGAGTACGAGATTCATAGGATTCGTTACAAAGATGATTTACAAGGTTCAATACCTTACATAGAGAATGCTCCATATTGACATGAATCACTCCGTATCTAACAATACTTTAGGTGCCCTAGTTATTGCAGTAGGCGCCCTTTTCCCACTTAACTTCTCGAAGGCCGATCTGATACAACGGTCAGGCACTGCTTAATGATGAGGAAATGGTAAGGAAATGGGGATTGTTAAATGGCAAGCTACCGACCGAAGGGAGTTTTCAGATCAGATACGTATGGAGTACATAGTTTTGTGTATTAGTGGGGAGTTTGAGAAGCCATTGAGAAAATGACGTCGTCAGTGGCTGTGGGTCGGTCAGTGTTTGGTCTCAGGTCCCTGGAGGAGAAACGGCCGATTACTATCCGACTTCAGCGAACACTGAACGGTGACAAGGTGGTTTAAATTGCTCCAACTTCCAGTGCATTTTGCATCCTTCTGATATCCGATGTTTGGAAGATCTACAACAACGGTTCCTCAGGTCATTAAGGTAAATCCAAAATAATTACCTACCACCTTTTAGGATGTGAAGTCTCCTTCACACCTGACAACAAGCGACGGAAGTCGGTCACATCGCGTCGGTTACCCTAGCACCCGGAACTCGGTGCAACAATTCGTCGACAGAAGCTTGACGCGTAGGTACTTAACAAAGGACCTTTACCTCCGCAAGACGACTGGAAAAGGTCTCGCTTCACCAATCGTCGCCCAAAGGACACTTCATTACCTAGCAGTGCCGTCATTGCCGAGTATCCGCCTGGATGCAAGGCTTATCATGCCAACGTTGGCGTTACCCCGCATCTGCGTCATGTTACAGACGGACAGGGTCCAGTGGCTTCAGGGTCACCTAGATTCAGGGCCCATTAGACCGACCGAAGCATGTAACTCCAACGAATCAACGGAAACCGGCCGGCGAGGGGGGCCTGCGGTTGGCTTGTGTGCCCAGGCCGGGCTGCATTTGGCGGGACGATTGGATCGTCGTGCGATCATTACCCAGTTAAGGCAGGTAAAGTAGGTTGCACGATACATATTTGTCTTTGCGCGGCCGGGGGAAACCGGCCGCTTGACAATTCCAGGTCACTTGTCCCAGTCCTCCTGCTTGCCCCAACTCCCCTCATCTACACCTCCCCACGATCGCTTCACTTTTGATCTCTTGGGGCCCAACATCATCATTCCTCCATGACACCCATCTTATCTGGAGGTGATCTTTGGCAGGTAACTTCCTGATAGGAACACAACACCTTTCCCTCCCCTAGGCAACCTTAATTTGGTCCGTGGACTGTAATACATGTCCATGTCTGTCTCATGCGACAGATCCTCCGGCTTGCACCCTTCATATCAGGATACCTTGTTGTCGCGTAATTTTTAGCTGACTTCATAAAGAACACCAGGTAGCCGATAGCGCCACTAGCATGTCACCAGCTCCCTGAAGTCGTCGTTCGCCATGTCGTTGACCGCTGCTTCCAACCTCGGCCATCGAGCCCGGTGCTACAGGGCCGCCCGCCCAGCGGCTCTCGGCTCTCTTAGAAGCACAGTTGTGTGTCACCATCCCTCGCAGCAATCCCGCGGTTTCCGCTTCGGTCGTCTCTGGTGGTCTTATTACCATCAGGATTTGCACCATGACATCTACCATCGCCATCGCCGTTTCCGGTGCAAATATGCCGAGATTCTCAATCGCCGGTTGTCTTGGGAAAAGCCATCGCTCGCCCAGGATGCCACAGCAAGGTTGAAGCAAATGGTCTACAATTGCTGGCATCCCCATTTCAGGGCAAGCCAGACCAATGGGCGGTACATGAACACCGATGCTGCGCCCAAAACTCCGGACAATCCGGATGGCGTCCGACCTGGGCAAAACATTGAAGATGCAGAGCGAGCACCCTTGGAGCATCTCCTCTTCGGCAAAAGCTACAATAACCCGAAGTGGAAGAGTGCGGCCGGCAGTGGATGGAACAGCCCTGACTCGACCCCAACGCAACCAAGCACTGACCCAGAGTATGTTATCGACCCCATCACGAACCGCAAGGTCCTCAAAAAGCGGCCTGGCAACACGCGTTCAGCCTCAGACGGAGCCGCGGAGATCCCGATCAAGGTATTCAAGAACTACGGGTCCCACTTCGGGCAGTTCAGGCCGCACGAGTTCCAGGAAGGACAGGCTCCCATCTTCTACGATGGCCCGCCACCCCGGTCTGAACTTGACAGCTATCGTCGTGTTCGAATCGACGAGCCAGGGGACCCTAACAGTCAGTTTGCTGAGCAGCGCGGCCAAAGTGGGCCTGAACGATCATCACTCCGCCATGGTACTGCCCAGTTTTCTAACCTCGTGGATGCTCTTACTGCGACGCACAAGGAGGTTGACTGGCAGCGAAACGATGGCATCTCGCTAACCTCTCCTGAGTACCCGGATTTGCACAAGTATCGACCTGTATCCATTGGGGAGCTGCCCACCCTTGACAAATCTACAGAAAGCCCCCGCTATAAGGACCTGAACAAGTACACTGCTTTCAGATACAACGAGCCCGATGGTAAAACTTCAGACATAGAACCGCTTCAAGGAGCCGAGGAGTTGGACAAGTATGGCGCTGTGAGGAGCCATGAACCGGATGGCAAGTACAAGGTGGAGGCAGAACCCGAGACAGACCCGCAAGAACTGAGCAGATATCGACCCGTGCGGTCTCACGAGCCGGATGGCAAATACAAAATACAGGAGCCAATACCAAAGCATGACGACTTTGACAAGTATGTCAATCCTAACAGCCCCGAACACCTGGAGCGACGTCTTGCGGAACCTGAAGAGGCCGCGCCGGACCCAGCGGAATTGGCCCGGTATCGCGAGCCCGTTCTGAGCCACGAACCCGACGGCAAGTATGCCGCCGAGTATGCGGAGCCCGGACCTGACCTGGCTGAGCTGGCAAAGTACCGCAAACCCTTCTTCAGTCATGAGCCGGATGGCAAGTATGCTGCTTCTTACGTGGAAGAAAGGCCAGGAGATGCCGAGTTGGCTGGGTACCAAGCCTTCCGGAGTCATGAGCCAGACGGAAAATACGCAACAAACTATACCAGACCCACATACGATCCCGCGGAGTTGGCTACATATGGACCATTTCGCAGCAATGAGCCGGATGGGATATACGCTGCCGACAATGCGCCAGCCGAAGCCAAGTCTGCGAGAGAGGCCGCAGACCTAGGCAACCACGAAGCGTTCGGCTACGAAGACTTGGAAACTATCCCCGCTTATGGAGACGCCCAACTCCACAAGGATGCCTCGGACGCCCCTGGATGCGAGACTACGCAGATGGACAAGTCGTACGAGCCACGGACCGCTCCGGTTGAGGGAGGCTATGATGCAGAAGAGCTGAAGAAGTACCAAGCCGTCCGATGGAATGAGCCCGATGGGAAACCCGCCAATGAACAAGCTACCAACCAAGGATTCTTCGAGTATGATCTCAAACGCGAGTCGACTTCCGAGGCAAAGACGCCGTACCGGAAGGTTGTGGAGGAGCTGATGGCTCACTCGGTCGTCGCTGACTCGGATACTGCAGGTGCTGAGTCTGCAGCACGGTCATTCGAACAGAGTGCGGGCAGTCAAAGAGGCGTCAACAGAGAGGACCAGAAGGCAGCACCTCTGACAGGAAATTATGTTCGAGATTTCCCGGAGGATTTCGCGCATGACTGGACATCCAAGATTTCTGAAGCGCAAGCTTCGCTTGTGGCGACAGAGCGAGGTGCGTCCGAGAATCATGTTTCGGAAACGAAGGATACCAGCGAGGCTGTGCAGCCGGCCCTTGAACGACTTAGCAAATTCCGTACCCCGAAGACTGCCAGTGGTGAGGGGGAAGGGAACACCGCACAGCCGTCTCAACCTGTTCATCCCCCGGGGCCTAGTCTTTACAAGATTATCGTCTACGACCCTACGATGCAGAGCATTGAGGTTGCCGAGACGACTTCTGTGGTACCCGACAGCGCTGCCCCCCTGACACCGGCTGAGGTACTTTTGCGAATTTCGAACCCGGCCAGGTTTTTCCCCCACTTCGCCCCTCTCCAAGCCGAAGGATTTGAGATTGTCTCCGGCAGCGGCGACGTTCTCATCTTCCGCAAGGTTCGAGAGGCGAATCCCCAAGCCCACCAAACCTCGCCGGCCCCCATGGAAGCCGTCACATCCACCGCCGCCGCCTCTTCCCATGCTGCCGTATCTTCCAGTCCCGCCGTCACTGCCCACGCCGCCGTCAACCCAATTGATAAGACAGGGGGGCTCATGGAATACACGGTTGCCGCCGGCCGCTTTGCTAGCCCCACCGGCTTTGTCAACTACGACCTGCCGCCGCCTACCGCTTACCAGGCCGAATCAGCCGAGTCGGGTAGCAGCGTGCGCCTTGACGAGCCAGTGCTCCGCGCGAAGAACGCTGATTACGAAGAGCGCAAGCACGCCAGCCTCCCAAAGAGAGTCGCTGTTGGCGCTGCATGGTTGGCTGGTATCTCCTACTCGATTGGAGTCGTGGCTGAGTATTTCAAGACTGGCGGCGCTGACGGCAAAGGTCCCAAAGGGCTGTGAGGGAGTTGCCTTTTGGACGCAGATCTCTTGAGCGTGGTGTTCTTCAATGTGTTTCAAGTCTTTCCTTTGGAGTTTCTGCGTGGTAGGCGTACATGGCTATACCTATCGGCATTGGAGTACTGGGGTAGGGTTGGGATCCGGTACGGGCAATGGCATTTTGACTTCCATTCCTCTCGCTTATACATCAGGAGGTTACTGGATCAGACTGCGCGTACAATACACGAGTGGGCTGGGCTGGATGGCTTAGGTGCGCTGCTTTGGTTGTACTGTATAGGATGCTACTCAACAGCGACATTGTCAACTCTTCTTCCCCTGCTCCAGACGCGGTGATCTGTTAGGGGCATTACAGTCGTTGGTGCTGGCTGTTTCAATTGTGACTGTGCCACCGGATGTCAACGGATCAGTGGCAACTCAGACAAGTCGACTGTGAACTGATAGCTTGCGGCGCGAGTCCCTTTTGTTCTTAATTTGACTTTTATCATCATAAGTCTTATCGTTAGGCAATGATCTTGCCGTGGCTACCAACTGCCCAGCTGCAAACCAGCAACCTGAAACCGGTCCGATCTTCCCAACCCAAACACCCTTCGGTGCAATTTCCCAATTTCCGAAGGGAGAAGACGAAAGTGTACTGTACACAGCTGTAAATGCAGTAACCATCCTAACAGTTATTGGCGCTCGCTTCACTGCCGTCGCTGGCACAGCATATGTGTCTCGTTAAAGATCCGTGAAGAAAGAAATGCAAACCTCCCGTCCGCCATCTGCATGTGCCCCTTGATAATATCACAATCCCGCTCAGAAACCAAATGCAAAGAGGCAAAAAAATAATGGGGTAAAACGGAAGAAAAGAAACGAAAACCCCTCCCAAAGATATAGACACGAAGAGAAGAAAAAAGGAACTGGATATCACGGAGCAAAAAAAAAAAAAAAAAGCTTTCAAGTGCGTCCGGCATCCGCCTCGGTAAACCCCCCGCCCTCGCCGCGCAGCTGCCGCGCCTGCAGCTCGTGCTTGTACTCCTGCGCCGACCAGCTCTGCCGCCGGTCCAGCGCCGGCTTCCACCCGCTCGTGTGTGACATGGCGCGGTTAGCGGTGTTGCTGCTGCTGCTGCTGCTGCTGCTGCCGGGCGAGGCTAGCAGGGACGCTGACAAGTTGAAAGGGTCTGTGATGGCGGCTCCAACTCCTGTGGATGCGGATGCAGATGCAGAAGGCTGATGAGTTGGTTCGGTGGGTGGATGCGTGGGGACAGAGGTGCCGAGCGTTGTGGTCGACATGGTTTATGGTCGAGTGTTGTGGTGATGTCACCTGGCTGGTTGAGAATTGCGGTAAGGTTACTAGTATGTGGCTTTGGATGTTTGGATGGTGGTGATGGTGATGATGGAAAGCGCCTTTCGCCGAGTAGAGATGTAAACGGAATTGAGGCGTTGAGCTTTTAGAACAGTGGCTTGGAAGTTTTGAGGTCGTCCAGCCGGAGAAGAGCGGGAAAGTGTGAGGCCTGGGTATGTTCCGTTTTAATAGTGACACGCTCAAGTTCGAGAGAAGTGAGGTGACGATCTCGATCTCATTGTGCAGCTTCGGTTGCCACTGGGGTTGCTGTCGGTCCCGATGAGGTAGGGTAACGGCGGGGGCTTATCTGCACTTTAGGGGGAGGGGGGCAGGTTATCGCTGCAGTTGCGGTCTATAAGAATATCGGCTTATCGCGGAGGCGATCGGTTGCCAAGATCTACCATTTCCGTAATGCCAAGTGTCTTCCCGTCCCCGCATCGTCGATCGTTTGCAGCAATTGCAATTCGAGCCACGATCACTACGCCGTGTGTCCAGCGCTTTTATTCTCTGGGGTTTTATCTCTCCCCGCACCTGAGACTGTGCCGTTCAATTCGAATCACCTCGATGACAGCTTGGACAACTGCGCGCTTAATCTCCCCGCTACCGGGCTCCTTGGACTCAATGGAAGCCTCCAAAAGCTGCCGGCTTTCGGACTCGCCGAGTTGGACGACGTCTTTGACAGAGTCGCCAGGTTCGGTATCTTGAGCCGCCCAAGCGCCGCAGCGGGGTCGTTGTCCTTCTCGCCAAACGACTCTCGGTACGTGTGCCGCGTCGCCCGCGATGACCGGATCGACCGCGGCGAGTTCAGGTGGTAGTTGAAGGATGGGCTTCTGAGCCACGACCTCTGCGTCCACGCTTTTGGCGGTGGGTTTTCGAGCGGCTCGCCTTCAAGCTCGGCTGGGTTGGGAGTGCTGCCAATTGGTGCGTTTGCTGGTGCGCTCCCGCCATCGAGCTCCGAGATAGGACTCAGCGTTGTGGCTTTATAACTGGCCCAGTCCTGGTTCCCTCCGGCCCCCGGACCTAAGCCCGCCTCGCCGCCTTCCTTCGCCAGGGCACGCAACCTATTTTGTCGCTCTCTTCGTCGCCTAATGAGAAGGAATGCCGCCGTAAAAAGCAGCACTCCTGCAATGACCGTTACCACTACGATAACGGCAATGCTTGCGCCGCGGTCAAGGGCGCCAATCCCCCCCTCCATGGCCGCATTGCTTGCATTTTGCGGAGCAAGAGTAGTCGTCGGCCCTCCGGTTTCAAAAATTAGATTTATCGACTCATTCGGGCCTGGGGTTGCTGTTGCATCTAGGACCACGGTGCGAAAAATCGCTGGGGGAGATTGTTGACCCCTTAGCGAGCTGGATTCGGCCCGTTGGGTCGCCATCGGGGGAGACTTTGGTGGTTGATCCCCTTGTTGGGTAGGTTCAGGCTGTTCCCTCCCTGCCGAGGTAGGATCCGACTGTCGATTCTCTTCCGATGTGGCCTCCGGTTGTTGACTACTCTCCGAGGTAGCTTCCAGCCGTTGTTGACTCGTTTCCGAGGTTGGCTTTGTGTCCGGTCCAGTCGTGGTCGCCGACGTCCTAACGGAAGTGCTGGATGTGGGGAGGGGTGCTAATGTGGTGAACGCTCCAGGCTCAGTCTTCGCTAACCTTAGTCCCGGCGTCAGCGGGTGCGTTTCGAGTTTGGTGAGATCGGCCTCCACCCATCGAATCTGAATTGCTGGTCCGACCGTGACGGCAGCGCCCGCTGTTGTAGCATCACGCGCGAAACCCCATACACCACCGCGAAAGTCACTCGTGTCCGTGGTGCATGTCAGTCCTGCCGGGATACAGTAAACAGCCGTTTCTCCGGGTGCAATGGCAGGAAAACCTTCGGCTGTTCTTGTCTTGGTCAAACCACAGCTGGGCCCAACGATGAAGCCGTCAGGGCAGATGGCCGGCGAGTAAAATTGGAAGCCAGCTCCGGCTATGTAGCTCGACCAGGACGGCGGGTCGCACGATTGTGGGCCACTTCTTGGAAAAGCCGGGTACTGGGAAAGCAGCCTGGTGGTCGTCAACAGCCAGGTCGTGGGGCATGGCGGCGTAAATACAGATGTCAGTGCAGCCAGCGGTGCCGTGCCGCCGTGGATTGCAGTAGGAGCTGACATCTAGCGGCGTTGACCAACCCATGTCAGCCTGTTTGGACCAGCAAAACAAAGGCAACCTTTGATGGCATGAGTCTACCAAGATTGAGGGCTATGATCTGCCTTAAGATCTTGCACAGCACTACTGGCTTCCCCTGAGGAAATCATGGTTTCCCGATTCCCCTCACCATCTGCCGTCGCGGCAGAGCATCAATGCGTTTTACAGTTCGTCCCCGCTCACTGGAACGAGGTAGATCTCCTGAAGATTCGGGACACTGCGTCACACAAGATTCCGCGGCCGATCAAACCAGCAGATAACCACTCTAATCCCCAGAGGAGGTGCCCCTTCCTGGCAAAGGAACCGCCTGCGGCACAGTGTATCACTGCATCCCACCGTGCCAAAAACAGAACCAGCCGACCCCACGATTCAGGGGTTCCCAACAGGTTTTAGCACACGCTCTACGGAGGTACCTATCTGTAGAAGTGCTGCTTCATCACAACCAACTGATGAGGTGCTGCAGAATACTCCACGACGTACAACGAGTTTGTGTTACGCGGGTCGAGCCGTGACTGCAGTTCAGCCGTGTTCGCAGGCTGCATTCTTAAGCCTCAGTACCTAATTAAGCTGAGTAACCCTCAACTGTTACCAACAATTGAGAAGAACAGGCTGCCAAACCAAACCTGCTACCAACAGGCCAACCGGAAGCTTCCTCAATCGAGACAGGGTTTAGAGGCACACTGCCTAGGAGCTACCCCGCATCCTAATCGCAACTACAGTACTCGACAGTTGGCACCTGTATAGCTGATGCGATACAACTTATCGCCGCAAAGCATGCGCAGTTCCGATTTCTCGAGAGCTTCACTGACAGAAGCGCTGCCATTACCGCGCCCGAGCGAGAACGTGGGGGCTATCGAGCGCCCCGTCAATATTCACGTCAGTCGCAACCGCGAGCCCATTCGCATGCTGGTTCCGACCTTTCGTTCTGTGGTTCGAGTTGTGGCATGAGGCACTGGGATCGCGGCTGAGCAATGTGATGGTAGGCTTGGCGGGAGTCTGCGCCATAGCGCGTCTCAGGTCTTGATTCCCACGATCATTTCGCATACCGACTCACGACGTACGGAGTACATACGCAACTACTTGTGGGTATACATAGGAGCTGACCCTGACTGGCAGAGGAGGTACGAAGTAAAATGCCTCATGTTTTTCACCCACCCCAATCCATACACAAGATTCAAGATCTGGCTGTGCAGATGCATCATCCATCGCGACAAGAGGCGTCTCAGGTTACCGAATCGCCAGTCAATGTGTAAGGTAAGGTAGGTAAAGCAGGCAACCTAGCACGGAAGGCGTCAGTTCCAGGAGGTTGACTGGGAACTTTCACACCACCCGATCACCCTGGATTCCCAGGGTCTTTATCTCTCTCAGAAGCGGCGAGGACTCGAGCTCCTAGCAATGGTCAGAAACTTACCAACTAACAGACTTGGCACCATGAATGAAGGGTGCCTAAGCTGCGTAGGATCGGATAACATCATGGTTCCCGATTCTACTAAAGCGACGGCCTCAAAATCTAAAGCGACTGTGTACATAGACACAATCCTCCGCGAACCCAGCAAGCCACACCAAAATTTTGCAGCCACCAACACGGAAGTACCGGAACTCGATGCACGCAACATAAACGCAATTTTTCAACCTTCCTACCCTCCAACCCTCGTACCCACCTAGCCAACCTACCCTATACCACTAACCCTTACCTTCCACCTAACCTACTCACTTACCCGCTTACCACCTACCTACCACCTACTTAAATCTTCTACCTACCTACTACAACAACAACTTATATACCAACTACTTAGCTTACTAGCCCTCTAATTTGCAATAGCTAAGATAACTATAATTCTATTTATAAATCTATTAATAAGGTTCTTGATAACCTTCCTTTCCTTATACAACTATCAAATTTCTTCCCTAATTGTGACGAATCTCGGTCCCCTAACCACTGAGAGGGACTTCTCTGAGGCTGAAGGTCTGACTTAACGACGGGGTGAGGTTCGGTAGAGCCAAAGGGTCTACAACAATTGACACAAGCAAGTGTTCACACAGTAGTATAGACCACTGCTTGCATTGCTTACTGGAGAACCTCCTGAAGGTCCTCCACGAGTGACTATCTAGCTAGTATATATAATGCTCCGTTTCACCGTGCTCTGGTAATTATCACCAGTGACCGTCCTGTCTTCACCATCGACAATCCTCTTGTCGCT
Organism: Canariomyces notabilis; assembly: GCF_033297395.1. Lineage (NCBI taxonomy): Eukaryota > Fungi > Ascomycota > Sordariomycetes > Sordariales > Chaetomiaceae > Canariomyces > Canariomyces notabilis. Next base: position 590,125 of record NW_027041839.1, read on the forward strand.
GGTGACTTCCTTATTGTCACTGTTGACAATCTAGCCTTGGCAGTGATAATCTCCTGATTGGTCTGTTAAGCGATTGGTTGCCGATTCGTCCTGCAGACCTGCTGCAGCCTTCCTGAGTGACCAACAATGGTTATTTCATGACACGATGCCCCTCCTCGACGTCTTTCGCCCCGAAAGACCTTAGCCCTGGTTTCAAATACCGCCAACTCCCACACTTGTGAGTACTGCAATCTTCCTTCTGCACTGCCGGAGTGCTAACAAAATGCCGGTAGAAAAACGAAAGTCCAATTCCGCGCGTTACCGTGCTTCCCTGGCCCAAAGCATTGCCGAGAACGGCTTTGTCGTCATGCCTTGCTCTTGGTGCGCTTCGCAAGGTCTTACTTGCAAGATGATAGAGCGTTCTTCGCGTTGTGGGGAGTGCGTTCGTCGAGGGCGTTCTTGCGATGGTTCCCGTGTCCCACTTTCTTCTTGTAAGTGTAACCTTTCCTGCTCCTGGACGTTGGTTCTTGTTGACTTCTTTAGTGGAACGCATTTTACAAGAACAACGGCGGATTAAGGACGCGGAGCGGCGTGCTGAGCTCGAGCTGGACGAATCTCAACGTCGTTTGGAGGAGGCCCAGCAGGAGCTGTCCGAAAAACTCGCACGCCTCCGCCGTCTTCGTCAGCAGAAGGAGTTCTTGGTGGAGCGGGGTGCCGACATGGTGGCGCGGGGCCTGTCGACTTTGGACGAATTGGAATCGGCTGAACGGGAGGAGTCGGCTGCTGTTCTTGACGCACAGCTTAGTGGTGCCGTCGACGTGGCTGATTGGGGTGCCGCCCTGGGAGCCGTTCCTGGACTGGGGCAATGGGCCGATCCGGGTTCCTCTGGTGGAACTCTGTCAGCTTCTCAGGGCAGTGGAGGTTCGTGACTGGCTCCCAGGAGTTGTCCTCTGGGCCGAAATCCAGCCATTTGACGAGGTACTCCAACTGCTTTTTGTCGTTAATCCGTGAATCCAAGATTTCTTCGACGTCCCATTCTTCTTCTTCATCTTCTGCCGTGATGTCCGTGGCGAGTTTGGCATTCTTGGGTGCTGGTTCCAAAAGCGAGATATGAAAGACGTTTGTTCGTAACTTCATTGATGCTGGTAGTGACAGTCGATAGTTGGATGTCGAAATTTGCTCGTCGACCTTGAATGGTCCAATCTTCTTGAAGTCCAGCTTCTTGCTTGGTCGTTTCGTCCGCAAATTCCGTGAAATGAGGTAGACCTTGTCTCCCCTCTCTAGGCGAGGACCCTCGAGCCTGTGTTTGTCGTAATACTGCTTCATTCTGTTCCTGACGAACTCGAGATCCTTTTTGAGCGTGGCGTGAAGTGCGTGTAGTTGATCTGCCTTCATCTTGGCCCTGGGAACTGAAACTTCAGGTCCCCTTCGTAGATCTGCTTCGTAGCCGTAGTTCGCGAAGAACGGTGAGACTTTGGTTGTCTCCGTGGGTGTCGTGTTGTAGGCAAGTTGTGCTGTTGGTAACAGCGTGACCCAGTCGTTCTGCTGGAAGTTGACGTAGCACCTTAAGTATTGCTCCACGATTTGGTTCAACCGTTCTGTCTGACCATCTGTCTGGGGGTGGTAGGCTGTCGAAAGCTTGCTGTTCGTTCCTAGGCGCGTCATCAACGCTTGCCAGAACTTCGAGACGAACTTGGTGTCTCTGTCTGTGATCCATTCCTCCGGCCATCCATGGACCGAGGTGATGTGTCGTAGGACCACATCTGCCAGTTGCTCTGCCGACCATGTCTCTTTGTAGGGGATGAAGTATGCCCACTTGGTGAGTCGATCCACCACTGTGAGGATGCCGTCGTACTTCACTCCTGTTGTGGAATCCTTAGAGAGTGGAAGTTTGGTGATGAAGTCCATCGTCACCGAACTCCATGGTCGTTCTGACACTGGTAAAGGTTGTAAGAATCCGTACGGCTTGTGCCGCGCCGTCTTGGCTTTGTTGCAAACGTCACATTGACTGATGACTTCTACGACTCGTTGTCGTAACAGTGGGAATGTGTAGTGTTGCTTCACTTGAGCTACCGTCTTGGTGATTCCCATGTGTCCTCCGAGTTTTGACTCGTGGATTTGTTTGATGAGTTCTCGTTGCTCATCAGGTGTCTTACAGCGGGTCCGTCCTGGCCGCTGTTCTCTGAAGATTGCTCCAACTTCTCCAATAAGTGGTGTATCCACACGGCGATCTCCTCGCGGTTGCGAGCTGCTATCGTCGTAACGGCTGCTCTGCGGTTCGGGAGCTTGGCTCTGTGTGTCGAGATCTTCTCGCGGTTGGGGAGGTGTAGCGTCGTCGCAATCCTCCGCCGGTTGGGAAGCATGTCGAAGTGACCCATCTGGTTGCTCCTGGAAAAGTGGTGGTGATGTCTTCGCATTATTCCCGGCATGATCCGGCCGCCTGCTCAGTGCGTCTGCACGCGCGTTTTCTGAGCCCTTCTTGTAGTGAATGACGAAGTTGAATTCTGAGAGAAATTCTGACCATCGAATTTGTCGTCCGTTTAACTCCTTCGTGGTGGCGAAGTATTGAAGATTCTTGTGGTCCGTGTACACCTGAACCGGGTATGTCGTGCCGCTGAGGTATGGCCTCCATTCTTTGAAAGCTTCAATGATAGCCAACAATTCCTTGTCGTGGATCGGGTAGTTGAGCTGTGGTCCGACTAGCTTTCTTGAGAAGAATGCGACTGGATGGAGTTTATCGTTCTCATCCCGTTGGCTTAGTTGTCCTCCGATCGCGAAGTCCGATGCGTCGGTTTCAACCTCAAATGGCTTCCTGGGGTCCGGCAACACAAGTACCGGGTCCCTAGTGATGGCATCGCGGATCTGTTGAAATACCTGCTCGTGTTCTTCGTCCCACTGGAACTCGACGTCCTTCTTCGTCAAGTCGTGCAGAGGTCGTGCGATGTCGCCAAAATTCTTGATGAACATCCTGTAGAAATTGGCGAATCCAATGAACCCTCGCACTTCCGTGGTGTTCCTTGGCCTTGGCCATGCCCGAATGGCTTCGATCTTGGTTGGTTCCATACGGACTTCTCCTGGCGAGATTTCGAAGCCTAGGAAAACCGTCTTCTTGACATGAAACTCGCTCTTGTCCTTGTTGACTGAGAGCTTGTGCGCGTGGAGTGCGTCGAGCACTGCCCTCACGTGCTTCCGATGTTCTTCGAGTGTCTTCGAGAAGATAAGGATGTCGTCCAAATAGCAAACCGCAAACTTGTCAAGGAATGGTTGTATTGCGTGGTCAACAACCGACTGGAAGGTGGCGGGCGCGTTTGTCAACCCAAATGGCATGACAAGGTACTCAAAGTGTCCGTACGGTGTCCTGAACGCCGTCTTCCACTCGTCTCCCTCTTTGATCCGTATGTGTGCGTACGCTGTTGGCAAGTCGAGTCGTGTGAACCATTGTGCTCCTGCTAGTTGATCCCGAAGTCGTGAGATCAGGGGTAGCGGGTATCGGTTTTTTACTGTTTGCTCGTTCAACTGCCGATAGTCCACACACATCCGCAGCTTCCCATCCTTTTTAGGTACAAATAGAACCGGGTAGCCTGCCGGGGATGTTGATGGTCGAATGTGCCCTCTGCGGAGGTTTTCGTCGAGGTACTTCCGCAACTCTGCATCCTGCTTCTCGTTGGTGTGATACACCTTGAAGAACTTCAACTGGGCGCCTTCCTTGAGTTTGATCTCGTGGTCCCAAGGTCCGTGATCTGGCAACCCTTCCATGTGTTTTGCTTCGAATGCTGGGTGTCCCTGATACTCTGTTGGGATCTGTCCCGTTTTGTCGTCCTTCTTCGTACTTGCGTAGTACGAGAATTTGGCGTTTTCTGTTGAGATGAATGCTGCCTCGAACCCAGTGACCCATTGCTGAAATTCGAGTTGTCCGCGTTCGTCGACTGAGATCACGGCGATTTCCTTGCTCGCTCGTGTCTTCTTCGATCGTCGTGTACCGCCTCTTCCGGATCCTGTCGTGGTCTCACTGCCACTGCTCAGCTCCTGCGGTGGGCCCGTGGGTAACGCGTTATCCTGCGTACTACCTCTCCGCGGCTCCGTCTGCGCGTCTCCCATCACGTTGGTTGGATGCGACGGCGTGTCTCGCGGTCGCAGGTGGCCACCTCCCTTCCAACTGATGTCTGGGTCATACTCCTCGTGCCAGGGTCGTCCGAGAATCATATCTTTCTCTGGTCCCATGTCCACGATGTCGAATATCACTTGGGTGGTTTTCCCCTCCACCTCGATGTCAAGTGGTTCTGTTTCTCTCCGGACCCATTGTGTGTCAAATGGTCCTGTGACGATGTGGGACTCCTCCTTGGGTCTCCACGGGATTCGTAGTTGATTGACGAATTTGGGTGAGATGAGGTCGAGTTGTGATCCTCCATCTACCAATGCAAGTGCCTGGAA